>NC_057811.1:253292324-253620660 GCF_018294505.1 Triticum aestivum
GGCGACGGCGGTGCCCACGTGGCTGCGCGGGAGAGGCCGGGCGCGGTGGCGCGATCTGTCCGGCTCGGGCCGGACACGTCCGGTGGCGGCGGACGACTTAGGGTTTCGGGGATCCGGAATTTGGAGGAGGTAGCACATATATATAGCTAGAGGGAGCTAGGAGACTCCAAACGGAGTGCGGTTTTCGCCCACACGATCGTGATCGAACGACCTAGAGCATGGAAGAGAGTTTGGTGGTGTCATGGAATTGTCACGGCAGATGTCCTCGAGCTAGGACTTAGTCGTGGAGCCATCGCAACTAGGAAGCTTGAAGGGGTTAATGTGGGACAAGGGACACGAGGGTTATACTGGTTCGGCCCCTTACGGTGAAGGTAAAAGCCTACGTCCAGTTTGAGGTGGTATTGATTAGGGTTACGATCGCCAGGGAGCTAAACAGCTATGCCCGGCTCTCGATGAGATTGTTGTCGTCCCTAAACCACTGCCGGGTCGTCCCTTTATATAGGGAGGCTGACGCCCAGCAGCCCTTAGAGTCCCGGCCGGCTCATAAGAGTGTCCGGCTCGGACTCTCAACTATACTTGCCTTACACTACAAGTTCTTCCATAATAATGATTGTAACTACGGGCTTTAAGCCATATCCGGGTCTTAGCCCATCTCTGGCCCATCATCTTCAAGCTTGGCTCCGGGCTTCTGGCAACGACCATACGAGTAACCCGGCCCCTCCTGGCGGGTGACTCTAAGGTCTATATCCTCAACAGGTGGGTTTTGGGCTGTTTAGAGAGGGGTTTTGCTGCAACACACAAACGGACTTTGCAGTTACCCGGTTAACCGTTGGAGTACCAAACGACCTCCAAATGGAACGAAACTTGACCGGTGGTATACCAAGGCCACTTGACAAGACTCGGTCCATTCCGAGAACGTTCAACACCCGCTCATGAAAGGAAAACAAAAGGGGTGCACCGGAGGAGGTGGGAGTGCTGGATGGCAAAACGGACAATGGGGAAAATGCTCGGATGCATGAGACGAACACGTATGCAAATGCAATGCACATGATGACATGATATGAGATGCATGACGAAAACAAAATGCAAAACGAAAGAAAAAACCCGACCACGGAGGGAATATCATAACACGTAGCCGAAAATGGCAAGAGTTGGAGTTACAAATATGGAAAGTTACATCCGGGGTGTTACATCTGCCCAAGAAGACCCCAACCCTGCACCCCAGGCAGCACGCGCACCGCCAAACACTGTGGGACGAGGGCGGCATGGCACACGCCGTCCGCCCTTATTCCACGACAAGCGTGGGCAGCCGCAAGGGCCACAAGCCACGCTGCAGCCACGACGCCGCACACCCGACGGGAACAAGCAAACAGGAGGGTCGCGCTCACGGTAGCTCGGGAGCTGCTGTGATGCCGGTTAATGGCGAGCGGCCGGGATGCATTGCTGGAGCGCGTCGCTGAGCTCCTGGACGCCGCAGCCTCGGTGGTACCGCCCTTCTGCTCCCTGCTTATGCCTCAGGCCACGGTCGGATCGCAAGGTGGGCCCCGCCGCGCCCGTGTGAAGCCGGGCGCGCCAAGAGGCTTCATCGACACCGGCGCGACCAGCAGCACCAGATGCCCAATCGCACCCGCGCCACCTCCGATGAGCGCGGGCACGAGCGTTGCCACCTACGGCCCCGGCGGGATGCCACCCTACCATCCTCAGGGCGGTGCGCTGGGCCGGGCAACATGGAGCGTGGGGCACTTCGGCGAGGTCTTCGAGGCGACGGCCTCGGAGGCCTACGTGCCCCGCATGGTGGACCAGGAGTACACGCTGGAAGACGACCCTGGCTCGTTCCTCGAGCCAGGCTGGGAGGAGGAGGCGCTAGAAGCTGAGGCCTTCCAGGAGCCTCACCGACCGTGCCGGCGACAACAGCTACAGGGTACCGCTAATCTCTCAGGAGCAAGCTTACGCTAACCATGGGTCGCAGGAGGATCAGGTCACAGCGGCGGATGGCGGCCCCAGCTCGACAGCCTCCCTTCCGCCAGGAAGAGCGCACTAGGGGCGGCAGGGGAGGGGCCGGGAGCAAGGTCCCTCCCCGCACCGCACGGAGCTGGGCGTCCCCCGAAGGAAGGCCCTCTGCCGGGGAGGCGCTGGTGAGCCTTCCCCCGGCAGAGGACCCGTGGTCGCCGAGGGTGCCGCTGGCGTCCCCTTTGCCCCTTGGTGTCGTCCTGGTTTCTGGACGCCCCCAATGGTGGTCGAGGGTGGCGCAAGGGGGGGCCCTCGTCCGGCAATATGAAGTAAGACTCGCGCCTGTGAAGGTCTCTGCTCGTGACACTCTCACGTAATAATGAGTGGGGCTGTACACGCCCCGGAGTCTCAGGAGTGCCACCCTCGGGCCTCGGGGGCTCCCTCCCACGTCCTAGTGGCAGTACTTAGCTTCTGTTTTGGACATTATTGGGCTTTATTATTCACTTTTATATTATTTTTGGGACTAACCTATTAACCGGAGGCCCAGCCCAGAATTGCTGTTTTTTGCCTATTTTAGAGTTTCGCAGAAAAAGAATATCAAACGGAGTCCAAACGGAATGAAACCGTCGGGAACGTGATTTTCGGAACGAACATGATCCAGAGGACTTGGACCCTACGTCAAGAAATCAAACAGGAAGCCACGAGGTAGGGGGCGCGCCTACCCCCCAGGCGCACCCTCCACCCTCGTGGGCCCCATGTTGCTCCACCGACGTACTCCTTCCTCCTATATATACCTACGTACCCCCAAACGATCAGATATGGAGCCAAAAACCTAATTCCACCGCCGCAACCTTCTATTCCATGAGATCCCATCTTGGGGCCTGTTCCGGAGCTCCGCCGGAGGGGGCATCGATCACGGAGGGCTTCTACATCAACACCATAGCCTCTCCGATGAAGTGTGAGTAGTTTACCTCAGACCTTCGGGTCCATAGTTATTAGCTAGATGGCTTCTTCTCTCTTTTTGGATCTCAATACAATGTTCTCCCCCTCTCTCGTGGAGATCTATTTGATGTAATCTTCTTTTTGCGGTGTGTTTGTTTAGACCGATGAATTGTGGGTTTATGATCAAGTTTATCTATGAACAATATTTGAATCTTCTGAATTCTTTTATGTATGATTGGTTATCTTTGCAAGTCTCTTCGAATTATCAGTTTGGTTTGGCCTACTAGATTGACCTTTCTTGCAATGGGAGAAGTGCTTAGCTTTGGGTTCAATCTTGCGGTGTCGTTTCCCGGTGACAGTAGGGCCAGCAAGGCACGTATTGTATTGTTGCCATCGAGGATAACAAGATGGGGTTTTTTTTATCATATTGCATGAATTTACCCCTCTACATCATGTCATCTTGCTTAATGCGTTACTCTGTTCTTATGAACTTAATACTCTAGATGCATGCTGGATAGTGGTCGATGTGTGGAGTAATAGTAGTAGATGCAGGCAGGAGTCGGTCTACTTGTCTCGGACGTGATGCCTATATACATGATCATACTTCGATATTCTCATAACTATGCTCAATTCTGTCAATTGCTCAACAGTAATTTGTTCACCCACCGTAAAATACTTATGCTCTTGAGAGAAGCCACTAGTGAAACCTATGGCCCCCAGGTCTATTTTCCATCATATTAATCTTCCAATACATAGTTATTTCCGTTGCTTTTTATTTTGCTTTTACTTTACTTTGCATCTTTATCATAAAAATACCAAAAATATTATCTTATCATATCTATCAGATCTCACTCTCGTAAGTGACCGTGTAGGGATTGACAACCCCTTATCGCGTTGGTTGCGAGGATTTATTTGTTTGTGTAGGTGCAAGGGACTCGTTCGTAGCCTCCTACTGGATTGATACCTTAGTTCTCAAAAACTAAGGGAAATACTTACGCCACTTTGCTGCATCACCCTTTCCTCTTCAAGGGAAAACCAACGCAGTGCTCAAGAGGTAGCAAGAAGGATTTTTGGCGCCGTTGCCGGGGAGGTCTACGCAAAAGTCAACATACCAAGTACCCATCACAAACCCTTATCCCCCGCATTACATTATTTGCCATTTGCCTCTCGTTTTCCTCTCCCCCACTTCACCCTTGCTGTTTTATTCGCCCTCTCTTTTTCGTTCGCCTCTTTTTCGCTTGTTTTTCTTTTGCTCGTGTGTTGGATTGCTTGTTTGTCACGATGGCTCAAGATAATACCAAATTACGTGACTTTACCAATACCAACAATAATGATTTCCTTAGCACTCCGATTGCTCCTCTTACAGATACTGAATCTTGTGAAATCAATGCTGCTTTGTTGAATCTTGTCATGAAAAAGCAATTCGCCGGCCTTCCTAGTGAAGATGCCGCTACTCATCTAAATAGCTTCGTTGATTTGTGTGATATGCAAAAGAAGAAAGATGTTGACAATGATATTGTTAAATTGAAGCTATTTCCCTTTTCGCTTAGAGATCGTGCTAAAGCTTGGTTTTCGTCTTTGCCTAAAAATAGTATTGATTCTTGGAATAAGTGCAAAGATGCTTTTATCTCTAAGTATTTTCCTCCTGCTAAGATTATCTCTCTTAGAAACAATATTATGAATTTTAATCAACTTGATCATGAACATGTTGCACAAGCTTGGGAGAGGATGAAATTAATGATACATAATTGTCCTACTCATGGGTTGAATTTGTGGATGATTATACAAAAAAATTATGTCGGATTGAATTTTGCTTCTAGAAATCTTTTAGATTCGGCCGCGGGAGGCACTTTTATGGAAATCACCTTAGGACAAGCTACTAAACTCCTAGATAATATTATGGTTAATTATTCTCAATGGCACACTGAAAGATCTACTAGTAAAAAAGTGCATGCGATAGAAGAAATTAATGTTTTGAGTGGAAAGATGGATGAACTTATGAAATTATTTGCTACTAAGAGTGTTTCTTCTGATCCTAATGAAATGCCTTTGTCTACTTTGATTGAGAATAATAATGAATCTATGGATGTGAATTTCGTTGGTAGGAATAATTTTGGTAACAACGCATATAGAGGAAACTTTAATCCTAGGCCTTATCCTAGCAATTCCTCTAATAATTATGGTAATTCCTACAACAATCCTTATGGAAATTTTAATAAGATGCCCTCTGAATTTGAGAATAGTGTTAAAGAATTTATGAATTCGCAAAAGAATTTCAATGCTTTGCTTGAAGAGAAATTGCTTAAAGTTGAGGAATTGGCTAGGAACGTTGATAGAATTTCTCTTGAAGTTGTATCTTTGAAATTGAGATCTATTCCTCCTAAGCATGATATCAATGAGTCTCTCAAAGCCATGAGAATTTCCATTGATGAGTGCAAAGAAAGAACCGCTAGGATGCGTGCTAGGAAAGATTGCTTTATGAAAGCGTGTTCTTCAAATTTCTATGAAAATAAAGATGAAGATCTAAAATTTATTGATGTGTCCCCTATTAAATCTTTGTTTTGCAATATGAATCTTGATAATTATGGGACTGAATATGATCCACCTTTACCTAGAAGGCGTTCCAAAAATTCGGAGTTTTTAGATCTTGATGCTAAAATTGACAAAAGTGGGATTGAAGAGAACAAAACCGTAGATATTAATGAACCCACTATTTTGGATTTCGAGGAATTTAATTATGATAATTGCTCTTTGATAGATTGTATTTCCTGGTTGCAATCCGTGCTAAATTCTCCTCATGCTTATAGTCAAAATAAAGCTTTTACCAAACATATCGTTGATGCCTTGATGCAATCTTATGAAGAAAAGCTTGAGTTGGAAGTTTCTATCCCTAGAAAACTTTATGATGAGTGGGAACCTACTATTAAAATTCAGATTAAAGATCATGAATGCTATGCTTTGTGTGATTTGGGTGCTAGTGTTTCCAAGATTCCAAAAACTTTGTGCGATTTGCTAGGTTTCCGTGATTTTGATGATTGCTCTTTAAACTTGCACCTTGCGGATTCCACTATTAAGAAACCTATGGGAAGAATTAATGATGTTCTTATTGTTGCAAATAGGAACTATGTGCCCGTAGATTTTATCATTCTTGATATAGATTGCAATCCTTCATATCCTATTATTCTTGGTAGAACTTTCCTTAGAACGATTGGTGCAATTATTGATATGAAGGAAGAGAATATTAGATTCCAATTTCCATTAAAGAAAGGCATGGAACATTTCACTAGAAAGGAAACAAAGTTACCATATGAGTCTATCATGAGATCCACTTATGGATAGCCTATCAAAGATGGCAATACCTAGATCTATCCTTGTTTTTATGCCTAGCTAGGGGCGTTAAACGATAGCGCTTGTTGGGAGGCAACCGAATTTTATTTTTAGTTTTTTGCTTTTTGCTTCTGTTTAGGAATAAATATTTGATCTAGCCTCTGGTTAGATGTGTTTTTATGTTTTAATTAGTGTTTGTGCCAAGTTAAACCTATATGATCTTCTTGGATGATAGTTATTTGATCTTGCTGTAATTTCCAGAAACTTTCTGTTCACGAAAATAATTGTTCAAAATCACCAGAACATGATAAAATATTGATTCCAATTGCTGATCAATAAACAAATTGTCTAGGTCGTCCTATTTTTGCTGATTTTTTTTGGAGTTACAGAAGTTTGCGTTAGTTACAGATTACTACAGACTGTTCTGTTTTTGACAGATTCTGTTTTTTGTGTGTTGTTTGCTTATTTTGATGAATCTATGGCTAGTAAAATAGTTTATAAACCATAGAGAAGTTGGAATACAGTAGGTTTAACACCAATCTAAATAAAGAATGAGTTCATTACAGTACCTTGAAGTGGTCTTTTGTTTTCTTTCGCTAACGGAGCTCACGAGATTTTCTGTTGAGTTTTGTGTTGTGAAGTTTTCAAGTTTTGGGTGAAAGATTTGATGGATTATGGAACAAGGAGTGGCAAGAGCCTAAGCTTGGGGATTCCCATGGCACCCCCAATATAATCTAAGGACACCTAAAAGCCAAAGCTTGGGGATTCCCCGGAAGGCATCCCCTCTTTCGTCTACTTCCATCGGTAACTTTACTTGGAGCTATATTTTTATTCACCACATGATATGTGTTTTTCTTGGAGCGTCTTGTATGATTTGAGTCTTTGCTTTTAGTTTACCACAATCATCTTTGCTGTACACACCTTTTGAGAGAGACACACATGATTCGGAAATTATTAGGATACACTATATGCTTCACTTATATATTTTGAGTTATATAGTTTTTGCTCTAGTACTTCACTTATATCTTTTAGAGCACGGTGGTGGATTTGTTTTATAGAAACTATTGATCTCTCATGCTTCACATAGATTATTTTGAGAGTCTTAAATAGCATGGTAATTTGCTTAAATAATCCTAATATGCTAGGTATTCAATAATAGTAAAAACTTTCTTATGAGTGTGTTGAATACTATGAGAAGTTTGATGCTTGATGATTGTTTTGAGACATGGAGGTAGTGATATCAAAGTTGTGCTAGTTGAGTAGTTGTGAATTTGAGAAATACTTGTGTTGAAGTTTGCATGTCCCGTAGCATGCACGTATGGTAAACATTGTGTAACAAATTTGAAACATGAGGTGTTCTTTGATTGTCCTCCTTATGAGTGGCGGTCGGGGACGAGCGATGGTATTTTCCTACCAATCTATCCCCCTAGGAGCATGCGCGTAGTGCTTGGTTTTTGATGACTTGTAGATTTTTGCAATAAGTATGTGAGTTCTTTATGACTAATGTTGAGTCCATGGATTATATGCACTCTCACCTTTCCATCATTGGTAGCCTCTTCGGTACCGTGCATTGCCCTTTCTCACATTGAGAGTTGGTGCAAACTTCGCCGGTGCATCCAAACCCTGTGATATGATACTCCCTTTCACACATAAACCTCCTTATATCTTCCTCAAAACAGCCACCATACCTACCTATTATGGCATTTCCATAGCCATTCTGAGATATATTGCCATGCAACTTCCCACCGTTCCGTTTATCATGACACATTCATCATTGTCATATTGCTTTGCATGATCATGTAGTTGACATAGTATTTGTGGCAAAGCCACCATTCATAATTCTTTCATACATGCCACTCTTGGTTCATTGCATATCTCGGTACACCGCCGGAGGCATTCATATAGAGTCATACTTTGTTCTAGTATCGAGTTGTAATCATTGAGTTGTAAATAAGTAGAAGTGTGATGATCATCATTTTCTAGAGCATTGTCCCAAGTGAGGAATAAAAAAAAGAGAAAGGCCATAAAAAAAAGAGAAGGCCCAAAAAAATGAGAGAAAAAGAGAGAAGGGACAATGTTACTATCCTTTTACCACACTTGTGCTTCAAAGTAGCACCATAATCTTCATGATAGAGAGTCTCTTGTTTTGTCACTTTCATATACTAGTGGGAATTTTTCATTATAGAACTTGGCTTGTATATTCCAACAATGGGCCTCCTCAAGTGCCCTAGGTCTTCGTGAGGAAGCAAGTTGGATGCACACCCACTTAGTTTCTTTTGTTGAGCTTTCATATATTTATAGCTCTAGTGCATCTGTTGCATGGCAATCCCTACTCCTCACATTAACATCAATCGATGGGCATCTCCATAGCTCATTGATTAGCCTCGTTGATGTGATACTTTCTCCTTTTTTTGTCTTCTCCATATAACCCCCGTCATCATATTCTATTCCAACCATAGTGCTATATCCATGGCTCACGCTCATGTATTGCGTGAAGGTTGAAAAAGTTTGAGATTACTAAAGTATGAAACAATTACTTGGCTTGTCATCGGGGTTGTGCATGATGAGAGCATTCTTGTGTGACAAAATGGAGCATGACTAAACTATATGATTTTGTAGGGATGAACTTTCTTTGGCCATGTTATTTTGAGAGGACATAATTGCTCAGTTAGTATGCTTGAAGTATTATTATTTTTATGTCAATATTGAACTTTTATCTTGAATCTTTCGGATCTAAATAATATTATGAATCTTATTTGGCCATCGTGTTATCAAGCTCGCGCTGGTGGCGCCCGAGGTTGATGGCCACCTTCAGTTTATGCCACTCCTCCACCAACCGAAGACCCTCGGCCTCGAGGCGCGCGTCTACCTCCACGAGTTATCCACCGAGCCGGCTCATCGCGCCCATTGCCTCCTGAAAGAGCTCATGGCGGATGACACCCCGTTCGTGCGCAAACTTGAGGGCGCGGCCGATTCCGTCCTCCACAGCGGGGGCCGCCGACGGAGTCCTAAGCGGCTCGCCCCCTTTTAGCAGAGGGCTGGGGGCTGGTGCCCCCCCCGTCGCCGACTACACTTCGGCGGGGTCCCGGTCAAGTTGAGGCTCGCTGCTCGAAGAGGAAGCCAAGACCGAAGCCATCCAGCCGCTGTCCACAACCAGAGGAGGAGCCCTTAGCACGCTCGTCCCACCTTCGGCGAGGCCACGAAGAAGAGACGACAGGAGCGAGGGTTCGAGACGCCAAGTTGGCGTGCCTGTCTCTCCGGCCGACCTCACGCCAAGGGCGGCATGCTGGTTCGGGACGCTCAAAGCCATCGAGGGATTCGAGGCAGGAGGAGGTTGCTTCCTGGGAGGCTTCACGACCTCAGCGGAAGGGATCCTGAGGAACCACCATCAGGAAGGGAAGCAACATTCAAGGGATCACGAAGATAAGGTACTTACTCGTCTATGGCGATGTACTTCCTCTGTTTCAATGGCCAGAGGGCGCCACTGCTGCAGCTTGGGAACCCCTTCCTCTTGCGGAGAGCTTCGTAGTCCACACGGAGCCTGCCGAAGCGTTGGACGTGGCGGCCAGCACATGGCGCGACTGGAGAAGCGCCCAAGGATATGACCTCAGGAGCGCCAAGTTGGGGGGAGCTATCGGGCTCCGCCTCGCGTTGGCCCGCTGAAGCCTCAGGAACTGTGGCCTCAGTAGTAGCGGATTGCATTGCCCCCTCAGCTGCCACGCCAGGGCGAGAGTCGCGGGTTCCCGAGGATGGCGCGTCAGGAGCCTCGGGTGGCGTCGACACCTCGGCGCCCGCGCACCTAGCCTCAAGTGGTACTTGTCCCCCTGCGTCTACCCTTGGGGCAAGTTCGGCGCCGGCGACAAGGAGAGGAACCACGGTGACAGGATTCTCACGGGGCCCCACAAGGCTGACTGGACGCAACCCCCATGCATCGAAAGGGGTATCTGCCCCGCGAACTCCACCCTGTTCGAGCAGCTGTACAAGAAACAACCCTCCTGCGGCAAATCGCTTGGCGAGGGGTCACCTGCCAAGACTTCAAGCACCATTCTTCGTGCCTCGGCCGGGAGCCCCGACTCCTGAAGCCTCATGCGATCCTGGTCGCCCGTCAGGGCCCACATCGGCTGGGAATGGTGCTGGAGTGGGGCGATGCGATGTCGGAGGAACTCTTTCATCACCTTGGGCGCGGTCACACCAAGGTCCTTCAGCCTCCTCAACCAGAGCCAGACGAAGGCAAGGCGGGAGCCCGCGAGCTCCTCGTGACCCCAGCCGGAGATGGGGACAGTGGGTGACGACGAAGGCGAGAGCAGGGGGCTGAGCACTCCGACATCAACATACACCCACCGCGTCCGAAACTCGCTCGTAGACAGCGGGAGTTCAAAGTCAATCCCAGAGCCGGCTGTCGCCGACACGGCCTGGAAGCTCAGGCACCCCAAGAACTGCCGGGGGTCGGTCAGGTGCAGCGAGAAGAAATGGTGCAGGAGGGCCACGGAAGGGGCAATGCCCACCATGGCCTCGCAGACAAAGGCGAAGACGGCGAGAAGGGCGACGGATTGGGGATCAAGGTGCAGCATATGGATTTGATAATGGGAAAGCACGACATTGAAGAAGGCGGAGAAGGGAGGAACCAGGCCAGCCCACAGGGCGTCGATGAAGAATTGGACCTCAGTGGCTGTCCTATCGATGGTAGCTCGGGACGCAGGCTAGGCCACCGTCCGTCCCCATTCGTTGAAGCTGGTAGCGAGCGCAGGGCGGACCTTATCCATGGCCTCCTGATTGAGCACACATGATCGGCCGACGGCGGGCTCGACGGCCGGAGGTGGGCTGGCTGAGGACAGGGGCTTCTTCCCTTTCTCCGTTTGGTTCGGCGCCATGGCGATGGAGAGGACTGAGCTCGGGGCGGATTGGAAGAGGAAGGAGAGGTACGAGGAAGTGAAGAAGTTGGGGAGTGCGTTGCCTGCAATGGGGAAATACCTGTGTAGGACGCCGTGGCCGCCTAGCAGGCGGATTTCAAGGCTGCGTGGGGAAGCGGGGCTGCCCACGTCCAATCAATCGCCACGCATTGACCAAGGCCGCAGGCTATTGGGGCCCGCGGCGCTCCACACTTGCCCTTTGGCTTCGCCTAGAAGCCAAGTCCAAGTGCGCCTTGGGCCCAGGGGCTACTGTCGGCGTCCTGGGAACGGGGGTCCCCAGACTTGCCTACCTGCGGCCCACGACATGGCTCCACCAGCGGCCCTGTGCGGCCCATCTTCACCAGCAAACACTCAAGACCCTCTCGAGGGGCCAAGCCTCGCGAGGCGGACGACACAAGACCTCCTCGGGAGCGACCTCACCAGACTGGCTCGTGAGGGGCAGAGAGATCAAGGCAAGGGACACCTCGCGAGGTTCCTGTGACGCAAGCCATGACGACTGGAGCCAGGCGGGTGCCAGGCGGGCTCCAGCGCGCGCAATGTCCTCGTTTCCTCTTTGGTGCTAAAGGGGCAAGCGCAGGCGAGGAGTCCCGAGGCATCAGGCAAAGGTTTCTATATCGGTGCAACGAGACCAAGACCAGCAAGACGGCAAGACGGAGGTCACCGTGAAGCCCAAGACAGCGTCACCACCAGAGCCTTTGGCAGGCGAAGACCACCTTTAGTCAGGATAACTTGTACTAGTTGTCTCCCTTCAAATTTGGCCGTTGTTGGCTCCCTTCCCGCTCAATATTTGGGGAGAGGACCAGGGCCTCTATAAATAGGACTAGCCACCACAGTAGGAGGCAACTGATTCAGATCATCCTCACCCACACAAGTCCACTAAGCACAAGAACACCTCTCCTCAGGAGGCTGTTCTTCCCTTGTACTATTCATCCTCAGCCCAAGAGGCAATCCACCACACACACTGGAGTAGGGTATTACACCACAACGGTGGCCCGAACCAGTATAAATCTTGCGTCTCTTGTGTTGCGAGTTCGTCGAGCTAAGCTTTGAGGTCGCGGTGAGGCTAAGGGCGTGATTAGGTAGGGAGAGATCTTCATGCGCACCCCAGTGTTCGAACCTCAAGGGTTTTGCCGGAACCCGAAATCCGACAAGTAGTATATAAAGTGACCCAGGGGAGGCCTCACACACCCAGCCTCACTTGGCCACTCATGAACACATCCATTCATCCATGCCCACTCGGCCACACACATGCACGCTCATAGCCAGAGCCCTTAGCTCTCATGCCATACACACTCACGCTCACTCACACATGAGGCCGAGTAGAGAATAAGTGTAGTCAGCTTCCTGATTCATCCGGATACAGCTCCAGGAGCAACTCTGTACTGCTACGTATACACTGCATATATCATCAGACATGCAGGAGTAGGGGTATTATCTCTCCGGAGAGCCCCAAACCTGGGTAAATCACCGATGTTTGCCCAATCCCGTCCCTTGATCTCCAGAGCAGTCTTGCCCTCACCTCAAGCCACCCCGTGGTATCTGTCGTCTCACGAACCCGCCTGCGAGATAACCACGACAATGCCCCTCTCGACTTATTAATCTCCTCGATCTCTGTTTCCTCAGAGCCTATTGAATAAATACTTTGAGTCGTAGAGTTTTTTTGTGATGCCATGTTGTATTTACACATATCGAGCGTATTGTGTGTATGTTATTGAAATGCTTGGTATGTGTGGGATCCGACACCTAGTTGTTTATTCTTGGTAGCCTTCCTTATGGGGAAACGTCTCCTAGTGCTTCCACTAAGCCATGGTAGTTCGCTACTGCTCTGGAACACTTGTTGGTCGGCATGTATCCTTCTTTGTTCATGTGTCTGTCCCTTCGAGAAAATGTCACGCGTTGTTCCTTTAAGTCCGTGTAGCTTGCTACGACTTGGGTTCATACATTGGTGACCAACACGTTCACTGTTGGGTTATGTATGCATGTTCCTGTAAGTTTGTGCCACCTTGGGTTTATGACTAGTCATGTCATCCCAGGTTCTCGGTCATGTGGATGCTAGTGACACAATCATATATGTCAGCCAAAAGGCGCAAACGGTCCCGGCCAAGGTAAGGCTGCAGCCGTGGGAATACCGTGCGTGAGGCCGCAAAGTGATATGATGTGTTACATGCTAGATCGGTGTGACTTAGGATCGGGGTCCTGACAGCCAGTCTTTTGTCAGCCTGGGCAGTTCCCGAGGCAACTGGGGAAGTGGAGGTGCCCGCGCCCCATTTTGCGCCACGCGTGAGGCCTGGCCCGCAGGCGATTGGGGCCCGTGTCGCTTCGCCCTTGCCCCTTGGCTTCGCCTCCAGGCCAGCTCGAGCACGCCTTGGGCCCCGGGGCTACTGTCGGCGTTCTGTGATCGGGGTACCTAGACTTGCCTGCCTGCGGCCCAGCACGTGGGCTCCTCAATGGCCTGGTACGGCCCAGCGGCAAGGCCTCTTGGATAAGTCCCTCGCGAGGCGGGTGATGCCAGGACCTCCAGAGGAGCAGTTGCTCGAGCCTGCCTCCTGAGGGGCGGAGAACTCTATGCAAGCCTCCCGCCTCATGAGACTGTGATGACGTGAGCCATGACGAGCAAGGCCAGGTGGGCGCTAGCGGGCGCAGAGGGGACAGTTTCCTCTTCGGTGCTAAGGGAGCAAGGGCAGGCACAGGTTCCCGAGGAAGGCCCCAAACCTTTAATTCCGGTGCAACAAGACCAAGACCACAAGCTCAGCAGGATGGATGTAATCGCCGAGCCCACAGTTGCGTCATGGCCAGAAGCTTTGCGGCCAAGACCGCCTTTCGTCAGGATAAGATGTACTCCTTGTCCCCTTTCAAAATTGGTCGTTGTGGGATCCCTTCCCACCTAAGCTATGAGGAAAGAGGACCAAGGCCACTATAAATAAGGGCCAGCCACCACCATAGAAGGGACCTGACCCCAGACCAATTCGTCCTCACCGTCTGAGCCCTTGCGAGGCTGCTCATCCACTATACTAGTTCATCCTCTACCTCCTCATGAGGCCAATCCACCATAAAGCAGGAGTAGGGTTTTACACTGCAAGGTGGCCCGAACCAAGGTAAATCTCTGTGTTCATCTTCTTCCCCGCTCGCACGGACTCGACGAGGCTAGGCCGCGGGGTGATGAGGTTGAGGCTAGAGCTGGTTGGGATCTTCACACACGCCCTAGTGTTCGGACCTTCTTGGGTCTGCGGAGCCCTGAATCTAACATGAGGTTTTTGACCTCCGCAGCAACAGCTGCAGGCATAATATCTCATTCCTTGCTTAGGGTTCACGTCGGATACTCCACTAGATAAGGAAAACCAAACTGCTAAAAGTTTAGTCCGAACTAACCTTGCGCCTCGTCAAATCGCTTCTTGACAAGGTCGAGCTCCTCATCGGAGCTCTTGAGCTTCCAATTCACTTTGGCTAGCTCCATGACATTGGCAGTCACCGCCAAAGACGAGGCCTACAAAAAACAGCTCACATAACTTAGTATCCCGATTCAATGATTTGGATACTCTGCCAGGTTTTTCAATCCTAACAGAGTCTCGGGGGCTACTATATATGAGGATTGGATGGCCTCGCTTAAGAAATTTACTTTATAAAAAGGGTATTACATGGCTTACCTCGAAGCCCGTCAGAAGGCCACCAAAAGCTTCCTTCAGTTCGTTGTTAACAGACCAAATACTTTCCAAAACCACGCCCATCAGGACTCAGGGGCTACGGATCCGTCTTTAGGGAGGGCTCGGATTGACAAAGATCCCCCTCCTTGTTCACCAGGAGGGATCCCCCCTCATGTTCTTCAATGACCAAGGTATTAACCTCGGCCATGATGTTGTCGCCACCTGTCAGTGTTTTGGGAACAGGGGTACCCAGACCTGCCTGCCTGCGACCCATGGCGTGGCTCCACCAATGGCCAGGTACGACCCATCTTCAGCAGCAACCACTCAAGACCCTCGCGAGGGGCCAAGCCTCACGAGGCGGACACCACCAAGACCTCCTCAGGGGCAGCCACACTAGGCTGGCTCCCGAGGAGCGGAGATATCTATGCAAGGGGCACGTCACGAGGTTCACGTGACGTGAGCCATGACGACCAAGGCCAGGCGGACGCCAGCGGGCGCAGTGTACCAGTTAACTCTTTGGTGCTAAGGAGGCAGGCGCAGGCGAGGAGTCCCAAGGCATCAGGCAAAGGTTTCCATATCGGTGCAACGAGACCAAGACCAGCAGGACGGCAGGACGGAAGTCATTGCGGAGCCCACAGCTACAACACCACCAGAGCCTTTCGCATGCGAAGAGCACCTTTTGTCAGGATAGCTTGTACTAGTTGTCCCCCTTCAAAATTAGCCATTGTGGGATCCCTTCCCGCCTACATTTGGGAAGAGGACCCGCGCCTCTATAAATAGGACTAGCCTCCACCATAGGAGATGGGAAAAGGAGGACGGATCATTGAGACCACCCTCACACGCACAACTCACGAAGCTCAAGAACACCTCTCCTCAGGAGGCTGTTCATCCATTGTACTCATTCATCCTCAGCCCACGAGGCAATCCACCACCACCACACTGGAGTAGGGTATTACACCACAATGGTCGCCCGAACCAGTATAAACCTCTGTGTCTCGTGTTCTTTGGGTTCGACGAGCTAGGCCGTGAGATCGTTGTGCGTGTGAACCAGGGAGAGAGAGGTCTTCGTGCGCACCCCAGAGTTCGAACCTCCAGTGTTTGCCGGAACCCAGAATCCAACATTTGGTGCGCAAGGTAGGGGTGCGCTGAAGCCTTTCTTCCATCGATCGACGCACCATTGCTCCGCCGCATCCATGGCTGACGCTCGCTGAGCCTGTGCTGAAAGCCAGGCTGCCCTTGCCGCTCGCATCACTCAGACGGCGCCTGTTGGCAGACCTCCCCGCCGTTCTCCATCACCCGCTGCCAACGCCGCCACCGGCCCGGCTGGAAACGAGCAGCAAGCTTCACTGCTGTACCCCTTCATGCGCCGGGATGGACACACCGCCACCCCGTCGCTGACTCCGGCCGGCTCGTCGTCCCATGCTCGTCGCGCACCCACGGACGCGTAGGCCGCGCTGCTCATGGCACGCGAGCTCCTGTGTTACCGCCCGGTCGACGACCTCTACGAAGACTAGCTGGACCACATCACCGAGCTCGTCAGCGCCGCTGTGGGCTCTCCCGTACCTTCTCTCTCACTGCCTCGCCCACCTCCAGCTACGGGTGACGTAGCCCACGGAGTGCCTCCACCACCTCCGCACGAAGACGCCGCCCTTGCTCCAAGACGCGCGGCCCCGCGGCATGACCCACTGTGCAGGGCACCCGCGCACGAAGAAGGAAGCTGCCCATAAATCCCTCGGCCGCAAGAAACCGCTCCCGCACTCCAAGCACCACCACGTCAAGACCGCGCACCGCCTGCGGCGGTGGCGCGAGGGTACGAGGACCAGGCGCCGCCTCCACAACGGGCTCCAGTGACCACGGCGGGCTGCCGCGCCTGCACCCCCGAGCTGCGCAGCGTTGTCTGGCCCGACAAGTTCAATCCCGACCTGCCTCCATGCTACGACAGCACCACCGAACCTGTTGAGTTCCTGCAGCTCTACAAGCTGAGCATCGAGGCGGCGGCGACAAGAAGGTCGTGGCGAACTGGTTTCCCATGGCTCTCAAGGATGACGCGCGCTCGTGGCTCCTCAACCTGCCTGCGGGATCAATCTCCTCCTCGGGCGTGATGCGTGAGCGCTTCGTTGCCAACTTCCAAGGCACTCACGACTGCCCGCCTGCCGCTGGTAACCTGCGGCGCATCAAGGAGCAGCCAGGGGAGACCCTGCAGAAGTACATCCAGCGTTTCAACAGTGTTCGCCTCAAGATCCCCAAGGTGACTGATGAGGCCATCATCTCAGTGTTCTCCGATGGCGTCCGCGACGTCAAGCTGAAGGAGGAGCTCGCCATACACGAGGACCTGTGCATGGCTATGGAGATGTTCAACATGGCGACGAAGTGCGCAAGGGCTGAGGAGGGACGCCTTTCCCTCCTCGAGCTCCCAGCCGCTGACCAGGAAGACAAGAAGGCCAAGGCCAAGGACGTGAAGCGCAAGGGGGCTGCTGTGCTCGCGGCAGAGCAGGAGATGAAGCGCGGCTGTGACCACCCCGAGTCGTCCAAGGACAATCGCCCATTCTGCGCCTTCCACAATGTTCATAGCCACAACACCAACGACCGTCAGGAGCTCAGGGTCATCCGTGATGGGCGCTTTGGTCGACGTCCCGAGTGCAACGACCGAAGCTACGACCGTGGGGGAGGCCGCAGCAGAGGACGCTCGGATGACCGTGGCCCCCGTCAGGATTGGCCCGACCGACCTCGCGAGGACCGCTGGTAGGACGAGCCTCGTGAGGGCGCCTGGAGAGACCAGCCTCGTGAGGACCGCCCCCAAGGCAACACTGGCCTCCCTCCGCTGCTGCCAACACCAAGAAGGAATGACGACCATCATCAGGACGAGGGGCTGGGGGCCTCCAGGAGCCTCGCGCCATTGCTTGCATCTTGGGTGGCGCTCACGCCCCAGCCTCTCAGCGCATCTTCAAGCAGTTTGCTCGCGAGGTGAACGCGGCCTTTCCCAGGCTCGAGGCCACGCGCCCGCTCAGGTGGTCCAAGTGCGCCATCACCTTTAGCTCCTCCGACCAACTCAAGTGTGCGGCAACTGCCGGCGCCCTCCCGATGCTCTGCTGACCCATCATCAGCAATGTCCAAGTCACCAAGACCCTCATCGACAGCGGCGCGGGGCTCAATGTTCTGTCCGTCGAGACGTTTGACCGCCTCCAAGTGCCATATGATCAGCTAGAGCCTACCAAGCCATTCTCAGGAGTGACCGACGGCTCCACCACCCCGATAGAGCAGATTCGCCTCCCTGTCACCTTCGGCCAGCGCAGCAACTACCGCACCGAGCTCATTGACTTCGACGTCGCCCACATCCGTCTGCTGTACAATGCCATCCTTGGGTATCCAGCCCTGGCCAAGTTCATGGCAGTGACCCATCATGGTTACAACATCCTCAAGATGCCCAGGAGCTGCAGCGTCATCACGGTCACCTGCGAAGAGAAGGAGGCGGTGTGCTCCCTCGAGCGCGCTTACCAGGCTGCAGCGGCCGAAGACCCAGACAATGAACGCACCCTGTACCCTCCTGAGGTGGTCCCCAAGAAGAAGAAGCAACTGCCCCACCAAGGGCCTCAGGAGAGCGACGTTTCCAGCGGCACCACCTTAGGACCGGCGCCCGCAGATGGGGCACCTCCCTCCCTCGCATAGGAAGGCATGCCCGGCGCCCTCCTCAGGCTCAGCTCTGGGACTCTCTTCTGGAGGGCCTCAGACCTAGCCAACATCACGAGGGAGGCGCTCGGCACCACGTGGAGGCATGATTTGCCGCACGCTTCCCAAAAGAGGGCACGAAGTGTGGAGTGCCTGGCGCTCAGGAGTTCATCACCAAGGCGACCGAGGAGCTTCAAGAAGCAAGGACCATGCGCGACGACCGCCGCTCACCACCTGGCGCAGCCCCTCGTCCTGGCGAGGACGACGAGCTGCGCGTCTGCGTCAACATTCCCGGGCTCGATAAGGCTGCAACTCAGGAGCATTTCTAGCCTTCGCGCGTTGGTCGGTGCGAGGGTCCACCTCACAGCTATGTTCGCTGTTAAATGTATAATTTGGCTGCTAGGTATTCTCTGGGCCAAATTAATTTAAATGTGTGGTTGACATATATGTTTTTGGACTTGCTATTTATTTTGAAATGCAGGCTTGTCGGGCGTAGGAAGTTATTTTACCCAAGACAAGTATATGGAATTCTGTATGGACTAGCGGCTACATGGACATATTCTCATGTGCTGGGCCAAACCGTGGTTGCTAAGATGAAGGAATTTTAGCATGGGCAATGAAGTCACCTAAACAAAAGCTAGCACAGATGGTGGGTCATTAGTCCTTATTATATAGTGTAATAGCGACCTTGCCGGAATATTTTATTCATATATCCAAGAGTCTTTGTACATGAATATGGCCTAGATATGTACTACATATAGCATGCAGATTTTGTACACGTGTATTACATGGTAACCGAATCGATTCGTGTTCGGTTTTAGTTTTGGAGTTGTATTCCTGTACGGCAAGGCATGCTACGTAACTAGGTCTTGCCTTGTATACGCAAAGTCCAGCGTACCTTATTTATAAGGCCACGGCCGATTGGAAAAGGCCCCAACAATCGATCTATCAATACAAACTACTTTTTCACGGACGTCTATTTTCTGTCGCTACTTCCTGCCGAGCCCTAGCAGCCCTAGGGTTTGGCGATCTTTGCCGTTTTGCGCTGGAAAGCGGCCGGTTCTCCTCCACGAAAGCGAGGAAATCTTTGTTGCTTTGCTCATAAAACAATCGTTCGTCGTCACGAAAGCACGACAAATATCTTGGTGTTGCGCGGCGTTTTCGCGTGCCAACACAATTGGCGACTCCGCTGGGGACGAGAAGAAGAAGAAGAGCTACACGATGAGTACCGAGTCCAAGAACGGGAGCGACATCGACCCGGAGAACGTCATCGCCGTCACACCCGACGATCTGTCGGAAGATGTTAGGCGCGAGCTTGAAGAGGAGCTTGAGGAAGAAAAGGTTGAGAGGTTGAAGCTAAAGTTGGCTGGATACGCGAAGACGAGGAACGACGTCGTAAAAAAGGTAGTTCCGAGCCCTTCCGATGCTCAGGTAAAAAACTCAACCGAAGAAATTGCTCATCTAATTGATGTGTCCGTAGCTAGTAAATATGGTTCTGATATGGAAAATACGACACGTACAATTACTCGAGCAGTAGCTAATAGACTTGAAGAATTTAAGATACAATTTAATAAAGATCTTGAAAATTGTCTACCTGGTCAGGTACGCTCATTAGTGCTGCAAGTCAATGATGAATATTCTGGGAAAAAGCCGATGTCACCACAAAATAGCGGATTCATTAATCTGCCTAATCATATACATACACCTAGTTCATCGGCTAACGTTACGCAGCTTCTTGTCCCTTTAACAAATAATCAAGATGGTCGGAATTATGTGGGCACTTCGGCTAATAATTTTGTTCCTAGTACCACTGCTCCTATCATTTCGACTTCAGCTCCACAAAATCACAATAGCAATAACCGAAGTTTTGGTTTTAATTCTAATTTGCAGCAGCCTAGTTATCGGACAGTGGAATATAGTACGCCACCACTGCTGCCTATTGGTATCGGGGTTCCGTATGGGCCGGTACCCGATTCATACTTTAGTGGGTCTCCGTTGCAAATTTCACATGCTCAAATTTCGTTGCCAGAGCTTCCGCCACGTGCTTGTGTTCCATCTGATCCACAAACTAGTTCTCTACAGCCGAATGATAACTTTAAGGATCAGCTTGCTAGTATACTTAGAGAATTTGGTTTAGAACCTAAGGGTAGAGCACCTGCATATCAAAAACCATACCCTGATTACTTTGACTCGACACCATATCCTCGTGGTTTTAGAATTCCAGATTTTGTTAAATTTACGGGGGAAGATGGTAGATATACTTTTGAGCATGTAGGACAAGTTTTAGCACAATGCAGCGAGGTCGGCACATCGGATGTTTTTAGATTAAAATTATTTCCTTTATCTCTATCTGGTACTGCATTTACTTGGTTTACATCGCTTGCTCCTAATTCTATTTCAACATGGGCACAATTGGAGCAAAAATTTCATTAATATTTTTATAGCGGTGAAACAGAACTTCGGCTTTCAGATTTAACTATGGTTAGGCAGAAATATAATGAGCATGTTCATGATTATATTAGGAGGTTTAGGGATGTCAAAAACCGATGTTTCAGCTTGACCATAGCCGAAAAGGACTTAGCCGATCTTGCCTTTTCGGGTTTACTCGCTCATATTAAGGATAAACTAGAAGGGCAAGAATTTTTAGATGTTAACCAAGTTTTGCAGAAGGCTTTGGCGCAAGAAAACCGGGCTAAGGAAATTAAACAATATAGCCGGTTTAAAGATAACAGAAATAAAGAGAAAGATAATCATGCGGTTAATGCCTTAGATTATGATAGTGATTCGGCTAGTGAGGATAATGTTAATATATGTGTAGCCGAATGGGTTCAAGCACCAAAGTCAAAACCTTTTGCATGCTCTGCTTTGAAACCTACACCTGCTAGAAGAGACGAAATTAAATATACTTTTGATGTAAGCAAGTGTGATAGAAGTTTTGATATGTTACTGCAAAATAAGTTAATTAGAGTGAGGGAGGGTCATGTAATTCCACCTCCAGAAGAATTGGGTAGAAGAGCTTATTGTAAATGGTACAATTCTTTTTCTCATGCTACTAATGATTATAACGTGTTTCGTCGACAGGTGCAATCGGCCATCAATGAAGGACGATTGACGTTTGCAGAAGGTTCTAAGATGAAGCTCGACAGTGACCCTTTTCCTATCAATGTGGTCGAGCTTGAGAGTAAAAAAATGCTTATTCGGTCGGATCAGACCGAATCCGCAGGAGAGAAAAACGTTGTTGATAATAGTGCTCCTCCAAGGATGATCAAACCAAAAAATCCAGAAATAGGAGTGTGGAAAGTCAACGGAGGGAGGAGACAAGCTCCAAGGCCAAAGCCGACAGTTAGCATGTTGTTGGAAAAATATACCTCACGCAAGACCAGCAATGTGTTTAATCGGCTCGGAGGTAATAAGCGTCCAAGATCTCCTTCTGGACCTCGCAATCATGAGCAATGGCAAGGAAGTGCATATGACCAACAGCCGTATTTTGCAATGGAGCCGACATATTGGGGTTGTGTACCTCCTATGTATCCGCAGTTTCCTCCATGGGGTTTAATCCTTGGGCTCCATATCCTACAGGGCCATCATGTTATTTTCAGCCTATATGGACTCCGCCAAGGCCTATGTTCAGACCAAACGTGCATGAGAAAAGGGCTCGGTTCAATGAGGAAGCTAGATCACATAATGTCATCGAGATTCGAGGAAGTCTATCACCGATACGCAATGTAGATGGCAAAAACAATAAGGGTGGTCATAAGAGCGTGTGGGTGCCGGTGAAGCATGCTGAAAATAAAGCGGCAAAAAATTCAGATGATTTAGATGTTGATCATGGTCTGAAAATAGCGGAACACCAGTCAGATGAAGGTGTTGTCAATTGTACAAAAACAAGCAGTGTCTCGAAAGAAGCTCTCAGTACAGAGGAGAAAGGTAATGGCGTAAAGTTGCGGCAAGCTGGCCAGTCTGATCAATTTGAAAAGCAAACTAATTCAGGGCATGACCCGCATGCACGGCCAGATGCTATATCCTCACGTACTATTCAGAAGCCTAAATCGGCTAACACACAAGCTGATTTGATCATAAAGAATTGTTGCATAGGAACGTCCAGGAGTTTGCCTCCGAGGAGTTTCAAGTCTAATACTAATGAATCTACACGATGGGACTCAGGCAATGTACGCGGCCACGGATTTAATGCCAGTACCGTATATGATCAGCAGAGAAGTTTTTTGGCCAGAGATAAAATGTTTGCCAGAAAAACATAAGTACGTCGGTATAGGCCGAAGGACCTGGGGGTAGCCAAATTAAGTCTGTCGCGCCAGGGACTAAACCAACACCGCAGTGGTGCCCGAATGGACTTACCCACACTCAGAAACGACGTGTACAGCGACTGCGGACATTGGAAATAAAGCAAGAGATAGCTGAGAAGAAGCGCGATAGATGGTTCAATCAGGATAAACCAATGATGCCTACAAAGACTTGGAAGGAGAAGTACACCGTAGCAGAGGAAAATAAAAATACGGATGACACCATTATTGCAGAAAATTTAGAGAATATTAAAGATGTACCAACTGATATGGATGTTAATATGGTGTTCGCATTGCATGCTGAATTTCGCGAGCCCGAGGCAGAAATTGCTGTACTTGTTCTTGGCCCAAAGAATGCTACATTTGAGAAACCAGAGAAGCATGGGCAGCACCTAAAGCCATTATTTATCAGAGGTCACATTGATGGTAAGCCTATTGGTCGCATGCTTGTTGATGGCGGTGCAGGTGTTAATATTATGCCCTTTTCGGTATTTTCTAAACTGAACCGAAAAGAGAGCGAGTTAATGAAAACCAACATGGGACTTAGTGGGTTCTCAGGAGAATTGTCCGAGGCTAAGGGTGTTGTTTCCATGGAGCTCACAGTCGGAAGCAAAACATTGCCGACTGCAATTTTGTTGTCGATGTCAAAGGCCGGTATAATATTCTATTGGGACGTGACTGGATTCATGCAAATTGTTGCATCCCTTCTACCTTACATCAGTGCTTAATTCAGTGGGTTAATGATGATGTGGAGGTGATTGAGGGTGATAATTCTTCATGCATTGATTTGACGGATGCGTCGGTTGATTGGCAACACGGTGAGATGCGATGTTTGACCGGTAGGGATTTATCGGACTATGATTATATCAGTATTGGTAGAGATGGTTTTGTACCTATAAATGCACAGCCGGCTAGTGTATCTCGGCTTAATGATTTATCTATATAAATGATGAATAAAGACGACAATATTAAGTGGCTGCAAAGACACACGCAGGAGTATCGTTCCGGAAAGAACGATATGCATGAGACTATTGAAGATTTTGATAACATGGAAAAGCTTGGACAGGGATTCTCATCGGCTGATCCACTTGAAGAAATTGATATTGGTGATGGAAGTATTCCGAGGCCTACATTTATCAAAGCTAGCTTGAAAGCCGATCAGAAAAGTAAGGTATGTCTATTACTTAAAGAATTCGTTGATTGCTTTGCTTGGAATTATACTGAGATGCCCGGTTTGAGTAGAGATTTGGTAGAACATAGATTACCTATTAAATCTGGTTTTAGGCCGTATAAACAACCTCGTAGAAGTTTCAATCCTAATTTGTATGACCGCATCAAAGAAGAAGTTGATCGGTTGTTAAAAGCTAAGTTTATTCGGCCGTGTAGATATGCAGATTGGGTTTCTAATATTGTGCCCGTGGAAAAGAAAAATACTGGTAATATTAGAATCTATGTTGATTTTAGAGATTTGAATAAGGCTACTCCAAAAGATGAATATCCTATGCCTATAGCCGACATGCTTATTAATGATGCCTCAGGACATAAAGTAATTAGCTTTTTAGATGGTAATGCAGGTTATAATCAAATATTTATGGCCGAACAAGATATGTCTAAGACTGCTTTTCGTTGCCCAGGTTTTGTTGGTTTATTTGAGTGGGTCATTATGACATTTGGGTTGAAAAATGCGGGCACTACATACCAACGAGCTATGAATTTAATTTTTCATGATCTTCTAGGCATTGTACTAGAAATATATATTGATGACATAGTTGTTAAATCGGATGGGTTTGATCATCATTTAGCCGATTTAAGATTAGCTTTTGAAAGGATGCGCCGGTACGGATTAAAAATGAACCCACTCAAATGTGCTTTTGGTGTGTCGGCTGGTAAGTTTTTAGGATTCATAATTCATGAAAATGGCATAGAGATTGACCCTAAGAAAGTGGAGGCAATTAGAAATTTGGAGGAACCCACGTGTAAAAGGGATGTGCAAAAGTTGTTAGGAAAACTTAATTACTTGAGACGATTCATATCTAACTTTGCAAGGAAAATTGAATCGTTTGTTCCTCTACTTCGGCTAAAGAATGAAGCCGAATTTACTTGGGGGGCAGAGCAACGAGATGCTTTTAATTATATAAAACGATGCTTCTCGAATCCTCCAATATTGCGGGCGCCTAAGTCCGGTGCGCCGTTTAGGCTGTACATTGCTGCAGAAGATATGGTGATCGGTGCGGTGTTGGCGCAAGAGTTCAGCGGGAAAGAATACATCATTGCATACTTAAGCCGTCGTTTGCTCGACGCCGAAAGTCGGTACATGTTTATTGAAAAGTTATGCTTATCTTTTTACTATGCATGTACCAAGTTTCGGCCTTGTCTTCTTTCTAGTACGTGTGTAGTAGCTTGCCAGGCTGACGTCATTAACTATATGTTGCAACGACCGATTCTTAGTGGTAGGATTGGAAAGTGGGCTTACGCACTAATAGAATATGATTTAACATATGAATCGTTGCATGCTATGAAGGGTCAAGTTATCGCCGATTTCATTGTTGATCATAGGATTAAAGATGATGAAAACATTAATTATGTTAGTGTATGCCCATCGAAGCTTTATTTTGATGGATCGGTTTGTAGGGAAGGGCAAGGCGTCGGTAATGTTTTAGTTTCACCTAATAATGTTTTTTATGATACATCGGTCCGTTTGGAATATCCTTGCACTAATAACCAAGCTGAGTATGAAGCTCCACTGTTTGGTTTACAAACTTTAGTTGATATGGGCGTAAAGGATGTAGATGCTTTTGGGGATTCACTTTTGGTAGTACAACAAATTAAAGGCGAGTTTCAATGTTTTGATGGATTATTAAATAGTTATTTGGACCGATGTTTAGATATAATTAAGTCTCTAGATACGTTCACCATCCATCATATACCTAGAGAAGAGAATTCTAGAGCTAATTGTTTAGCACGACAAGCATCCGGTTATCACATTAGTAAAGGAATGTTTTTTATAATAGAAAAGCCGATGCATGTTGAGTCTATAATGATGGATACTTTGCCACAGGGTGCACTTGGGCCTAGTACAGTTGAACAACTAGCTGTACAATGTACTGCAGATTCGGTGCATGGGTCACAAACGACCGAATTAGCAAATAAATTAGAATTAAGTGATTGGAGAGTTCCTCTAGTTAATCATTTAAAGGATCCAAGTCAAACAAGAGATAGGAAAATTCGGCGACAAGCTTTAAAATATACTTTGTTTAATGATGAGTTGTATCGCCGAACAATAGATGGGTTATTTTTAAAATGCTTGGATTATGATCAGTCTAGAATAGCTATGGGTGAAGTGCACGAAGGAATATGTGGAACACATCAGTCGGCTCTCAAAATGCGATGGTTGTTAAAATGAGCGGGGTTTTATTGGCCGACTTTGCTAGAGGATTGTTTTTGGTACTATAAAGGTTGTGAGGCATGTCAGAAATTTGGCAATGTACAGTTAGCGTCTGCGTCTATGTTAAATCCCATAATTAGGCCATGGCCATTTAGGGGATGGGGTTTAGACTTTATTGGTGAAGTACATCCTTCGTCTTCTAAAAGACATCGCTTCGTCCTAGTTGCCACAGATTATTTTACTAAATGGACTGAAGCAGTTCCTTTGAAAAATATGACTCATAAAGGAGTTATTAGTTTTGTTTTAGAGCATATTATTCATAGATTCGGCATTCCTCAAACTTTAACTACTGATCAAGGTGCTTCTTTTATGTCTCATGAATTTCGTGAATTTGCCGAATCTTTAGGAATTAAATTGTTAAATTCGTCGCCTTATTATGCTCAAGCTAACGGACAGGCCGAATCTAGCAATAAAACTTTAATTAAGCTTATAAAGAAGAAAATTGAGGAGCATCCGAAAAGATGGCATGAGGTACTATCAGAAGCTTTATGGGCTCATCGGATATCTAAACACGGAGCGACTCAAGTAGCACCGTATGATCTAGTATATGGTCAGGAGGCGGTGTTACCTGTGGAGGTTAATTTACAAGCTCTTAGAGTGGCCAGACAAAATGATTTGTCGGCTGTGGATTATAATGATCTAATGATGGATAAGATAGATGACATTTCAGAAGAAAGATTAAGAGCATTGCGAGAAATTGAGAAGGAGAAATTAAGAGTAGCCAAGGCTTATAATAAAAGGGTGAGAGAAAAATCGTTTCAAATAGGAGATTTAGTGTGGAAAACGATTTTACCTATTGGAACTAAAGATAGGAAATTCGACAAATGGTCGCCGAGTTGGGAAGGCCCGTATAAGGTTGTAGAGATCGTTCCTGGAAATTTATATTTTGTACAATCTTTGCAGGGAGAGAAGTTGCCCAAAGCTCTCAATGGGAAATATTTGAAGAAGTACTATCCTAGCATGTGGCAGGAGGCTTGAGCAAATTTGGCCGATATATTATTTGAGATATCGCCCTAAGAAATTTTGGCCGATGTACTCTTTGAACATCGCCCTAAGAAATAATATGGCCGGTGGATTGATCAACATCGCCCTAAGGTATTGTTATGGTGTTTTTGATAAATCCAATTGTAACAAAAAAGGGGGGCATGTGTTGAATGTATAATTTGGCTGCTAGGTATTCTATGGGCCAAATTAATTTAAATGTGTGGTTGACATATATGTTTTTGGACTTGCTATTTATTTTGAAATGCAGGCTTGTCGGGCGTAGGAAGTTATTTTACCCAAGACAAGTATATGGAATTCTGTATGGACTAGCGGCTACATGGACATATTCTCATGTGCTGGGCCAAACCGTGGTTGCTAAGATGAAGGAATTTTAGCATGGGCAATGAAGTCACCTAATCAAAAGCAAGCACAGATGGTGGGTCATTAGTCCTTATTATATAGTGTGATAGCGACCTTGCTGGAATATTTTATTCATATATACTAGAGTCTTGGTACATGAATATGGCCTAGATACGTACTACACATAGCATGCAAATTTTGTACGCGTGTATTAAATGGTAACCGAATCGAGTCCTGTTCGGTTTTAGTTTTGGAGTTGTATTCCTGCACGGCAAGGCATGCTACGTAACCAGGTCTTGCCTTGTATACGCAAAGTCTAGCGTACCTTATTTATAAGGCCACGGCTGATTGGAAAAGGCCCCAACAATCGATCTATCAATACAAACTACTTTTTCACGTACGTCTATTTTCTGTCGCTACTTCCTGCTGAGCCCTAGCAGCCCTAGGGTTTGGCGATCTTTGCCGTTTTGCGCTGGAAAGCGGCCGGTTCTCCTCCACGAAAGCAAGGAAATCTTTGTTGCTTTGCTCGTAAAACAATCAATCGTCGTCATGAAAGCACGACAAATATCTTGGTGTTGCACGGCGATTTCGCGTGCCAACATTCGCATGCCATTCGGCTTGCCGAACGCGGCTGTCACTTTCCAGCGCCACTTGCGGAGCATTCTGGCCGCTCAGGAGGCCAGGCATCACGCAGTCCTAGCGGAGATGGCGACGGTCCTTTAGGAGCCACCCGGGCCCTTGATAACCCACAAGTATAGGGGATCAATTGTAGCCTCTTTTGATAAGTAAGAGTGTCGAACCCAACGAGGAGCTAAAGGTAGAACAAATATTCCCTCAAGTTCTATCGACCACCGATACAACTCTACGCACGCTTAACGTTTGCTTTACCTAAAACAAGTATGAAACTAGAAGTACTTTGTAGGTGTTGTTGGATAGGTTTGCAAGATAATAAAGAGTGCGTAAATAAAAAGTAGGGGCTGTTTAGATAAAGACACAACTAAATTAGTTTTATTAAAGAGCTTTTTGTCACGAGAAAGTTATTTGTCCCTAGGCAATCGATACCTAGACCAGTAATCATTATTGCAATTTTATTTGAGGGAGATGCATAAGCTAACATACTTTCTCTTCTTGGATCATATGCACTTATGATTCAAACTCTAGCAAGCATCCGCAACTACTAAAGATCATTAAGGTAAAACCCAACCATAGCATTAAAGTATCAAGTCCTCTTTATTCCCATACACCATGACCCACTTATCCGTGTTTGTGTTTCAGTCACTCACGCAACACAGAAAATAAGAAAACCATGAACATATTGCAAACCCTACAGCAGGGATCCCTCACGCTTGTGCGACACGGTGAGCACCATAGGACCGCACCAATAATAAAACATGCAACTCCAACCAATCACGATCATCAATTAACCCATAGGACAAAACGGATCTACTCAAACATCATAGGATAGCCATAAATCATTGGGAAATAATATATAGCGTTGAGCACCATGTTTAAGTAGAGATTACAGCGGGTAAAAGAGGGGTTACACTGCTGCATAGAGGGGGGGGGGAAAGTTGGTGGTGAGGGTGGTGAAGTTGTTGGTGTAGATTGCGGTGATGATGATGGCCCCGGCGGCACTCCGGTGCCACCGGAAGTGAGGGCGAGAGAGCCCCCTCTTTCTTCTTCTTCCTTGACCTTCTCCCTAGATGGGAGAAGGGTTTCCCCTTTGGTCCATGGTCTCCATGGCATGGGAGGGGCGAGAGCCCCTCCGAGATTGGATATGTCTCTCTGTCTCTGTTTCTGTGCTCCCAGATCTGGCCTTTCACCGTTTCTTATATTCCCGGAGATCGGTAACTCCGATTGGATTGAAATTTGAACATGATTTTTATCCGGATATTAGCTTTCTTTCGGAGAAAGAAGGGCTCCAACCGCCTTACGGGGTGTCCACGAGGGTCAGGGGCGCGCCTTCCACTCTGGGGCGCGCCCTCTGCCTCGTGGGCCCCTCGAGCATCATCTCGCGTTGATATCACTTCCCAAAATTCACATAGATTCCAAAAAAATCTCCATCAGTTTTTATCCTGTTTGGACTCCGTTTGATATGGATTTTCTGCAAAACAAAAAACATGCAACAAACAGGAACTGGCACTGGGCACTAGATCAATATTTAGTCCCAAAATGTCGGATTTCGGGTTCCGGCAAAACCCTCGAGGTTCGAACACTGGGGTGTGCACGAAGATCTCCCCCTACCTGATCATGCCCTCAGCCTCACCGCAATCTCAAAGCCTAGCTCGATGAACCCACGACTCAAGAGACACGAGGTTTATACTGGTTCGGCCCACCGTTGTGGTGTAATACCCTACTCCAGTGTGGTGTGGTGGATTGCCTCTCGGGCTGAGGATGAACAGTACAAGGTGAAGAACAGCCTCCTGAGGAGACGTGTTCTTCTGCTTGGTGAACTTGTGTGGGTGAGGATAGATCTAGTCCGAGGTGAGATGAGTTGCCTCCTACTTTGCTGGCTAGTCTTATTTATAGAGGCCCTGGTCCTCTCCCCCAATATTGAGCGGAAAGGGAGCCAACAACGGCCAAATTCAAAGGGAGACAACTAGTACAAGCTATCCTGACTAAAGGTGGTCTTCGCCTGCCAAAGGCTCTGGTGGTGACGCCGTCTTGGGCTCCACGGTGACCTCCGTCCTGCTGTCCTGCTGGTCTTGGTCTTGTTGCACCGATATGGAAACCTTTGCCTGATGCCTCGGGACTCCTTGCCTACGCTTGCCCCCTTAGCACCAAAGAGGAAACGAGGACACTGTGCGCGCTGGCACCTGCCTGGCCTTGGTCATCACGGCTGACGTCGTAGTAACCTCGCGAGGTTCCCTTGCCTTGATCTCTCCACCCCTCGTGAGCCAGCCTAGTGAGGCCTCTCCCAAGGAGGTCTTGTGTCGTCCGCCTCGCGAGGCTTGGCCCCTCGCGAGGGTCTTGAATGTTTGCTGGTGAAGAAGGGTCGTACGGGGCCGCTGGCGGAGCCACGCCGTGGGCCGCAGGCAGGCAACTCTGGGGACCCCCGTTCCCAGGACGCTGACAGTAGCCCCCGGGGCCAACGCGAGCTCGGACTTGGCTTCGAGTCGAATCCAAAGGGCAAGTGTGGAGCGCCGCGGGCCCCTATAGCCAGCGGTATTGGTCGACGCGTGGCGATTGATTAGACGTGGGTGTCTCCGCTTCCCCACATTGCCTCCGCAACTGCCCGCCTGACAAAAGGCTGGCGCGGGCTACGCTTGCTTTCCTTTGCTTTGCTCCAGATCCCCTTTCTCGCTCCTCGCTTCCGAAATCTCCAGATCTGCTTCAATCCCCTTCCAAGCTTCCGACCAATGGCGCCCTGAAAGGCCAAGGTTGCTGCGATGCCTGTTTGGTACGAGCCGGCTCTAGACGCGCCCAACATCTCAAAGAAGAACCTTGCCTCCACGCGCCTGTTGATGGCGGGGGAGAGCAGCGAGAGGGGGAAGACCGAGCTCCGGGCCAGCTCCGCCGAGCCGGAGACTTCGAATAGCACCTTCTACCCCTTCTTTATCAGCAGCAACGTCGCGGGCCTGGTTCCCCCTTTCTCCGACTTCTTCTACGCCATCGTCCGCCATTACGGGTTACAGGCCCTTCACCTCCATCCCAACTCCATCCTTCTCTTGTCGATCTTCGCCTTCTACTGTGAGGCGTATGTTGGCGTGGTGCCGTCCGTGGCTCTGCTACGCCACTTCTTCTTCCTCCGCATCAACGATGGTCGTACCTCCGGGTGCGCCAACTTCATCGCGGCCAGCAAGGCCAACGCAATCTCGAAGGCTGGGAAGAAGTCCGACAGCTTCATGAGCAAGTGGGTCATGATGGACGCAAAGTGCGTCCACCCACACTTGAAGCTGCCGACGGAGATGCCCCCAATCTGACGAGGGGTGGTCTCGAGCGAAGCTCACTGATGACCGGGCGACGTCGGTGCTGGAGAAGATGAACGCCGACCTGAAGCCGGGCAACGCAAAGGCGGCGAAGCTGACGGGGGCCATGCTCCTGAGGGAGTTCCTGATGCTGCGGGTGGCTCCGCTTCAGGCGCGCTCGCGCCCCTTGTGGACGCTTGGGGGTGAAGAAGACAAACTTCGCCTGAGTCCGGGAGCCTTGTCTGACGAGGAGCTGGCTGTAGCTCTCCGCCTCTTGGTCGGGGATGACCAAGAGTATCCGCCGAGCGCTATCGTTCCCTTGTTCCGTCACAAGGATGGGGCGTAGGTTGCGGCCGCCATGCCCACCTTCGACGAGCGCGGCCTGGTGCCGCCGGTGCCCCTTATGGTCCCGGAGGCGACGGCGCCGGTGGACGTGTCTTCTGGCGACTCCCACAAGGAGGAGGAAGAGGGGGAAGACGAGGAGCGCGACTCGAAGTGTGACACCCCAAAATTTTGGCCTTGTTTTTATTTATTAAAATGTTGCCAGGAAATAAAACTTTTCCAATTGTCAAGTTTACCTTTTGTGATTTTGGATTTATGTCTCTTGTGGGAAAAACCTTCAAAGGTATTGTTGGACTTGATTTCTCTCTATAATAAAACAATTATTTATCAGTAGATTCTATTGTTGCAAGATTTATTTTCTCAAAGCTTTACCCCTTTAAAATGATCCCTTTTGCATTTGGGGCCTGTTTTGCACTACAACCTTTTTACAAATGTATTCAAAAATTCCACCAAAATTTGGGGATGTCATGTGATGTTCCCACATCACTTTTATGCAAAAATATCTTCTGGCCATTGGAAATTTTGGGCTCTACACCAACTTTTCCAATCTGGTCCAGTAGGCACTTTTGCACTACAACCCATTTAAATATTCTTCAAAAAATTCTTCCAAGTGTTTGGAGATGTCAATGGATGTATACAATTCATCTTCAAGCAAAAACCCAGTGATGTTCTTTGAAAAATTTGAGTGGATCAGCCTCTTTTACATTCTGGTCCAATTTGATGATTTGTACTGCAACCTTATCTTTCTTTACCCTAGTAACCCTGAGCTTTTTCCTACTTGCAGCCCTCCCTACCAAACTCTTAAGTCCAGGAGATTGGGCTCATTGGAGGTTTTGAAATGCATGTTCTAAACCCTTTTTCTTTCTGCCCAAAACTGGAGTTTTGCAAAACTTGCACTATCTACCTTCGGTTTTTGCCAAACAAATCCTACCACCATCTCCTGCATCTAAAGAGAAACTGATCTGGAGATTTTGGCCACTCCAAGAGTTATCTTAGTGCATATGGCATTCTGTCGAACACCTGGTGTGCACAGCTACTTTTGGCAAGCTCTCTGGTTTGCATTGTGGACTTGAACTCCTGACCTATCCACCTTGTCCACTGAGTGTCTTGCTACCCCTACCTCCATCCTGTGCAGTGCCAGCTCCACCCTCGAGCTCTAGAGCGCGCTGGCATTTCGTCGAGCAGGTGCCGTGCATGCTCTGGGCGCGCCCAGAGCGCACGTTTTGCATGCGCGCGCACTACGCCGACACGCCGCACTGCCGCACTCGACGCGACCCGACCCTGGCCCCCTCTGCATCGCTGAACCGCGCACTAGCCGCCCCCTGCTCCACGGTATCTCTGACGTCCTGCTGCGCCGCTGGCCGCGCCCTTGGCGGCACGCCGGCGTCGGCAGCGGATTCCGCCGCGGACGGCGCCGCCCAAACCACCAGCACGCGCCAGCTGCCTCAGAGCACAGGCCGTGCTTATCCTCCCGCTCGTCGCAACGCTTTCGTCGCCGCCACGATGCCCTGCAACTACAGGAAAGTGGTCGCCGGTGATCTTATCTTCTGCCGCCATAGAGCCAGCCTCGCCACGCTATATAAAGGGACCCCGAGCCCCTCCGAGCACCCAGGCGACATCAGACACTCCCCGTAGAGCTTCCCACGCAGTAGATCGGCCCGTGGTGGCCGTCTTCCTCAACTCCGGCCAGCTCGGCCGCCGCCAAGCTCCGGTGCGATTCGTCACAGCCGGCCACCCGTTCGCCAATCCAGCGCCACCAAGAACTTCCCCGTAGTCTTGCGGAGCTGCCCAGCTACCCAACTTCGGTCGGAGACCACCGGAGCACCAAAGTCACTTCACCACCGTAGCTTTCCTCCGCCGCGGAGCTCGCCGCCGGCGATTCCTGCCACCTCCGTCGACCCATCAACCACCCAAAGGACCGCCTCGGTCTAGCCGTTCCATCCCCGCCCCTGGATGCCCGTGAGGCGCTGCCGTTCGTCGACGGCGATCGCCGGAGCCCCGCTCCCGTCGGGCAGAAGGGAGGAGAAGGAGGGAAGAAACGGTCAAACCTGACCAGTGGGCCCTCTGGACCCACTATCAGCGACTCGCACGTCCGCCCTCTCTCTGTTTAAGTGAAGGCGCAAAACCCCGCGTACGTTTCTCTGCTGCGAAAGCGTATTTCCCTCGAAGCGTTTTCCTTTTTCTGGTTTTATTTAAAAACAGAGTTTGACCAAACTTTGACTGGCTATAACTTTTAAAATAAAACTCCAAATGAGTTGATTCTTTTTCCTACCTCTCTCAAATTTCATCTAGTTTATTTTAAGATTTATTTCAAAAATATTTGAGACAGGTTTTGGTACTGTGTTTGAAATATTTGTATTTGTGTATTTTGCAAAAATAGGATTTTAGGAGGAAAAGGAATGCTTCCAATAAGTGCATCCTTTGCATACTCTTGAAGGCAAGCATTTCTGAACTCTGGCATAATATTTTGTTGTGGTGTTTGGATGCAATCACAACACCTTTTGACTTGGAGTATGTGATAGTTTATGTATCGTTATGGTCTCGTGTATGAGTACACTTTGGAGTTGTTTGTGGCCAGCAATGGATACACTAATGATTTGGATCATCCTCGTGAGCTTCTCTTGCACACCGGTAGGAAGCCGGGAAAGTCGTGGTCTTGGGTAGACACGAGCTTGTCCCTAATCCCTCGTCGAGACGAGTATGCCCGGCATAGCATGGTGAGGCTCGAGGAGTGGTGATTTATTTCACTAGTGGTAATATTGTTGGTGGATACTTGGACCACCTGAGTCGGTTGTAGACCGAGTCTTGATCAATAGCTTCCTTCTTTGTCGGTACCACCATTTGTCCCTGCAGGGGACAGGGTATGGTTCAGTAGGTTGTCAACCCCTTTCCAAAACACACACCGTACAGAGAGGCCGTGATGAGGGTCCCATGGCCATGGATTAAAGCCAGTCATCCGGTCCGGGGGCATGGGTGTTTCGGTTGTAGCCGAAGGGGATAGCTTCCCCAGTTTGCGCGCGGTATAAATTTTGTGATCCCATGCTACGTCGAGGTTGTAGCCTCCCCACTTAGAGTTTTGCTTGGCAGGTGTCGTGGGTGATTCCAGACACTGGTGAGTTAAGCTGGTGTGTGCAGGTCAGGTGTGTTTTCAATTAAAAGAACGTAGACGGAATTAGTCCCGAAGGACTAAGTAAACCCGTTACTGGTGGAAAATGGTACTCCCTCTACAGAGGATACATCCTGTTGGATAGTCTTGTTCTTGAGGAAAGACCACAGTCTGAGTTGAATCTCTGTAACGGTATTCGGATGGAGAACGATTAATCTAGAACTCTGTAATGGTATTCGGATGGAGATACGGCTTGACTAAATTATCGGTTTTCGGATGGAGAAACGACTGTACTAAATATTGTTTATGATTGTGGCACGTATGGATTGTGATCTTTATTATTCTGGACTAACCTTTTATTTTATGTACATGATCGAGTATCCCTGGGATGGTCCTACCTCCTGGATGTTCGTTGTGATTATTTTCTTATAAGCCCTTTCTGTGGCGTCACTCAGACGCCCGACTGCGGCATTATTATTCTGCATTTTCAGCTCGAGGAGTCTTTCAGACACTCGTTTGGCACCTGTATTATTATTCTGCATTTTCCGCTCGAGGAGTCTTTCAGACACTCGTTTGGCACCTGTATTATTATTCTGCATTTTCCGCTCGAGGAGTCTTTCAGACACTCGTTTGGCACCTGTATTATTATTCCGCAATTTTCCGCTCGAGGAGTCTTTCAGACACTCGTTTGGCACCAGTATTACTATTCTGCAGTTTCCGCTCGAGGCGTCATTCAGACCCTCGCTTGGCACCCAGTATTTCACTTTGAATTATTTTAACCACATGTGTGCATCATGGTTTTCGTACCTTTTCGTGACAGGCGTGTGATCACATAATAATCCAGAGCATGTTTTTGATTTATTATACCCGTGTTCTTTATGTTTGCGAGTACATTCAAACGTACTCACTGGCTTGTCCCTGGCTATTGTCTTGGCCAGATTCCTTGCTTGGAGATAAGCATCGCGGTGTCAACCTCGGAACCTACGCGTTGACGTTTGCAGCCTCGCGAAGATAGGAATTATCCTGGTCAGCTGTTCTTGTGGAAAATGGAGTCCCATAGACGCCGATGTACCCAACCGCTTCCGCCCTCAACCATTAGAAACCAAGTGTTGTACTCCTAGGCCTAAATGGTCTTGTACTACATATTTTTGTACTTGCTTGGATTTCCTTGTATCAAGTTGGTGCCTCATCAGCTAACAGTAATCCTGGGGCTGGTGAGCTCACAGGCCGTATTTCTGGGAATTTATATCCTGAAAATCCGGTCGTGACAGACTTGGTATCAGAGCCAGGCTGACCATTGGCTAATCCTATCCTAGCCAGGTCAATAAACCTAGGTTAACCCAAACCATCAGACCTTAGCTTAACCCCGGTCAAGCTTCCCGCGTAAGGTAGCCCCACAGTGACCCGACGCCCTTTTCGGCGGACGGTGCCCAACCTATCCGCCTAGCCCGTCGATCACGCGCCAGTGACCGACACTCAACCTGTCTCTGTCGCAAGCGTGCGGAGGAAGACTCCGTCCCCTTTCCCTATAAAAAGGGCACGCTAGCCTCAATCACAACACAGCCTCTTTCCCCCAAACCGAGCCACAATGCCTGGTCCCATTGTCCACAATGAGACCACAGCGACCAACCTTGGAGGTTTTGTGACCGTGCTCGCAAACCTCACCCGCCGTGCCTATGCGTTAGAAGAGCCTCCTGAGTATGTTGTGTACCAGGGACCCATGTACGGTGAGAGCCGTCAGTACTGGGCCACTGCGCACATCTACGGTAGGGGTCTGTCGCCAGAGCGCCCCTACAGGTTCACGGGAAGGACAACCTCCTTCGAGCCGCAAGCCATCCAACTGGCAGCCCGCGAAGCTATAGTTCAACTCCGGCACCTGTCGCCCAGAGTTAACTGTCGCTCGTTCTACTACTACCCCAGTCGTGACGGGTATGGTAGGCCGCCCCAAGTTGCCAACGGAGACCACGAGACGGATCCTGCGCTGTTGCATCTGGTGCGCTATGTAAGCGCACTAGAACAACTGTTCGACCAGGTCACTCTTGATCTGATCGCAGCTCGTGGAGAGCTGGTTCGCCGAGCCCCGGCGAGGAGAGCAACGGAGGCCGCCACCGACAACCCAGTCGTGCTGTTCGGGCACCCGATCGACCCTTGAGGTCTGCGCCAGCCATCAACCAGAGCACTTTGGTGACCCCAGAAGCGCTTCGTCGCCTTTTGGAAACCCATTCCAACGGGATTTGGGCCAACAACCCCCGGGATGGTCATCACCATCTCCCCGACCCTGCAGCACCTCAGCCTCAACCAGCAAACCCCGACGGTGAGAACCGTGGAGAAGCATCGGCGTCCGCAAGGCCAGCCCACTTAGACATTAACGAAGTAGACTAAGTCGCTCAAAGTTGTATCGAGCCTTAGTTTTCCTACGCTTTGTAATGTGTGGCCTTGTATCGCTTTTGTTGCATGCTGTCTGTTTGAGCGCTCTTATTTTTGGAGTAGTAGCTATGCATGTGTACGTTGGTGTACAGTTGCATTTTTTTATATCGGGCACAGCTGCCTAGACCAACCCCGTCAACGCCCACAGTAATGCGTCACCTTTATGTGATGTGTATATCTGTGGATTTGACCCAAGTACAGGATCGGCAGCCAGTCACCCTTTCCCCCAGTGTTTAAACCCAGCCCCGGTGCTATATAAAGGCCACTTCGTAACCTTGCCGAGCACCCCTCACCTTTGTGCGCAGCACCCACAGCCATTCCTTGCCATGTCGACCCCCAGCTTTTATCTGAGAACCCCAGACGCAACCCCGGGTAGCTTTGTCAAATTATTGTGGGACTTTACCTGCAGTACTATGAGTGCCACCCGTCCACCCCAGTACGAGTTGCTCAAATCGAGGATCACTCCGTCCACCTCGAAATATTGGGCAGTGGTGCACATCCCTCCCGCATACCCAAACCAAGATCCAACGGAAGTCTCCTTCATGGGGAAATCCATGCCGACTCCGCAGATGGCCATAGAAGCTGCTGCGTACGAGGCGCTCACTCGTCTTCGATTCGCAGTGCCCTATGCCAGCGAGCGAGGATACTATTATTTTCCGAGTCGTGCAGCACCCGGAGAAGTTGCATCTTTTCCCGGTGGGCGCATTGAGAGAGATCCAGTACTGGCCAACCTTGCCCAGTACGTCATTGCCCAGGAGCGTCTAACTCAGCGAGTAATGGGTTATCTCCAGAGCCTCGCTGATTTAAATCCTCGGATCGCTATTGGCAGACCACTGAGGCCTGACCAAGAAGGGCGCATTCATCGTCTGGTCAACCCGCTTCCCCCGATAGAAGAGGAGTGTGCCCCAGTGCCAGAGGCGTTTTCTCAGGACCCTGTCGCTTTGCCGTTTTCTTTGTAAACGCCTCCGATGTAATTATTGTCCAGTGCTTGTATTTATGTGTTGCAGCATGTTCGTAAAATCCTTGTGCAAACGGATCCGATTTTCTTTAGTTCCTGTTTTGTGAGCAGTGTTACTGCTGTTAGTTTTGTTTTAATTATTTCTTCTCTCGCAACATGTTTTCGAGGAGATTTCTTTTCCCCGAGTTATTGCTGCGTATATATGCATTTTCCCGGCATAGATTTTTATTCGCGCATCATCGTTACAGCAAACTCTCAGCAGCCACCACTCGACCACGAGCACTGTTACAAATCCGCGAGCACATTTTTTGCGCCTATCTAACCACACTCGAGGACACCACAGTCTCAGTGAGAGAGACTTGTGAGTGTTCATTCGAGCGCAAGCTGCCCCGGCACTCCGACAGCAGTCAGCCCCGATGCCGCGTCTAATCCACATGATCGCCGCCACCGCGAAGAGCTAACACTCGAGCAGCAGCATCACGACGATCATCCAGGATCATCGCGCACAGGAGCACGGAGAACCCCAGCAGCACCGCCAGGCCTCCACACACCAGGACCACATACCAGTCCGGCATTGCCTCCGCCATTAGAGCCTCGGCCCGAGCTCCTACCAGCAGCTATGAAGGAGAAGGAAGGAGGAGTGGAAGCGAGGCCGGGTGTGAGGAAGAAGAGAGGAGCACCGCGGGCGTTTTATAGCCCGAGATCGGTGTACGGTGGGCGAGGTCCACCAGCGCCACCCGTCGCTCGGCCGCCGGTGTTCGGAGGCGAGTCCGCGAGCAGTGCCGACAGCGCCCTGGCCCGCGAGGTGAGTGCACGCTGCACCGGCAGCTAGCACGCCGCGCACTACCACGGTACGGCCTCGATGCCCTACGAGCTAGGCATCGCCGGTGGAGGAGGCACGGGAGAGCGCGCGCGAGAGAAGGAAGAGCCAGAGGAAGGAGAAGAGGCCGACAGTGGGCCCTGGGCCCACCTGTCAGCCAGAGAGAGCACTGTGCTCTCGGGTGCGACCAGCGTATTTTTGTAATTTAGAATTTATTCTAAATTACTGTATCCCGTAGAAATGTCTCGTTTTCCCTAACCGTGGATTTTTTTCCACACTACGCCAGTGTACCACACTGTGGTTTTGCACCACTTATTGCCCTCTCACTGCAGCCGTTTTGTTTTTGTGCAATTGAAGGATTTCTTTGATAAAAACAAATTTTTTTTCAGAACAATTCTTGTTCAAAACAACTTTTAACAAATCTCGAGGACGAGATTTTTCTTAAGGGGGGTAGTGTTGTGACACCCCAAAATTTTGGCCTTGTTTTTATTTATTAAAATGTTGCCAGGAAATAAAACTTTTCCAATTGTCAAGTTTTACCTTTTGTGATTTTGGATTTATGTCTCTTGTGGGAAAAACCTTCAAAGGTATTGTTGGACTTGATTTCTCTCTATAATAAAACAATTATTTATCAGTAGATTCTATTGTTGCAAGATTTATTTTCTCAAAGCTTTACCCCTTTAAAATGATCCCTTTTGCATTTGGGGCCTGTTTTGCACTACAACCTTTTTACAAATGTATTCAAAAATTCCACCAAAATTTGGGGATGTCATGTGATGTTCCCACATCACTTTTATGCAAAAATATCTTCTGGCCATTGGAAATTTTGGGCTCTACACCAACTTTTCCAATCTGGTCCAGTAGGCACTTTTGCACTACAACCCATTTAAATATTCTTCAAAAAATTCTTCCAAGTGTTTGGAGATGTCAATGGATGTATACAATTCATCTTCAAGCAAAAACCCAGTGATGTTCTTTGAAAAATTTGAGTGGATCAGCCTCTTTTACATTCTGGTCCAATTTGATGATTTGTACTGCAACCTTATCTTTCTTTACCGTAGTAACCCTGAGCTTTTTCCTACTTGCAGCCCTCCCTAACAAACTCTTAAGTCCAGGAGATTGGGCTCATTGGAGGTTTTGAAATGCATGTTCTAAACCCTTTTTCTTTCTGCCCAAAACTGGAGTTTTGCAAAACTTGCACTATCTACCTTCGGTTTTTGCCAAACAAATCCTACCACCATCTCCTGCATCTAAAGAGACACTGATCTGGAGATTTTGGCCACTCCAAGAGTTATCTTAGTTCATATGGCATTCTGTCGAACACCTGGTGTGCACAGCCACTTTTGGCAAGCTCTCTGGTTTGCATTGTGGACTTGAACTCCTGACCTATCCACCTTGTCCACTGAGTGTCTTGCTACCCCTACCTCCATCCTGTGCAGTGCCAGCTCCACCCTCGAGCTCTAGAGCGCGCTGGAATTTCGTCGAGCAGGTGTCGTGCGTGCTCTGGGCGCGCCCAGAGCGCACGTTTTGCACGCGCGCGCACTACGCCGACACGCCGCACTGCCGCACTTGACGCGACCCGACCCTGGCCCCCTCTGCATAGCTGAACCGCGCACTAGCCGCCCCCTGCTCCACGGTATCTCTGACGCCCTGCTGCGCCGCTGGCCGCGCCCTTGGCGGCACGCCGGCGTCGGCAGCGGATTCCACCGTGGACGGCGCCGCCCAAACCACCAGCGCGCGCCAGCTGCCTCAGAGCACAGGCCGTGCTTATCCTCCCGCTCGTCGCAACGCTTTCGTCGCCGCCACGATGCCCTGCAACTACAGGAAAGTGGTCGCCGGCGATCTTATCTTGTGCCGCCACAGAGCCAGCCTCGCCACGCTATATAAAGGGACCCCGAGCCCCTCCGAGCACCCAGGCGACATCAGACACTCCCCGTAGAGCTTCCCACGCAGTAGATCGGCCCGTGGTGGCCGTCTTCCTCAACTCCGGCCAGCTCGGCCGCCGCCAAGCTCCGGTGCGATTCGTCGCAGCCGGCCACCCTTTCGCCAATCCAGCGCCACCAAGAACTTCCCCGTAGTCTTGCGGAGCTGCCCAGCTACCCAACTTCGGTCGGAGACCACCGGAGCACCAAAGTCACTTCACCAGCGTAGCTTTCCTCCGCCGCGGAGCTCGCCGCCGGCGATCCCTGCCACCTCCGTCGACCCATCAACCACCCAAAGGACCGCCTCGGTCTAGCCGTTCCATCCCCGCCCCTGGATGCCCGTGAGGCGCTGCCGTTCGTCGACGGCGATCGCCGGAGCCCCACTCCTGTCGGGCAGAAGGGAGGAGAAGGAGGGAAGAAACGGTCAAACCTGACCAGTGGGCCCTCTGGACCCACTGTCAGCGACTCGCACGTCCGCCCTCCCTCTGTTTAAGTGAAGGCGCAAAACCCCGCGTACGTTTCTCTGCTGCGAAAGCGTTTTTCCCTCGAAGCGTTTTCCTTTTTCGGTTTTTTTATAAAAACAGATATTTGACCAAACTTTGACTGGCTATAACTTTTAAAATAAAACTCCAAATGAGTTGATTGTTTTTCCTACCTCTCTCAAATTTCATCTAGTTTATTTTAAGATTTATTTCAAAAATATTTGAGACAGGTTTTGGTACTGTGTTTGAAATATTTGTATTTGTGTATTTTGCAAAATAGGATTTTTGGAGGAAAAGGAAAGCTTCAAATAAGTGCATCCTTTGCATACTCTTGAAGGCAAGCATTTCTGAACTCTAGCATAATATTTTGTTGTGGTGTTTGGATGCAATCACAACACCTTTTGACTTGGAGTATGTGATAGTTTATGTATCGTTATGGTCTCGTGTATGAGTACACTTTGGAGTTGTTTGTGGCCAGCAATGGATACACTAATGATTTGGATCATCCTCGTGAGCTTCTCTTGCACACCGGTAGGAAGCCGGGAAAGTCGTGGTCTTGGGTAGACACGAGCTTGTCCCTAATCCCTCGTCGAGACGAGTATGCCCGGCATAGCATGGTGAGGCTCGAGGAGTGGTGATTTATTTCACTAGTGGTAATATTGTTGGTGGATACTTGGACCACCTGAGTCGGTTGTAGACCGAGTCTTGATCAATAGCTTCCTTCTTTGTCGGTACCACCATTTGTCCCTGCAGGGGACAGGGTATGGTTCAGTAGGTTGTCAACCCCTTTCCAAAACACACACCGTACAGAGAGGCCGTGATTATTTTCTTATAAGCCCTTTCTGTGGCGTCACTCAGACGCCCGACTGCGGCATTATTATTCTGCATTTTCCGCTTGAGGAGTCTTTCAGACACTCGTTTGGCACCTGTATTATTATTCTGCATTTTCCGCTCGAGGAGTCTTTCAGACACTCGTTTGGCACCTGTATTATTATTCTGCATTTTCCGCTCGAGGAGTCTTTCAGACACTCGTTTGGCACCTGTATTATTATTCCGCATTTTTTCCGCTCGAGGAGTCTTTCAGACACTCGTTTGGCACCAGTATTACTATTCTGCAGTTTCCGCTCGAGGCGTCATTCGGACCCTCGCTTGGCACCCAGTATTTTACTTTGAATTATTTTAACCACATGTGTGCATCATGGTTTTCGTACCTTTTCGTGACAGGCGTGTGATCACATAATAATCCAGAGCATGTTTTTGATTTATTATACCCGTGTTCTTTATGTTTGCGAGTACATTCAAACGTACTCACTGGCTGGTCCCTGGCTATTGTCTTGGCCAGATTCCTTGCTTGGAGATAAGCATCGCGGTGTCAACCTCGGAACCTACGCGTTGACGTTTGCAGCCTCGCGAAGATAGGAATTATCCTGGTCAGCTGTTCTTGTGGAAAATGGAGTCCCATAGATGCCGATGTACCCAACCGCTTCCGCCCTCAACCATTAGAAACCAAGTGTTGTACTCCTAGGCCTAAATGGTCTTGTACTACATATTTTTGTACCTGCTTGGATTTCCTTGTATCAAGTTGGTGCCTCATCAGCTAACAGTAATCCTGGGGCTGGTGAGCTCACAGGCCGTATTTCTGGGAATTTATATCCTGAAAATCCGGTCGTGACACGGAGGCGACCCTCGAGGGGATGGGGGAGACCTCCCCTTGCGCAAGGCTGACCTCCTCTGCCCCATGCCTAACGACGACGATGAGACCGATGACCTCCAGAGGGGCGAGCCGCCCGTGATCCCGATGAGGGGCAGGTCGGTGTTGGTCTCCAAAGATGACACCCCTGCTCTGACTCTGCCTGGGGCTGCTTCTGGTCCATCCGCTGCCTCTCCTCCTACTCTTGGCGCCCGCACGTCTGCGCCTCAGGCTGCGAGGCTCTCCGGCTTCAAGCTCACGAAGCGGAGGGATTACGCTACGATAGACCTGTAAGTGCTCTTCCCTTGTCCCGTTCTTGCCTCTACTGCTTGACCTTGACGCTTCTCCGTTGTGCGATTAGGCCGACGCCTGCGGCGAAGAAGAGGAAGGAGGAAGCGGTCGTGCTGCTCGGGACCAACCTGCCTGCCGCGGCTGCGTCTCCCTCCATGGAGAAGGGCAGCGTTTGCGCTCATGTCTCTCCGGCTCGGTCGTCCTCGCGAGGCCTGGGGGAGAATCCTCGGGAGGAGTCACCCCCGTGGCCCCGCTAACTCCGGAGGCACCGGTGTCCGGCTCGGCTGCTGAGGTCTCCAAAGCTGAGGAGCCCCCAGTCTCCCAGGCTATGGTAACGATTCCGCCTCCTCTCCCTCCTGTTGCACCGCTGGCTCCAGGTCCTTCTGCCTCCCCTGACATCTTGGAGCGCGCTCTTTCTGAGATGACCCCGCTGCGAGAAGACCTTCAGGGCGCCGACCCCTGCCTGGTAGCTGGGCGTCTGGAGCTGGTCTCTGGCTGGCTTCATTCTGAGCCAGGCCGCGGCGACCTCCGAGAAGGAGAAGCAGGCCACCGCCCAGGCAGCGGCCGCTCGCGAGGCGGCGCTGAAGGAAGTCGAGGCCACCCAGAATCGCTGCCAGGTGCTGGAGGCTGAGCTGAAGACCATGCGCACTAAGCATGCGGAAGAAGCCCGCAGCCGCAAGGCGGAGGAGGAGAAGATGAAGGCCCGGGAGGACGCCATCAAGGGCCGCGACGCCGAGCTGGAGGAGTTGGTGAAAGCGCAGGCCACGACGCAGCCGGCTGAAGAAGCTGGAATAGAAGGTGGAGGCGGGAAAGGCTGATCTTGACGCCAAGGTGAAGGTCCTGGCTGAGGACCGCGAGGCCTTCAAGCTCCTCGAGGTGAGGGCTCGGAAGGCGCTGAAGTCGCTCTACAAGAAGGGCTTGGAGGAGCCGCTGGCCACCAGCAATGAGGGCCCCGCCCAGCTGCTTCCTTATCTGGTTGATGCGCTTGAGGACGTCGTGAGTGGTATCGGCCCCATGGCAGAGGGGGAAGCCCGCGTTCTTTCCTCGGCCGCGTTGATGCGCGTCCTCAGCCACCTCCATCTTCACGACCCTGCCGCCCGCCTTGACGAGCTGCTGGAGCCTGTGGACGATGAGCACTGCGCAGCCGCCGCCGCAGTCGTGAAGGGCCAGGTGGAGGCCCTGATGGAGAAGTTTCGTGCCTTCGCTCCCGTGCCTTCGACCGGTGGTGCTATTGATCCCGCCACTCCGGCAGGCGGGGCAGGTGAAGGCGACGCCACCAAGGAAGGAGCATCCCTTGCGGGCGACGGCGGTGTCCAGGGATGACTTGCTTGCGGCTCTTTTCTTGTTTGAACTCCTGCAATATGTACCGTGCCTCGTGGAGGCGTTTAAACTTGCGTTTGGTATTGGGGAACAATATGGTTTGTAATATTTTCTTTGAGATTTTGCGATTTCCTTCCCATTTGCTTTACGTTCTACGTCGGCAGAGCCCGACCCCGCGCATACCTCAACCGTCATTGGGTCATCCGGATCACCAGGACGAGACCAAGGAGTGAGGGGCTACATGACCAGTTAGGCTCCTGAGTCGCGATGCTCAGGAGTCCCCCTTGACGTGCAAACAGCTTACGGAAGGGAGATGCAGGGGTAGGTCTAGTGTTCTACGTCGGCAGGGCCTGACCTCGCGCATACCTCAACCGCTGTTGGGTCGTCCGGATCACCAGGACGAGACCAAGGAGTGAGGGGCTACGTGGCCAGTTAGGCTGCTCAGTCGCGATGCTCAGGAGTCCCCCTTGACGCTCAAACGACCTTCCTACCTTTGCCCTCGCTGAGGCTCGGCTCGGGAGGGGCGCGCGATGACCAGGTCCGGGGGACCTGGCTGGGTGGCATACGCTTGGGCGTGACCCGAGCGCAGCCCCAGTGTCCAGCCCCCTCGTGCGACTCTCCCGAGGGGAGGTGTTGTGATGAGGCCAGACAATGAGCTCAAGGGCTCCCTGAGGTTGATACGGCCGTGAGGCCGCCCTCAGTTGTTTATCACCAGGACGGAGCATGGCGCTTCCGCACTTGCACGGGCATAGCCGCTCCTCGGCAGTGTCGACGGCCAGCACGGAGCATGGTGCTTCCACTGGTACGTGGGAGGGGACTCCCTACTACGGAGAGCCCCCGGGGGCGTGTACAGCCCCGCCCTGACACGTGGCTTGCACGGCAGGGCTAGACGAGGTGTGTCTGGGCACTCATGAGCCAGCGCGGGACTCACGAGGCCCTACCTCAAGGCGGGATGCGCCTGGTCTTGGTTCTTGGTGGCTGTGGTGGTCCTGCGAGATGGTTAGACAACCTGCGCCGAACGAATCTCCTGAGGCTATCGCATGATTAGGCCAAGCACCAACGACCCCAGGAGGTGACGGGAACGGGGCCGGCCCACCAGACAGAGCTTAGCCGTTGGATTTATCGACGCTGCAGGGACGGGCCCGAGCACAGACGCCGTTCCTAGCCTCGTTATGCAAAGGATCCTGAAGAAAGACGCTCGGCGCGCGGCTCTCATGGTGGGTGAAAATCAAGCAGGTGATAACCATAGATAGATTACGCACGGAAAGCGAACTAGCTCAGACAAATGCAAGAACGATACATACCACTGGGCTGGACCCGAGCGGCTTGGGGGTGATGCAGCCTGAGGGGCGCTCCCAGCAGAGTAAGCTAAAGACGTAAAAGGATACATGCCGCAGGGACAGACCCACGCGGTCTGGGAAAGATGCAGCCCGAGGGGCGCTCCCAGCTAAATAAACTCGGAAAATGTCACCTGGTTCGGTTGTCGAAGGGCTGTTGAGGTAGCTGAAGACGCGTGGTGAAGGGGTTGCTCCTCACGAGCCTCCGGGACCCTAAGCCTCGGGAGGCTCTACGGGTCCAGGCGGTTCCCTGAGGACCGTCTTCATCTCCGTCAGGACTGCGTGATGCCTGGCCTCCTGAGCCGCCAGGATGCTCCGCAGTTTGTGCTGGAAGGCGGATGCCATGCTCGGCAGGCCAAACGGCATGCTGACGTAGCTGTGAGGTGGGCCCTCGCAGCGTCCCATGCGCGAAGGCCAGAAGTGCTCCTGAGATGCGGCCCTGTTGAGCCCTTGGATGTCGATGGAGACGTGCAGCCCGCCATCCTCGCTTGGATGGGGAGCCGTGCCAGGTGAGCGGCGGTCGCTGCGCATGGCTCTCGCATCCGGCAGTTCCTGAGTGGTCTTGGCAATGAACTCCTGAGTGTCGGGCGCTCCTCGTCCGGTATCCTCTTGAGGGAAACGTGCTGCGAAGCATGCCTCCACGTGGTGCCCGAGGGCCTCCCTCGTGATGTTGGCAAGGTCGGAGGCCCTCCAGAAGAGAGCCCCCGAGCCCTGCCCGAGGAGGGCACCTGGCGCGCCTTCCTATGCGAGGGAGGGAGGCGCCCCAGGTGCGGGCGCAGATCCTGACGTGGCTCCACTTGCAGCGCCGCTCTCCTGAGGCCCTGTGCGGAGTAGCCGCTTCTTCTTCTTGGGGACGACCTCTGGAGGGTACTGTGCTGCATTGCTATTGGGGTCTTCGATTGACACTGCTTGGAAGGCGTGCTTGTGGGAGCACACCACATATCTTTCTTCACAGGGGACTGTGGTGATTCCGCAGCTCCCTGGCATCTTGAGGACGTTGTAGCCGTGGCGTGTCACTACCATGAACTTGGCCAGGGCCGAATACCCGAGGATGGCGTTGTACGGCAGACGGATGTGGGCAACGTCAAAGTCGATGAGCTCGGTGCGGTAGTTGTTGCGCTGTCCGAAGGTGACAGGGAGGTGGACCTGCCCTATCGGGGTGGTGGAGCCGTCGGTCACTCCTGAGAAGGGCTTGGTAGGCTGGAGTTGATCGTATGGCACTTGGAGGTTGTCGAACGTCTCGACGGACAGGACGTTAAGCCCTGCGTCGCCGTCGATGAGGGTCTTGGTTACTTGCACGTTGCTGATGACGGGTGAGCAAAGCATAGGGAGGGCGCCGGCGGTGGCCGCGCACTTGAGCTGATCTGCCGAGCTAAAGGAGATGGTGCGCTTGGACCACCTAAGCGGGCGTGTGGCCTCGAGCCTGGGGAGGACTGCGTTCACCTCACGAGCAAACTGCTTGAAGATATGTTGAGACGCTGGGGCCTGATCTTCGCCCAAGATGCAGGCGATAGCACGCGGCTCCTGGAAGCCCCCAGCCCCCTCGTCCTGATGGTGGTCATCGTTCCTTCCTTGTGGTGGCGGCAGCGGTGGAAGTCCAGCATTGCCCTGAGGGCGGTCCTCGCGACGTTGATCCCTCCATGCGCCCTCACGAGGTTGGTCCTGCCAGCGATCTTCGCGAGGCCGGTCGCGCCACTCCTGGCGAGGGCCACGATCGTCCCAGCGTCCTCTGCCACGTCCTCCTCCTCGGCCATAGCCCCGGTCGTTGTGCTCGGGGCATCGACCGATGCATCTGTCCCGAATGGCCCTGAGCTCTTGACAGTCAGTAGTGTTGTGGCTGTGGACGTTGTGGAAGGCGCAGAACGGTCGGCTGCTCTTAGACGACTCGGGAATGACCCGGCCACGCTTTGTCTCCTTCTCCACTGCAAGCACGGCCACTCCCTTGCGCTTCACGTCCTTGGCCTTGGCCTTCTTCTCCTCAGTGTCGGCAGCCGGGAGCTCGAGGAGGGAAAGGCACCCTTCCTCAGCTCTTGCGCACTTGGTTGCCAGGTTGAACAGCTCCAAGATCGTGCACAGCTCCTCGTGGATGGTGAGCTCCTCCTTCATCTTGACGTCACGGATGCCATCAGAAAACGCGGAGATGGTGGCCTCGTCCGTCACCTTGGGGATCTTGAGGTGAACGTTGTTGAAGCGCTGGATGTACTTTTGCAGGGTCTCTCCTGGCTGCTGCTTGATGCGGCGCAGTTCACCTGCGGTCGGAGGGCGGTCACGAGTGCCCTGGAAGTTGCCGACGAAGCGGTCGCGCATCTCGTTCCAGGAGGAGAAGGAGCCTGGGGGCAGGTTCAGGAGCCACGAGTGAGCACCATCCTTGAGAGCCATGGGGAACCAGGTCGCCATGACTTTTTCGTCGCCGTTGGCCGCCTCGATGCTCAACTCGTAGAGCTGCAGGAACTCTGCGAGGTCGGGGGTGCCGTCATAGCGAGGAGGCAGGTATGGCTTGAACTTACCCGACCACGCGACGCTACGCAACTCAGGGGTGATGGCGCGGCAGCCTGCGGTAGCCACCGGGACCCTTTGCTGATGTGGAGCCTGCCCTTGATATCCGCGCACCGCCACCGCAGGCGGAGCATGGTCTTGTCGTAGTGGTGTTGGGAGCGCGGGAGTGTTCTCTTGCGGACGAGGAACTTCTTGGCAGCTTCCTTCTTCTCGCTCAGGCGCCCGGCGCGGTGGGTCACGCTGGGGGGCCGCACGCCTTGGCGCCAGGACACCGTCTTGGTGCAGAGGCGGTGGAGGCGCTCTGTGCGCCACGTTGCCTGCAGTTGGCGGAGGGCGAGGCAGCGAGAGAGATGGCGCTGATGAGCTCGGCGATGGGGTCCAGCCAGTCCTCATAGAGGTCGTCGACGGGGCGGTAGCACAGGAGCTCACGTGCCATGAGCAGCGCGGCCTGCGCGTCCGTGGGAGCGTGGCGAGCGTGAGACGACGAGCCGGCCGGAGTCAGCGACGGAGTGGCGGTGCGGCCGTCCCGCTGCACCGAGCGGTGCAGCAAGGATGCTTGCTGCTCGTTTCCCGCCGGGCCGGTGGCGGCGTTGGCTGCAGGTGACGGAGAATGACGGGGAGGCCCGCTGACAGGAGCGGTCTGAGCGACGCGGGCGGCCATGGAGACGACTGAGCGACGAGACGGGGATCGACGGAAGGAAAGCTTCGCCGCACCCCTACCTGGCGCGCCAAATGTCGGATTTCTGGTTCCGGCAAAATCCTCGAGGTTCGAACACTGGGGTGCGCACGAAGATATCCCCCTACCTGATCACGCCCTCAGCCTCACCGCGATCTAAAAGCCTAGCTCGACGAACCCGCGACACAAGAGACACGAGGTTTATACTGGTTCGGGCCACCGTTGTGGTGTAATACCCTACTCCAGTGTGGTGTGGTGGATTGCCTCTTGGGCTGAGGATGAACAGTACAAGGGGAAGAACAGCCTCCTGAGGAGAGGTGTTCTTGTGCTTGGTGAACTTGTGTGGGTGAGGATGGATCTGGTCCGAGGTGAGATGAGTTGCCTCCTACTGTGGTGGCTAGTCCTATTTATAGAGGCCCTGGTCCTCTCCCCCAATATTGAGTGGGAAGGGAGCCAACAACGGCCAAATTTGAAGGGAGACAACTAGTATAAGATATCTTCACTAAAGGTGGTCTTCGCCTACCAAAGGCTCTCGTGGTGACGCCGTCTTGGGCTCCACGGTGACCTCCATCCTGCTGTCCTGCTGGTCTTGGTCTTCTTGCACCGATATGGAAACCTTTGCCCGATGCCTCGGGACTCCTCGCCTGCGCTTGCCCCCTTAGCACCAAAGAGGAAACGAGGACACTAGGCGCGCTGGCGCCCTCCTGGCCTTGGTCGCACGGCTGACGTCGTAGGAACCTCGCGAGGTTCCCTTGCCTTGATCTCTCCGCCCCTCGCGAGCCAGCCTGGTGAGGCCGCTCTCGAGGAGGTCTTGTGTCGTCCGCCTCGCGAGGCTTGGCCCCTCGCGAGGGTCTTGAATGTTTGCTGGTGAAGATGGGTCATACAGGGCCGCTGGCGGAGCCACGCCATGGGCCGCACGTAGGCAAGTCTGGGGACCCCCGTTCCCAGGAGGCCAACACAAAAAATAGTATAAAAAGTTGCCAAAGTATGTAAAGGTTCTAGAATATTGGCATGGAACAATCAAAAATTATAGATACGACGGAGACGTATCAGCATCCCCAAGCTTAATTCTTGCTCGTCCTCGAGTAGGTAAATGATAAAAAAGATAATTACTGATGTGGAATGCTACCTAGCATAATCTTGATCATGTAATCTAATCATGGCATGAATATTAAGACATGAGTGATTCAAAGCAATAGTCTATCATTTGACATTAAGACAATAATACTTCAACCATACTAATAAAGCAATCATGTCTTTTCAAAATAACATGGCCAAAGAAAGTTATCCCTACAAAATCATATGGTCTGGCTATGCTCCATCTTCACCACAGAAAGTATTCAAATCATGCACAACCCCGATGACAAGCCAAGCAATTGTTTCATACTTTTGACGTTCTCAAACCTTTTCAACTTTCACGCAATACATGAGCATGAGCCATGGATATAGCACTATAGGTGGAATAGAATATGATGGTGGAGGTTGTGTGGAGAAGACAAAAAGGAAGAAAGTCCCACACTAACGCGGATAATCAATGGGCTATGGTGTAGCGACCCGACCTCAGGCGGTCAAGTCTCTGTGTTCAGTGTCATCCTTGGATCGATAATGCTGACACACACAGTACTCGAAGTATTTATAACAGAGTAGCAATCACACACTTATTACATCGAATGTCTCAAAAGAGAACTTATTACAATAAATATGGCTTAAGGCCATCTAAAAGCGATAAAAGCGGAAGGCTTGGAAGATAAAATGAGCCCATCAACTCCAACGGCATAACCGAGTGCATGAGAAACGACCTATCGCACCTTACTCCTCGTCTGAAAAGTCTGCAACATGATATGTTGCAGCCCAAAAATGGGTCAGCACATGGAATATGCTGGCAAAATAACACAGTAGAGCAATGAATAGATAAATGCTATCACTACATGCATATTTGGTTGGTGGAGGCTCTATGGTTATAATGTTTTTGCGAAAAGCCAATTTTTTCCTACAACAAAGGAATATACTTTATTTTACTATCATGGTGGTTGAAACATTGAGAATGGTACCCCCATCTCAATCCCAGTTAAAAGTAATTATCAACCCAAAAATTAATTTAGAGTGATGAGATCCATATGATAATCCAAGAACCAGATACTCAAGATGTCCATAACCGGGGACACGCCTAACCATGATTAGTCTGTACACTCTGCATAGGTTTGCGCAGTTTTCCCACAAGACTCGATCTCCTCCGTTGGATTTCTAAGACTGCAAGGTGTTTGAGAAACGGATGACCGAGACACAGTCTTTCAGAAGAATTAACTCTAACCCCGGGTAGACAGTACCGACCTACATCCCCTACATCTACTAGCCTACCACTTGAAGAGGTTATGCAACCTACTCAACTATGCTAGAGCCCATAATAGCTTGTGGCTGCACACGAAAGTTTCTAGCATGAATAACCTTATGATCCCTTTGAGCCTGGGTGACGGACCATAGGAGGATCACACGGTATAACCCCGGGATCTCCTAGGACAATACTGGTATAACCCCAGGTGCCCAAAACCAACAATCCACCCAGATGAGTATTAAAGTTGCCACCTTAAATTGAACCATTAATTAAACACTCACATCTGTCATGGATACACTCAAACCCAATCCACGTCTACGAGCATAGCATAGCGGTATAAGCATAACGTAGAAGTAACTCCCAATGGTTTGATAATAAAACAGGTAATATGTTCTACCTCATCAACTACTTCCCGATACCCACATGTTAATCACATCCTAATCATGCAGTGGTTGAGGATTGTAACTAATGCATAAAAACTGTGTATGAAAGAGTATGATCAATGTGTTACTTGCCTTGCTGACGATCTGCAAAACCTAGTGACTCGTAGTAGCACGCTTCGCACTCCGGGAATTCAATCGCAAACAAACAATAGCATACATAAGCAATCAAGAAAAGAAGCATGGGTAAAACTCAAATAAGAATACCTAGCCAGAAAGTTCAACTGAAGAACTCCGGTTTACAAAAAGAATCAAATCAAACGGAGCAACGAACCACAAACCACGAAAGAAACAAGATCCGATTACTAATCTGGACTAAAGTCAAATTTTACAGTACCAAAATCTTGTTCAAGTTGGTTAAACAGAAAGAGGGCTTCGAAACGAACATCTAGGCGCTTGTTTCACCTGATTTGGATAAACGAGCGAAAAGATATACAAGATCGAAGATTAGCGCAGAAATCGCGATCGGAAATAATCGCGGAAAAACCCTGGAAAAAGAAAAACTGACGAACAGGCTAACGAACGAACGTTCGCTGTCTGCGACTAACCGACGAACAACGTTTGTTAAAACGAACGTACGAACGAACGTCCGCTAAATAAATAAACTGACGGAAAACCGAACGAAACGATCTATTTAAAAAAACTAAATCTAGGGTTTTAAAAAAACCAATGTTTTTCCTGAGAAAACTGGACGATGGTGGCGGCTACCTCGGCGTCGGCAGGATCGGCGGCGGGGACTCCAGCGGCGGCGGGCGGGGTTAGTGGCGGCGGGCGGCGGCTTCGCGGGGCGGCGGCGCGGCGGCGGCTTCGCGGGGCGGCGGCGCGGCGGGCGGCGCTAGGGTTTCGGGCGGGGCTGGTGGCTTCGCGGGCCTCGGGCCTCGCCTTATAAAGCCGGCCGCGCGGTGTCCTAGTCGGGCACGGCCCGTTAGGTTGGTGCTTTTAAACCTGACACAAAAAAAAAGAAATACTAAACAGACTCCAAAATCCTGAAATAAATTTTCACGGTCCTCTAATAATATTCCGGACAAAGTGAACATTTATTTGGGCCTCTAATGCAATTTGAAAAACGCATATCTTTTTCCTAATTCAAATAAAATTGCAATAAAATCCAAATAAAATTTATTCATTTTATTTTAATATTTTTCCTCCAATATTTCACTTATTTTTGGAGAAGTCATATTATCGCCTCTCATATATTTTATTATGAAATATTTTCGGAGAGAAAAATTATTAAAACCAAAATGATCCTTGCCTCAATATTTGATAAAATTCAAATATGAAGAACGTGAAACCCCCAACTCTCTCCGTGGGTCCTTGAGTTGCTTAGGATTTCGAGGATCGCGAAATGAAATGCAATAGAATATGATATGCATGAATGACCTATGTATAACATTCCAAATTGAAAATTTGGGATGTTACAAACCTACCCCCCTTAAGATGAATCTTGTCCTCGAGATTCGGTTTGGCTAGAAAATATGTGTGGGTGGTCCTTGCGTAGATCATCCTCTCTTTCCCAGGTGGCTTCCTCCTCGGCATGGTGGCTCCACTGAACTTTACAAAACTTGATAACCTTGCTGCAAGTAACTCGGCTGGCAAACTCGAGAATTTTGACAGGTTTCTCCTGATATGTCAAATCACTATCCAACTGAATTGCTTCCCGGGGCACTGTATCTCTCAGTGGAATATCGGGCATCTCTGCATGGCACTTCAACTGGGAAACGTGAAACACATCATGAACTCCTGACAGTCCTTCGGGTAACTCCAACTTGTAGGCAACCTCTCCCATGCGTTCCAAAACACGGTACGGTCCTACAAATCTCGGGGCTAACTTTCCCTTGACTCCTTAACTCCTCGCAGGGGTGACACTCGTAGATATGCCCTGTCTCCGACTTCAGAGGCTATTCTTGCATTTCGAGTCTGCATAACTCTTATGTCGGGACTGAGCTACCTTCAGTCTATCTCGAATCAGCTTAACCTTCTCTTCAGACTCCTTAATCAAATCCAGTCCAAACAATTGGCGGTCTCCAACTTCATCCCACATCAACGGTGTTCGGCATCTTCTTCCATACAGGGCTTCGAACGGTGCCATCTTCAAACTAGCCTGGTAGTTGTTGTTGTATGAGAACTCCGCGTAGGGCAGGTTGTCATCCCAACTAGATCCATAATCTAGCGCACAAGCTCTCAACATGTCCTCCAGAATCTGATTGACTCTCTCAGTCTGTCCATCTGTCTGTGGATGAACAGTTGTACTGAACTCTAGTCTGGTTCCCAAAGTCTGGTGCAGCTGGTGCCAAAACTTGGAGGTAAACTATGTTCCTCTATCTGATACGATGGTCCTCGGAACTCCATGCAGACATACGATCCTGGTCATGTATATCTTGGCCAACATCGCACTTGTATAGGTGGTTTCACTGGGATAAAGTGAGCTACTTTGGTCAAGCGATCCACTACTACCCAGATACAATCATATCCCGATCGGGTCCTGGGTAATCCGGTGATAAAATCCATGCCAAGCTTATCCCACTTCCATTCGGGTATCGGCATAGGCTGTAGTAATCCTGCTGGCTTCTGATGTTCTGCCTTCACTCTCTGCATACATCACATACGGCTACATACTCGGCAATATCCTTCTTCATTCCAGTCCACCAGAAACGCTCCTTCAAATCCAAATACATCTTGGTGTTTCCGGGGTGTATCGAGTATGGCGAGTCATGGGCTTCGTGAAGTATCAACTTCCTGATCTCTGCCTTATTGGGCACATAAACACGGTCCTCGAACCACAAGGTGTCGTGCTCGTCCTCACGAAAACCTTTAGCTTTTCCTTCACTCGTCTTCTCCTTTATTTCAGCAATTTATTTGTCATCCTTCTGAGCGTCTCTAATCTTTTCCAACAATGTTGACTGAACCTCCAATGTTGCAACAAAACCTCTAGGAACTATCTCCAAACGTAGCTCCCTGAGATCTTCTGCTAACTCCCTTGGCAATCCTCCTATTACTATGGTATTGGCATAACCCTTCCGGCTCAAAGCATCTGCTACGACATTGGCCTTGCCTGGATGATAGTGCAACTTCATATCATACCCCTTTATGAGCTCCAACCATCTCCTTTGCCTGAGGTTCAGCTCCTTCTCGGTAAAAATGTACTTCAAACTCTAGTGATCCGTGTACACATCACAACGGTTTCCAATAAGAAAATGTCTCCAGGTCTTGAGTGCATGCACTACGGCTGCTAACTCCAAATCATGCGTGGCATAATTCAACTCATGCGGTCGAAGTTGTCGTGAGGCATATGAAACAACTCTTCCGTCTTGCATAAGTACTCCTCCAAGTCCTAAGCGTGAGGCGTCGCAATACACTTGGAAATCCTTGCGTATATCCGGCAGGATTAGCACTGGGGCTGTAGTCAAACATTTCTTCAACTCCTGGAAACTTGCTTCACATTCCACTGTCTAATGGAACTTGGTATCTTTCTTCAACAATGCCGTCATAGGCTTCGCAATCTTGGAGAAATTCTCAATAAATCTCCGGTAGTATCCCGTGAGTCCAAGAAAACTGCGGATCTCTCCAACTGAGGTGGGTGCCAACCACTTGGTGACTGACTGAACCTTGGTAGGATCCACTGCTATACCTTCTCCTGATATAACATGTCCAAGAAATCCAACTTCCTTCAACCAGAACTCACATTTGTTGAACTTGGCATATAACTGATGTTCCCTGAGCTTCTCGAGAACCAAACGCAAATGCTCCTTGTGTTCGTCTTCATTCTTCGAGTATACTAAAATATCATCAATAAACACCACAACAAACTTATCCAAGAACTCCATGAACACTTTGTTCATCATACTCATGAAATAGGCAGGGGCGTTAGACAGTCCAAATGACATAACCGTATACTCATATAACCTGTACCTTGTGGTGAATGCTGTTTTTGGTATATCCTTTTCTCGAATCTTCAGCTGGTGATATCCTGATCGCAAATCGATCTTCGAAAACACTTTAGCTCGTTGCAGCTGGTCAAACAAATCATTGATCATCGGCAGTGGGTACTTGTTCTTGATCGTCACTTCATTCAACGCATGATAATCGACAACCATTCTCAATGATCCATCCTTCTTCTCAACCAAGAGCACTGGAGCTCCCCATGGTGATGAACTTCATCGGATGTAACCTTTCTCCAACAACTCCTTAATCTGCTTCTTGATCTCTTCCAGATCATTTGCGGGCATCCGGTACGGTCTCTTCGATATTGGCCCGGTGCCTGGCAATAGCTCTAACAAAAACTCAATATCTCGATCTGGCGGCATGCCTGGTAACTCCTTGGGAAATACATCGGGGTAATCCTTCACTACCGGCACTTCCTCCTGAACAACTCCTGAGAGAGAATTTACTTGAGTCCTCCTAGGCGCATGCCTAGATACATACTTGATCCTTTTTCCCTCCGGGGTGGTGAGTAGAATTGATCTGCTAGCACAGTCAATGTTTCCTCCATACTTCGATAACCAATCCATTCCTAGTATCACATCCAATCCTTGTGACTCCAAAATTACTAGGTTTGAGGGGAAAACATGGCTACCAATGGTTAAGGGTATCCGATCGCACCATCGGCTGGCCATATACTCTGCACCGGGTGGGCTCACTAGCAAGGGTGTCCTAAGGGCTGAGGTGGGTAACTTAAACTTGTCCACAAATCCCCTTGAAATGTATGAATGCGATGCACCGGTATCAAATAAAACAAGGGAGGTAAATGACTTAACCAAAAACTTACCGATAACTGCATCAGGCTGCTCTTCGACCTCCTCCACGTTCACATGGTTCACTTGTCCCCTATTGAAAGGGTTATGCTTCTTCCCAGAGCTTCCATTGCCATTTCCATTCTTCAATTCCGGACAATCATTGGCATAGTGCCCAGTCTTCCCACACTTGAAACAGGTAATGTGACTTTGGTCCTTCTTGGCGGGTGTGGCCGGGTTAGAGCGGTTATGATTGCTGCTTGCTCCATTCCCATTTCCATTCTTGGGGCCGCTATGGTTATGCGAACTACCTCCATTGTGAGTGTGGCCTCCATGGTTATGGGTCAATCCTCCCGAGTTCGGGGTAAATGAGGCTTCTGCTGAGCTCCAGAATTGTACTTTCCTTGTCCATACTTCCTCTTGCGGCTCTCAATCTGCTGCTGCTTCCCTTCAATCATAAGAGCCTTGTCTACCAACTCCTGGTAGTTGTTAATATGTTGCCACCATCAACTGCATGCCCATCTCATCATTAAGCCCTTCCATAAACTTCTCTTGCTTCGTGACATCTGTGGCCACATCATCAGGGGCATAACGAGATAGCTTACTAAACTCATCTACGTACTGGGCCACAGTACGATTTCCCTGGCGCAAGTTGTGAAACTCACGCTTCTTCATGCTCATAGCTCCAGTTGAGACATGGGCGGTGCGGAATGCTTGTTGAAACTGATCCCAAGTGATATTGGCTATAGGGAAAGTGGCTCTGTAATTCTCCCACCATGATGATGCTGGTCCATCCAATTGGTGTGCGGCAAAACGCACCTTCTCAGCATCAGTGTAACCTGCGGTTGTCAACTCTCTTACAATCTTGCGTAACCAGTCATCAGCAACTATTGGCTCGGTGCTACAGGAAAACACCGGCGGCTGCAACCTCAGAAAACAGGCTAAGTTGTCAACTGGAGGTGGTGGCGGTGGGTTGTTGTTGTTGTTGTTGTTGCCTTGGTTCTGAACTAGTATCTGCATCAAGGCATTCTGCTGCTGGATCAACTGGGTGACCTCCGGTGGGAAGACAAATCCGGTGTCACATCTCGGAGGCATCTGATGGGTTTTAGAGGGGAGAGATTAGAATATAAATGAGGTCTAGGGAGAAAACACTACCCATATGCACATGAGACAAACACAATCATATCACACCAATCAATTCAATCAAGGGCATACATTCGGTCTAGAACTATCGTTACAGAAGTGCTCGGACTACTACTATATACATGGGGGAATACTACTAATCATATGGTGGTCATCTAGAAATATTGATCGGTGGAAGACTCCATGATATCTGCTCCAGCTTCATCTTCATAATCATCATCACTATCGTCGGTGTCGGAGTCGGTGTCGTCGATGATGATGTAGTCTTCAGAATGAATTTCCTTGGGTTCGTCGTCTTCTCCTCCTGGCGCGGGGTCTCCCATGAAAACTCCTAGCTTCCTTGTTAGATCGTCATTCTTCTCCACAAGTATCGTCATTTCCTCTTCATATCCATCGCGTGTAGACTTGAGTTCCTCTTCTAGCTCTGTGATCCTAGTCATCGCCTTCTTCAAATATATCATGCCTGCGCACATCTGGTTCTCCTGGCGTCGAATGTGCTGGTTTAACTCCTGGATGAAAGCTGCTATGGACCTGTCCCTCCTGGTGGTGACTATCTCCCATTGCTCGTCTCGGCGCCCACATATTTGGTAGATAGTGTCCTTCAGCTCCTGTTTGTAGACTTCGCCGATGCGTCCCATGGCGATGTGGGCTGCCATGCTCTTTCCTAGACTCCAGGTTGGGGCAGCAAAAGAAAACTCTATGGGCTCCGTAACTGGCGTGAATGTCCTTCCTGGAACTTGAACTCGAATCATCCAGCTCTCTTCTTCTGGTAAAGTAGCGGTGTAGGTCCCGGTGAAGCTTGGTATTTCGATGTTCAGGTACCTAATGACTTCCTTCAGGTGTCGTCCAAAGGGTGTGTCTTCATCCGGTTGTGCAAACTTCTTCCTCGAGTCTGCCATCCTAAAGAGTAGAAAATGGAGAGAAGTCAGAAATGAGTAGAGAAGAGTGACCTATGGCTCATCTTAGTGGTCGTGTCCTACATTCAGCGTGTGCTCTGATACCATCTTGTAGCGACCCGACCTCAGGCGGTCAAGTCTCTGTGTTCAGTGCCATCCCCGGTTCGGTAATGCTGACACACACAGTACTTGAAGGATTTATAACAGAGTAGCAATCACACACTTATTACATCGAATTTCTCAAAAGAGAACTTACTACAATAAATATGGCTTAAGGCCATCTAAAAGCGATAACAACAGAAGGCTTGGAAGATAAAGTGAGTCCATCAACTCCAACGGCATAGCTGAGTGCATGACAAATGACCTATCGCACCTTACTCCTCGTCTGAAAAGTCTGCAACATGATATGTTGCAGCCTGAAAACGGGTCAGCACATGGAATATGCTGGCAAAATAACACAATAGAGCAATGAACAGATTAATGCTATCACTACATGCATATTTGGTTGGTCGAGGCTCTATGGTTATAATGTTTTTGCGAAAAGCCAAATTTTCCCTACAACAAAGGAATATACTTTATTTAACTATCATGGTGGTTGAAACATTGAGAATGGTACCCCCATCTCAATCCCAATTAAAAGTAATTATCAACCCAACAAATTAATTTAGAGTGATGAGATCCATATGATAATCCAAGAACCAGATACTCAAGATGTCCATAACCGGGGACACGGCTAACCATGATTAGTCTGTACACTCTGCAGAGGTTTGCGCACTTTTCCCACAAGACTCGATCTCCTCCGTTGGATTTCTAAAACTGCAAGGTGTTTGAGAAACGGATGACCGAGACACAGTCTTTCAGAAGAATTAACTCTAACCCCGGGTAGACAGTACCGACCTACATCCCCTACATCTACTAGCCTACCACTTGAAGAGGTTATGCAACCTACTCAACTATGCTAGAGCCCATAATAGCTTGTGGCTGCACACGAAAGTTTCTAGCATGAATAACCTTATGATCCCTTTGAGCCTGGGTGACGGACCATAGGAGGATCACACGGTATAACCCCGGGATCTCCTAGGACAACACTGGTATAACCCCAGGTGCCCAAAACCAACAATCCACCCAGATGAGTATTAAAGTTGCCACCTTAAATTGAACCATTAATTAAACACTCACATCTGTCATGGATACACTCAAACCCAATCCACGTCTACGAGCATAGCATAGCGGTATAAGCATAACGTAGAAGTAACTCCCAATGGCTTGATAATAAAACAGGTAATAGGTTCTACCTCATCAACTACTTCCCGATACCCACATGTTAATCACATCCTAATCATGCAGTGGTTGAGGATTGTAACTAATGCATAAAAACTAGGTATGAAAGAGTATGATCAATGTGTTACTTGCCTTGCTGACGATCTGCAAAACCTAGTGACTCGTAGTAGCACGCTTCGCACTCCGAGAATTCTATCGGAAACAAACAATAGTATACATAAGCAATCAAGCAAAGATGCATGGGTAGAACTCAAATAAGAAGACCTAACCAAAAACTTCAACTGAAGAACTCCGGTTTGCAAAAAGAATCAAATCAACGGAGCAACGAAACACAAACCACAAAACAAACAAGATATGATTACTAATCTGGACTAAAGTCAAATTTTACAGTACCAAAATCTTTTTCAAGTTGGTTAAACAAAAAGTGGGCTTCGAGATGAAGATCTAGGCGCTTGTTTCACCTGATTTAGATAAACGAGCGAAAAGATATACAAGATCGAAGATTAGGGCAGAAATCGCGATCGAAAAAAATCGCTAAAAAACCCTGGAAAAAGAAAAACTGACGGACAAGCTACCGAACAAACGTTTGCTGTCTGCCACTAACCGACGAACAATGTTCGTTAAAACGAACGTACGGACGAACGTCCGCTAAATAAATAAACCGACGGAAAACCGAACGAAACGATCTATTTAAAAATAACTAGATCTAGGGTTTAAAAAAACCAATGTGTTTTCCCGAGAAAACCAGACGGTGGCGACGGCTACCTCGGCATCGGCGGGATTGGCGGCGGCGGGCGGCGGCTCCGGCGGCGGGGACTCCGGCGGCGGCGGGCGGGGTCGGCGGCGGCAGCGGCGGGCGGTGGCTTCGCGGGGCTGCGGCGCGGCGGGAGGCGGAGCGGCGGCGGCTTCGCGGGGCGGCGGCGCGGCAGGAGGCGGCACGGCGGCGGTGCGGCAGGCGGCGCTAGGGTTTCGGGCGGGGCTGGTGGCTTCGCGGGCCTCGGGCCTTGCCTTATAAAGCCGGCCGGGCGGTGTCCTAGTCGGGCACGACCCGTTAAGTCGGTGCTCTCTTTTAAAAAAAAAAACCTGACGCGGAAAAACAAATAAAAGAAATACTAAACGGACTCCAAAGATCCTGAAATAAATTTTCGCGGTCCTCTAATAATATTCCGGTCAAAGTGAACATTTATTTGGGCCTCTTATGCAATTTTGAAACACATATTTTTTCCTAATTCAAATAAAATTGCAATCAAATCCAAATAAAATTATTCATTAGATTTTAATATTTTTCCTTCAATATTTCACTTATTTTTGGAGAATTCATATTATCTCCTCTCATATGTTTTATTATGAAATATTTTCGGACAGAAAATTTATTAAAACCAAAATGATCCTTGCCTCAATATTTGATAAAATTCAAATATGAAGAACGTGAAACCCCCAACTCTCTCCGTGGGTCCTTGAGTTACTTAGGATTTCGAGGATCGCGAAACAAAATGCAATAGAATATGATATGCATGAATGACCTATGTATAACATTCCAAATTGAAAATTTGGGATGTTACATATGGAGATGCCCATCAATTGATGTCAATGTGACGAGTAGGGATTGCCATCCAACAGATGCACTAAGAGCTATAAGTGTATGAAAGCTCAAACTGGAAACTAAGTGGGTGTGCATCCAACTTGCTTGCTCATGAAGACCTCGGGCATTTGAGGAAGCCCACCATCGGAATATACAAGCCAAGTTCTATAATGAAAATTCCCACTAGTATATGAAAGTGATAAGTGAAGAGACTCTCTATATGAAGAACATGGTGCTACTCTAAAGCACAAGTGTGGTAAAAGGATAGTAACATTGTCCATTCTCTCTTTTCTCTCATTTTTTCTCTTTTTTTTGTGGGCTTCTTTGACCTCTTTTTTTTATTTGGGCTTCTTTGGCCTCTTTTATTTTGATAACCTCACCTGGGACAATGTTCTAATAATGATGATCATCACACTTTTATTTACTTACAACTCAATACTAGAACAAAGATATGACTCTATATGAATGCCTCCGGCGGTGTACCGGGATGTGCAATGATCTAGCGTAGGAAAGATATCAAAAACGGACAAGCCATGAAAATATCATGCTAGCTATCTTACGATCATGCAAAGCAATATGAAAATTAATGCTCAAGTCATGTATATGATGATGATGGAAGTTGCATGGCAATATATCTCGGAATGGCTATGGAAATGCCATGATAGGTAGGTATGGTGGCTGTTTTGAGGAAGATATAAGGAGGCTTATGTGTGACAGAGCGTATCATATCACGGGGTTTGGATGCACCGGTGAAGTTTGCACCAACTCTCGAGGTGAGAAAGGGCAATGCACGATACCGAAGAGGCTAGCAATGATGGAAGGGTGAGAGTGCGTGTAATCCATGGACTCAACATTACTCATAAGAACTCACATACTTATTGCAAAAATCTATTAGTCATCGAAACAAAGTACTATGCGCATGCTCCTAGGGGGATAGATTGGTAGGAAAAGACCATCACTCGTCCCTGACCACCACTCGTAAGGAAGACAATCAATAAATAAATCATGCTCCGACTTCATCACATAACGGTTCACCATACGTGCATGCTACGGGAATCACAAACTTCAACACAAGTATTTCTACAATACACAAGTACCCACTAGCATGACTCTAATATCACCATCTTTATATCGCAAAACTATTGCAAGGAATCAAACATATCATATTAAGTGATCTACAAGTTTTATATAGGATTTTAGGACTAACCATGTGAATGACCAATTCCTCTCAAATCTCTAAATAGATATAAGTGAAGCAAGAGATTTTAATTCTTCCTACAAAAGATATGCCCACGCTCTAACAAATATAAGTGAACCAAAAGAGCATTCTACAAATGGCGGTTTTCTATGTGAAGAGAAACAGGCAATCTAAACTTCAAATGATATAAGTGAAGCACATGAAGCATTCTATAAAGCCATACTCAAAAGATATAAGTGAAGTGCAATGAGCATTCTATAAATCAACCAAGGACTATCTCATACCAGCATGGTTCATAAAAGTAAAGTGAAAACTAAATGCAAAAGACGCTCCAAGATTTGCACATATCGCATGAACGAAACGAATCCGAAAACATACCGATACTTGCTGAAGAAAGATGGGATGCCTTCCGGGGCATCCCCAAGCTTAGACGCTTGAGTCTCCTTGAATATTTACTTGGGGTGCCTTGGGAATCCCCAAGCTTGAGCTCTTGCCTCTCCTCGTTATCCTCATATCGAGACATCCTCGATCTTCAAACACTTCATCCACACAAAACTCAATAGAAAGTTTGGTAAGATCCGTTAGTATAATAAAGCAAATCACTATTCTAAGTACTGTTGCAAACCAATTCATATTTTGTTTTTTCATTGTATCTACTGTAATATAACTTTTCCATGAATTAATCCACTGATAGAAATTGATAGTTTCATCAAAACAAGCAAACTATGCATCAAAAACAGAATCTGTCTTAAATAGGACAGTCTGTAGTAATATGAACATCCACCATACTTCTGGTACTCCAAATTTTTTGAAATAATTAGGAAAAATAAACAATTTGTATAGAAATACAGTGCAAAAAGTTTCACAACCATTTGGCGTTCCCGTAAGAAAATGTAAAATCACGCACTACACCCAAAGTTTCTGTTCTGCACCGCACAAACCAACAAGCAATGTAAACATCCTAAAGGCAAACCTTGGCACATTATTTTTATAATACTTGGAATTGTACAAGGGGATAATTATTTTTTTGAAAAGTTTCTGTAATCAAGATTCACAAAGTTTCCGTGAGCATGAACAAAGTTCAAGGAGCTCCCCCACTTCAACAATGCTTGTCTCTCACTTTCACTTTCCTTTTTGAAAAGTTTTGGGTTCCCCTCTTTTTTTTGGTTTTTATTAAACTATATAAAAGCACTCAACAGAAATAAATGACTCTCTAAAACTTCCGGGTTGTCTCCCTGGCAGCGCTTTCTTTAAATCCATTAAGCTAGGCATATAGTGCTCAAGTAGTGAATCCACCCGGATCCCAAGGTATATCAAAGCCAATTTTAATTAACAATGATTTGTAATTTAGTAGTGAGCACAAAGTAACATATATCATGTAATGACGAAGTCTAATTCTCTTCCTATGCATCGTCATGTCATACAAGAATAATTCATGCACTTCAAGTAAAGGCCAATACATAGCATAAGCAGTTTCTTGCAATTTTATCGTGTGGGAAACATAGAGAGGTGGAGATATAGTTCCTCTCTCATAATAATTGCAAGTAGGAGCAGCAAACACATGCATATTATATCTATCAAAATTTTCATGTGTAATAGTAAAACGCAACCCATCAATATAATCCTTAATAAGGGCAAACTTCTCCGATATAGTGTAGTCGGGAGAATTCAAAAAGATAATAGGACTATCATGCGTGGGTGCAGTAGCAACAATTTCATGTTTAACATAAGGAACTATAGCAAGTTCATCTCCGTAAGAATAATTCATATTGGCATCTTGGCCACAAGCATAGCAAGCATCATCAAAAAGGGATATTTCAAAAGAATCAACAGGATCATAACAATCATCATAGCAATCATCCTTCGGTAAGCATGAAGGGAAGTTAAACAATGTATGAGTTGAAGAGTTACTCTCATTGGAAGGTGGGCACGGGTGATCAATCTGCTCTTCCTCCTTTTGTTCTTCGCTCTCCTCATCATCTTTTTCATCCAATGAGCTCACAACGTCATTAATTTCTTCTTCCATAGACTCCTGCAAAATATTAGTCTCTTCTTGGACAGCGGAGACTCTCTCAATAAAATCATCAATATCGGAATTGAATTCATAATTCTCATAGCAATATTTAAGTATAGCAAAATTTTCAGGTCTATAAACTGAATCTTCAGAATCTTCAAACTCTTTAAACAAAGATTCAATTTCATAAGCACCCATAAAAGCAATGAACTCTTCTATTTGTTCCACATCATAGTAATCATATATACCATTAGCATAAGATCCAAAGTGTCTCCCATTACAAAGTTGAATGGGGTTTTCTCAGGATTATCAAAGTAGTACATAATATCTTTCACATAATGAGCATCGAGGGTTTTAGGAGGTTCCCCATCTCCATGAGTAGCAAGTAAACCTAATTTTTTTGGTATTTCGTGTTCCATATCCATAACTAAAGATAGAGAACAACTTAGAAAAACAAATAAAAATTACTTAGATATAAAGCAAACAAGCACACACGAGAATATTCACACCACGCTATTGCTCCCCGGCAACGGTGCCAGAAAAAGATCTTGATAACCCACAAGTATAGGGGATAAATTCTAGCCTCTTTCGATAAGTAAGAGTGTCGAACCCAACGAGGAGCTAAAGGTAGAACAAATATTCCCTCAAGTTCTATCGACCACCGATACAACTCTACGCACGCTTAATGTTCGCTTTACCTAAAACAAGTATGAAACTAGAAGTACTTTTTAGGTGTTGTTAGATAGGTTTGCAAGATAATAAAGAGAGCGCAAATAAAAAGTAGGGGCTGTTTAGATAAAGACACAACTAAATTAGTTTTATTAAAGAGCTTTTTGTCACGAGAAAGTTATTTGTCCCTAGGCAATCGATAACTAGACCGGTAATCATTATTGCAATTTTATTTTAGGGAGAGGCATAAGCTAACATACTTTCTCTTCTTGGATAATATGCACTTATGATTGGAACTCTAGCAAGCATCCGCAACTACTAAAGATCATTAAGGTAAAACCCAACCATAGCATTAAAGTATCAAGTCCTCTTTATTCCCATAGACCATGACCCACTTATCCGTGTTTGTGTTTCAGTCACTCACGCAACGCACACAATAAGCAAACCATGAACATATTGCAAACTCTATAGCGGGGATCCCTCATGCTTGCACGACACGGAGAGCACCATAGGACAGCACCAATAATAAAACATGCAACTCAAACCAATCACGATCATCAATTAACCCATAGGACAAAACAGATCTACTCAAACATCATAGGATAGCCATACATCATTGGGAAATAATATATAGCGTTGAGCACCATGTTTAAGTAGATATTACAACGAGTAAAAGAGGGGTTACACCGCAGCATAGAGGGGGAGGAGTTGGTGATGAGCGCGGTGAAGTTGTTGGTGTAGATTACGGTGATGATGATGGCCCCGGCAGCACTCCGGTGCCACCGGAAGTGAGGGGGAGAGAGCCCCCTCCTTCTTCTTCTTCCTTGACCTTCTTCCTAGATGAGAGAATGGTTTCCCCTCTGGTCCATGGTCTCCATCGCATGGGAGGGGCGAGAGCCCCTCCGAGATTGGATCTGTCTCTCTGTCTCTCTCTGTTTCTGCGCTCCCAGATCTGGCCTTTCACCGTTTCTTATATTCACGAAGATCCGTAACTCCGATCGGATTGAAATTTGAACACGATTTTTATCCGGATATTAGCTTTCTTGCGGAGAAATAAGGGCTCCAACCACCTTACGGGGTGTCCATGAGAGTCAGGGGTGCGCCTGCCCCCCTGGGGCGCCCCCTGCCTCGTGGGCCCCTCGAGCATCGTCTCGCGTTGATTTCACTTCCCAAAATTCACATATATTCCAAAAAAACCTCTGTCAGTTTTTATCCCGTTTGGACTCCGTTTGATATGGATTTTCTACGAAACAAAAAACATGCAACAAACAGGAACTGGCAATGGGCACTGGATCAATATGTTAGTCCCAAAAAGTAGTATAAAAAGTTGCCAAAGTATGTCAAGGTTGTAGAATATTGGCATGGAACAATAAAAAATTATAGATACGACGGAGACGTATCAGCCCTTAGAGCCTCCTGAGGCTCAGGACCCTAGTGGCTCGTGAGGGGCATCTTCTCCAGCACGCGTCTTCAGCTACGTCAACACCTCTCCAGAATGATACCAGGTGACTCTTTCCGGTTCATTCAGTTGGGGGCGCCCCTCGGGCAGCATTGTCCCCAAGTCACAAGGGCCTGTCCCAGCGACATGTATATTTTTGCATTTTTAGCTTACTCTGTTGGGGGCGCCCCTCGGGCTGCATCATCCCCAGGCCACATGGGTCCGCCTGCGGCATGTATCGTTCTTGCATCTATTCGAGCTAGCTTGCCTCCTTGCTTGAGTTATCTTATGATTATCACCTACCTTTCCGGTACTTCGATACCGTGAACGTTGTGCGCCCTTGCAAGCCCACCCACGACCGCCTCATGATTAAGGACTGGCAAAACGTCTGTGCTCGGGTCCGTCCCTGTAGCGTCGCTAAACCCAAGAGGCTGAGCTCTGGCTCGCGGGCCAGCTCCCGTGGACGTCACCTCCCATGGTCCTTGGTGCCTTGTCCTTGCATGAGCTAATCGCGGGCGGACAAGCCAGGGCGCGCGACCCGGTGCCTCTCCACCACAGGAGCCACGCACCGGTCATCTTTCTTCAGGATCTTTCACATGAGAAGACTAGGCACGATGTCTGTGCTCGGGTCCGTCCCTGCAGCGTCGATAAACCCAACGGCTGAGCTCTATCTGGCGGGCCGGCCCCATTCACGTCACCTCCTAGGGTCATTGGTGTTTGGCCTTTTCATGTGATCACCTCATGAGATTCATCCGGCGCATGTTAGCTAACCATCTCGCAGGGCCGCCACAGCTATCAGGAACCAAGACCAGGCACAACCCGCCTTGAGGTAGGGCCTTGTGAGTCCCGCGCTGGCTCATGAGTGCCCAGACTCACCTCGTCTAGCCCTGCCGTGCAACCCACGTGTCAGGGCGGGTCTGTACACGCCCCAGGGGCTCCACTTAGAGGGATCCCTCACCCACGCACCAGTGGAAGCACCATGCTCCGTGCTGGCAGTCGACATGGTCCAGGAGCGGCTATGCCCGTGCAAGTGCGGAAGCGCTATGCTCCGCGCTGGTGATAAATAACTGAGGGTGGCCCCATGGCCGTACCAACCTCAGGGGCCTCCAGGCTCAGTGTCCGGCCTCATTGCAATGCTCCCCCTCGGGAGAGTCGCGCAAGGGGGCTGGGCACGGCGGCTGCGCTCAGTTCACGCCTAGCGCACGCCACCCTGCCAGGTCCTTCGGACCTGGTCGTCATGTGTTTCTCCCGAGCGGGACCTCGATGAGGAAAGGTATGGAGGTCTGTTTGCGCGTCAAGGGGGACTCCTGAGCATCGCGACTCAGGAGCCTAACTGGCCACGTAGCCCCTCACCCCATGGTCTGTTCCTGGCGATCTGGACGACCCAACGGCGGCTGAGGTACGCGCGGGGGCTGGGCCCTGCCGACGTAGAACACCAAGGCCCACTCCCACGCTTCCTTTCAAAAGCCTGTTTGGACGTCAAAGGGGAATCCTGAGCATCGTGACTCAGGAGCATAACTGGTCATGTAGCCCCGCACCCCTTGGTCTCGTCCTGGCGATCCAGACGACCCAACGGCGGTTGAGGCACGCGCGGGACCTGGCCCTGTCGACGTAGAACATCAAGCAATGGAAAGAAAATCACAGAATCCTAATTATTACAAGACATATTGTTCTTCAACACCAAACAGAAGTTTTGACGCCTCCACGAGGCACGTTGCATATCGCAGGTAAGTTCGCAGGAAAGTAAAAACGGGAAGGAGCACCATTGTTCACCAGGGAGCCTCCTCTTCAGCCTTGGGCGCCGTCGTCAGGGAGCGCCCTCCCATCGGCAGCGTCGCCATCACTCGTGTCGTCGGCCTTGGTCGCGGGATCGGCGGCACCATCGGCTGGAAGCGCAGGGTCGATGGCAAGGAACTTCTTCAACAAGGCCTCCACCTGGCCCTTCACGACTTCGGCAGCAGCTGCGCAGCGCTCTTCTTCCACAGGCTCAAGCAGGACACCAAGGTCGACATTAGGATCGTTAAGAAGAAGGTGGCTGAGGACGCGCGTCAGGGCCGATGAGGAGAGCGCGCGCGCTTCCCCTGTTGGAGATATGCCCTAGAGGCAATCATGTATGATGATATTTCCTATGTGTTTATGAATAAAGATAGTCCTTGGACATTATCAATGATGTGTACAGCAAGTACATGACTTGTTTGTGGGACTATGCATTGTATGATAACTATCCTAAAAGGTCCCTAGTCGAAAGGGCTGTGTGGATGCACAGCCGACTAGACTAGCATATGACACGGTCGATGGCTTGGTCGCACTAGCCATGGAGCATTGGATGCTAACCGGATAATATGGACTTGGAAAGGTCTGGTCGGATTCGACATAGTCGGATCCGAGTCGAGATAAGGTCCCAGTCGTACAGACCCAACTATGAGACGCAGCGATATGTCATCTGTGAGTCTCTAGTACAACATACGTTCTATGTCCTAAGACCTGAGCTGACACATGTACTCGGGATGGTGACAGACTTGCCTTGGGCCGACCAAACACTACTCCGTAACTGGGTAGTTACAAAGTTAGGGTTCGGGCTTGTCCAGACCCATGCTGCGAGACATGGTCGAGCAAGATGGGATTTGCCCCTTCCAGTCAGGAGAGATATACTCTAGGCCCCTCGTGTGATCCGACCAGGATAAGCATGGCCATGCGACAAGGATTATGAGATAATTCGGATAGTGGTCGGCATCACTGGAACGAGAAAGAGGTCGGGCTAGCACAAGGATGACAGACTTGTCTTGAGCCCGACAACATATATCGTGTGGTAAAAGGAATGGAAGTGTGATGTACAGGTTCGCCTAACCAGCTTCATAGTCTGCTTGGTGTTCGGCATGCCTTGCTAGAGGCCACTACCAACTGTGCAGTTCGGAGGTGATCCGAACTGCGACCAAGCCGACTTGAACCTAAGGGGTCGCGCGCTTAAGGGAAGGAACCTACGAGGTCCGATTCGGGACACTGGTCGGATGTGATCCGAGCTGTATCCGGATTGTGGCCGAGTAGACTTATGGGCTTTTAGGGTCCGTGCGAGGCCCAAATGTTGAGCCCGCGGCGGACGCCTATATAAAGTGGGGTGCGGCACACTCATGTGGTTGATCGCTTCGGCGTTGTCACTAGGTTTTGCATGCGTTGCGAATAGACATCTCCACTCGCTGCCGACTGTGTGATCGGACCTAGCAGTCCGCTGCACGGTGTTCCTCCTGCACGCGCGGATACCGTTAGAGGCGGTGCACCTGCGCCGCTCCGGCGAACTTGTACGTGGGATCGGACGACCGGCTGTTCGAGGGAGATCGCACGAGGAGGAGACAATCCACGCGGACGCGCTGCCCCAACTCTTCTTCCGCTGCACGGCACTGCGCGTCTAGTGGTAACGAACTGTGATCCATCTCCCGTAGCATGTTCTTGGTTGTTCTGCGCGTAGGAAAATTTTAATTTGCAGTCGACGCACCCTACCGTAGAACCCAACAGTGGTATCAGAGCCTCTGCTATAGGATTTGGTTTCAGATCGTATGCATATTAGATATGTGGAGGGGGCAGATGAGATCTGTTTTCGTTGATGAGATCGGCTGTGTGCACGGTTGATGAGATCAACTGCACATGGGGATCAAGGAGGCTATGTTTTCTGATAATCGAGATCGATGAGGTCGTGACACGATCTACCCCTACCGGTCGGTCATCCGCCAGCGGGGTTAACAGTGAAACATAAATCCGAATCGGATTCGCGATGATCGATGAGATCGGTCAGATCAGAGAATTCGGCGTGATCAGAGTTCAGTTGTGATCTTTGATTTCCGAAAACGTCGGGCGCTGCCCGCACCCGCGAGGGGCGCTGCCCCTTCGAACCCCGCCCATGGTCGACGCACCCTACCATAGAACCCAACAGTGGTATCCGAGCCTCCGCTATAGGATTTGGATTTAGATTGTATGCATATTAGATACCTCGAGGCGGCAGATGAGATATGTTGTCTATTCTGAGATCAGCTATGTGCACGGTTGATGAGATCAACTACACATGGGGATCGATGTGCCTATGTTTTCTATCAATCGGAATCGGTGAGGTCCTGACACAACCTACCCCTATCGATTGGTATCCGCCATCAGGGTTAACAGTGAAATGTAAATTCGAATCAAAATCGTGATGATCGATGAGATTGGTCAGATCAGAAAATTCGGCGTGATCGGAGTACATATGGAATCTGTGATTTCCGAAAATGTCAGGTGCTGCCCGCACCTGCGAGGGGCGCTGTCCCTTCGAACCACGCCCGCTAACCGGCTAGCGGGACCGCCGTGTGCGTAGCGCCTTGTATTTCGTACACGATCACACAAACCGGTAGAATGCGATTCTATGCATAACTTTGTTTTGCAGATTTGATGTGAATAGTATGGCTCATGTGTATGTGATGCATGTGTGTAAATTATACATGGCCTGCGTGTCATGTTTGTCAGCCGGCAGGAGCCAAAGTAATGTCATTATATTGTATAACGACCTGCATGTCGACTTGTGACTCTATGTAAAATTCATTACTAGTTGTAGTAGTTGAATAATAGAGATCAGGTTGGTGGCTTGGCGTCCCGGCGTGACAAACAAGATGGATTTCCTAGATGGTCATCGGAGTCGGAGCCGACCTGGAAGAACGTCCATGAAGGAGCCATACTATTTCACAATATATGGTTATTTGTGATTGTTATGCTTCTTGTTTTCTATGTATGTTAGAATGGTAGAAAGATCCCTCATGAATATCAAGCGAATTGCCATCCCCGATGTTGCACCTTCGCACGTCAAGTACGCCTAGTAGTGGGCTCATAAAATTGAGGTGCTGCTGGGTGTCCTTGAACTGAAGGGTTCGTGTCGGACACGGACATGCACTGCATCCGGTTAACTTGACAAGGCTATCAAAACGGTTTTGGGCCTTGTGGCAAAGAAGGTTGGGGGCTTGGGTATGAGATACCTTCCCGACCGACATGAGTCGTATAGAGATACGATTAGCATGGAGTTGCTTACCGGATAGGCATGTTGTCTAGCAGTGATGCTAAAGCTCACTAGTCGCATGTGCTAGTCGGATCCTGAATCACTGAAAGTTTGCGGAGGGATGCCAACATCAGTGGGAGTATTTTCGTTTAAGGCTAGAATTACTCTACATAAACACATTGCTTAGTGATTGCATATTTTCTGTTCTAGATCAATGGCACCACCTGCTCAACCCAACTTTGCATTGAAATTAATTCTGGAAAAGGATAAACTGAGTGGAACAAACTTTACCACCTGGTATAGAAATCTGAGAATTGTTCTCAAGCATGATAAAAAGGAACATGTTCTAGAGGATCCACTTCCAGAGGAACCTGCCGATAATGCTAGTGCCACTGCTAAGAATGCCTACCAAAAACTCGTTGATGAATCGACGGAGATCAGCTGTCTGATGCTGTCTTGTATGGAGCCCGATTTGCAACAGCATTTCGAAAATGTTGAGGCTTACGATATGATCGAGAGTCTCAAGAGCATGTTTCAGACACAGGCTAGGACCGAAAGGTTCAACATCTGGCGATCCTTGATGGATTGCAAGCCGAAGGAAGGTGATCCACTGAGCTCACATGTGATCAAGATGATCGAATATGTGCAAGCTTTGGATCGGTTGGGCTTCTAGCTCTTGGATGGGCTGGCTATTGATGTAGTTCTGGGTTCTCTTCCGCCTAGCTATGGGACGTTCATCTCGAACTATCATATGCATGGCATGGATAAGAAGCTCACTTAATTGCATGGGATGCTCAAAGTGGTAGAGCAGGATATTAAGAAAGGCACGCATCAAGTGTTGATGGTGCAGAAATCGGCTAAGTTCAAGAAGAGTTGGTTTAAGAAAAAGGCTAAGGCAAAGGGCACGGAGACGGTAACCTCCGCCGCTGCGCCAAAGTCTGGACCGGACTCAAAGATCATTTGCTACCATTGCAAGGAAACTGGTCATTGGAAGAGGAACTGTAGCAAGTGGCTTGCAGGGCATGGCAAGAAGGCCGGAAATGCTTCTTCAGGAAAAGGTACACTTGTTGCATATGTTATAGACATTTACCTTGCTGACATACCTAGTAGCTCTTGGGTATTTGATATCGGATCGGTTGTTCATATTTGGAACTCGATGCAGGGGCTGGTAAGAACTAGGCGTGTGGCACAAGGGGACATTGACATCAGGGTCGGAAACAAAGCAAGAGTTGCTGCGTTGGAGGTCGGCACGATGCAGCTCCAGCTTCCTTCTGGATTTATTTTGGAATTGAATAATTGTTATTACATTCCTGCCCTTAGTCGGAACATTATTTCTGCATCATGTTTGATGAGTCAGGGTTACGAATTCAATTTAAAGGACAATGGTTGTTCGTTTTATTTGAATGCTATGTTCCACGGCTATGCACCCATTGTTGATGGGCTATTTATATTGAATCTGGAACTGGAACCGGTCTATAACATGAACGTCAAGAGGCATAAGCCTAATGAGATAAATCCGATGTACTTCTGGCATTGCCGGCTTGGACACATTAGTCTGAAACGCATGAAGAAGCTCCATGATGATGGGCTCCTAACTTCGTCCGACTTCGGGTCGTTCGAGACATGTGAATCATGCTTGCTCGGCAAGATGAGTAAGTCTCCTTTCGCAAAGAGTTGCGAGAGGGCGTCCGAGCTGGTGGAGCTTATACATAGTGATGTGTGTGGTCCAATGAGCACAACTGCCAGAGGTGGCTATCAGTACTTCGTGACTTTCACTGACGACTTGAGTAGATATGGATATATCTATTTGATGAGGCACAAGTCGGAAACTTTTGAAAAGTTCAAAGAGTTTCAGAATGAGGTTGAGAATCAGCTCGGCAAGACTATAAAGCTTCTAAGATCTGATCGTGGAGGTGAATACATGAGCCAGGAGTTTGATGATCATCTGAAAAGCCGAGGTATAGTACCTCAGCTCACACCTCCGGGTACGCCACAGAGAAACGGTGTGTCGGAACAGAGGAATCGTACCTTGTTGGACATGGTTCGGTCTATGATGAGCAAATCGGATTTACCCTTGTCATTCTGGGGATACGCTCTAGAAACTGCAGCTTTCACACTTAACAGGGTACCATCAAAATCCGTAGATAAGACACCACATGAGATGTGGACCAGGAAGACTCCCAGTTTGTCTTTTCTAAAGATTTGGGGTTGTGAAGCATTTGTCAAGCGACTTATGTCAGACAAGCTTACACCCAAATCGGATAAGTGCATATTCGTGGGATATCCGAGGGAAACCTTGGGATATAGCTTCTACAACCGGGAAGAGAACAAAGTGTTTGTTGCTCGGAACGGGGTTTTCCTTGAGAAAGAGTTTCTCAGTCGGGAGGCCAGTGGGAGGACGGTCCGACTCGAAGAAATTCGAGGACCACTCGGGGACGGCTCGGCTGATGATGAGATCATACAGGAGTTAGTCAGGGAACCCTTAGTGGAAGCGGCACCGGAACCACGGAGGTCGGAAAGATTACGCAGAGTGCGTGATGTATTGTTGCTAGAAAGCGACGAGCCGACCACGTATGCTGAAGCGATGGTGAGCCCGGATTCCGAGGCATGGCTGGAGGCCATGAGATCCGAGTTAAAGTCCATGGATGAGAATCAAGTCTGGGACTTGGTTGATCCGCCGCCTGGCGTAACGGCCATTGGTTGCAAATGGGTCTTTAAGAAGAAAACCGATGTGGATGGAAATGTTCAGATCCACAAAGCTCGGCTTGCCGCAAAGGGTTATGGACAAGTTCAAGGAATTGACTACGATGATACTTACTCGCTGGTAGCGATGTTGAAGTCGGTGAGGATCGTACTAGCTATAGCTGCATATTTTGATTACGAGATATGGCAGATGGATGTCAATACGGCTTTCCTTCACGGAAATTTAACCAAGGACGTGTATATGATACAGCCCGAGGGTTTTGTCGATCCGACTAGCACTAGTAAGGTATGCAAGCTCAAGAGATCCATTTATGGGTTGAGGCAAGCATCTCGGAGTTGGAACATTCGTTTTGATGAGGTCGTCACTGCTTTCGGTTTCATCAAAAGCGAAGAGGACTCTTGTTTATACAAGAAGTTAAGTGGGAGCTCGATAGTGTTTTTGATCTTGTATGTGGATGACATACTACTGATCGGAAATGATGTTTCGATGCTGAACTCGGTTAAGGAGTCATTGAATGGCAAGTTTTTGATGAAGGACCTTGGTGAGGCAATGTACATTTTAGGCATTAAGATCTATAGAGATAGATCGAGGAGGCTGCTAGGCTTAAGCCAGAGCACGTACATAGATAAAGTGTTGAAGTGGTTCAACATGAGTGAGGCGAAGAAAGGGTTCTTGCCACTCTCGCATGGTATAAGGCTAAGCGAGACTCAGAGTCCTTCGACATCTGATGAGCGAAGCAGGATGAGTAGGATTCCGTATGCCTCGGCAATCGGATCCATCATATATGCCATGATATGTACAAGGCCTGATGTTGCTTTTGCAATAAGCCTAACGAGTAGATACCAGGCCAACCCAGGTGAGAGTCACTGGGCAGCGGTAAAGACTATTTTGAAGTACCTGAAAAGGACTAAAGAGATGTTCCTAGTTTAGGGAGGTGAGGAAGAGCTCGTCGTAAGGGGTTACATCGATGCTAGTTTCTATACCGACAGAGATGATTGTCGATCACAGTCCGGATTCGTGTACGTCATGAACGGAGGAGCAGTGAGCTGGATGAGTTCCAAACAAGATACGGTGGCCGATTCTACCACAGAAGCCGAATACATTGCGGCTTGTGAAGCTGCGAAAGAAGGTGTTTGGATCCGGAACTTTCTGGATGATCTTGGTATTTTTCCAGCCTCGGTAAAGCCATTGGACCTTTATTGTGATAATTCTCGTGCCATCGCACAAGCCAAGGAGCCGAGGAATCACCACAAGGTCAGACACATAGATCAGAAATATCACCTGATACGAAAGATCGTAAAGAATGGTGATGTAGAGTTATGCAAAATTCACACGCATGCAAATGTTGCAGATCCGTTGACTAAGCCACTTCCACAACCCAAGCATGAGGGGCACATTAGAGCTATGGGCATTCAATATCTATTTGATTGACTCTAGTGCAAGTGCGAGACTGTTGGAGATATGCCCTGGAGGCAATCATGTATGATGATATTTCCTATGTGTTAATGAATAAAGATTGTCCTTGGACATTATCAATGATGTGTATAGCAAGTACGTGACTTGTTTGTGGGACTATGCATTGTATGATAACTGTCCTAAAAGGTCCCTAGTCGCAAGGTCTGTGTGGACGCGCAGCCGACTAGACTAGAATATGACATGGTCGATGGCTTGGTCTCACTAGCCATGGCACCTCGCGGGGTTCACGTGACGTGAGTCATGATAACCAAGGCCAGGCGGACGCCAGCAGGCACAATGTACTAGTTTCCTCTTTGGTGCTAAAGAGGCAGGCGCGGGCGAGGAGTCCCGAGGCATCAGGCAAAGGTTTCCATATCGGTGCAACGAGACCAAGACCAGCAGGACGGCAGGACGGAGGTCATCCCGGAGCCCACACCTGCATCACCACCAGAGCCTTTGTCTCGTGTTCTTTGGGTTCGGCGAGCTAGGTCATGAGAGCGTTGTGCGTGCGAACTAGGGAGAGAGAGTTCTTCGTGTGCACCCCAGAGTTCGAACCTCAAGGGTTTGCCGAAACCCAGAATCCGACACCACCACCTCCCGTGTCCGGGTCGTGAGGAGTCCTTCGAGATAGCACCTCTCTGGTCTCCCCGATGACTAGAGGAGGCATAGAGTAGGACACGGTCCCACTGTCCGCTAGCTCGGTTGGCGGAGAGTTCCCCTCTGAGACCTAATTAGTGGGGAGGTTGCACAGCGGGCTGCATTGTGAAACACACGTATTCGATCAAGTAATAAACTAATGAAGGAAAAGCCCGCGGAGTCTTTAGATTCATACCTTTAGCCGGGGTGCTTGACCCTGGGTTCCTTTGCGGAACCTCCTCCGAGGCCTCGGACCCCTTAGTGGAGTCTGAGCTATCATCAGGCAGAATCAACTTGGGCCTGCGCTGCCTCTTTGGGGCATGGGGAGGTTGTTCCTCCTCGGCGTTGTCTCACGCCGCCCTCTTCTTGGTTCGGGAGGAGTCGCTCTCCTCCCCATCCTCTTCCTCCTCCCCCTCGTGAGTGGAGGGGGCATGGGTTTCCCCGAACCTGGTGTCCGGATGCCCCCTTGGGTGGAGACCCTCTTGGGCCTCCCTCGTCCCGATCTTCTTCTTCTCTTTTTCTCCGGCGCCTTATACGGCACCACAGTCAGGATTTCCTCTAGCAGAGCCGACCTGGGGCCCTCGGATAGAGGGGCCGGATAGTCGATTGAAAGCACAAGTGCTCCCTGGGTGATTTTGGTAATTAATGTCAACATATCTCTTGTTGGACTAATGTTTTCATCTAGTATATTTCAGACAAGTTCAACAAATGGAGTGGCATGGACTAGAGGATGTGGAACCCCTTCAAGATGATAAGGACAAAGGATTGGCTCAAGCTCAAAGCTCAGGAATCTACATTTTCTATTTTAGTGATCCAAGATCACATTGAGTCCATAGGAAAGCCAATACTATTAAAAGGGGATGAGGTGTTTCTTAATGGCTTGCTTGCTCAAAATGTTAGTGATATGCTCCAAAACCCTCAACCACTTTCTCACTTCCACATATGTCCCAAACCAAAAGTCAAACTCGGCCCTACCGAATCTTTCTATCCGGAGCAACCGAGTTCACTTGACATAGCCACTGCCAGAAACCCTAATCAATTCGGTCTCAACGATGGGATCTCGGTCTCATCGAGATGGGATTGCAAACTCTCTGATGCCTACTACAATAATTTCGGTCTCACTGAGATATGCAATCGGTCTCACCAAGTTTGCTTGGCCAACTCTCTGTTTCACTTATTACCCAAATCGGCCCCACTGAGTTTGTGTAATCGGTCAAACCAAGATGAGGTTTTACCATAACCTTTAGCACATTGGTCCTACCGATTTGATCCTATCGGTCCCACCGAAATGCCTAACGGTCCCATTATGAACTAAATCGGTCTGACCGAGTTTTCTGATTCGGTCCCACCGAGTTTGGTAAATTGTGTGTAACGGTTAGATTTTGTGTGGAGGCTATTTATACCCCTCCACCCACTCTTCATTCGTGGAGAGAGCCATCAGAACATTCCTACACTTCCAACATACATTTTTTGAGAGAGAACCACCTATACTTGTGTTGATCTCTAGCCTTCTCCAAGTTGCTTTCCACTCAAATCACCTTTCCACCAAATCCAATCCTATGAAAGAGAGTTGAGTGTTGGGGAGACTATCATTTGAAGCACAAGAGATGGAGTTCATCATCAACACACCGTCTATTACCTTTTGGAGAGTGGTATCTCCTAGATTGGTTAGGTGTCACTTGGGAGCCTCCGTCAAGATTGTGGAGTTGAACCAAGGAGTTTGTACGGGCAAGGAGATCTCCTAATTCATGAAGATCTACCCTAGTGAGGCAAGTCCTTCATGGGCGATGGCCATGGTGGGATAGACAAGGTTGCTGCTTCGTGGACCCTTCGTGGGTGGAGCCCTTCGTGGACTCGTGCAACCGTTACCCTTCGTGGGTTGAAGTCTCCATCAACGTGGATGTACGATAGCACCACCTATCGGAACCACGCCAAAAATATCCGTGTCTCCAATTGCGTTTGCACACTCCAATCCCATCCCTTTACATTCTTGCAAAATTGCATGCTTTACTTTCCGCTGCACATATACTCTTGTCATGCTTGCTTGATATGTATTGTGAATGTTTGAACATGTGCTAAAACTCCACCTCAAATTGAAGAAATTAAAAACTGCCACTTTCCTTGCTAAGAGTCTATTCACCCCCCTCTAGACACCTCTTCTCGATCCTTTCAATTGGTATCAGAGCATTGGTCTCTATTGCTTTGGTTTAATCACCATTGGAGGAAGATGGATGAGTCTACGTTGGGGAGTCTTAGATATAGAGTGCCTATACTTGATGGAGAGTACTTCCATGAGTGAAAAAATGAGATGCTTGAAATTTTCAATGAATATCATTTGACCAAGTACATTACAACTCCTTGTGCTCGCCTTGTTGATCCTTTGCATCGCACACCCGATGAGGATCTTGACATGATTCGCAATCTTAGAACTATCAATCTTATTGTTAGAGGATTGCCCAAAAATTTGATTGCTAGCTTACCTACTCTAGATTGTGCTTACACCATATGGATATTTCTAGAGGAACGATTCCCATATTATTCCTTGAAAAATCTAGATGAGATTCTCCATAAGTCTATTGCCTTGAATAGGATGAGTACTAGTGATCCTAAGTTTGATGATTGCCTTTTTGAGCTTCGTGATCTCATGCGTGCCAAAGGAGATGTTGGAATTATTAGCAATATCATTTCCGAAGTCATTAGAATTCATAGAGATGAACATTGTTATGGTCATACTTCTAATGAATCACTCTCTCTAGGAATTGATCCATCACATGGCGATGTTGAACATGGATACTATGATGAGGATGATGATAGTGACTATGATCTTAATGATGCGATGAGACACTTTGGTCTTATGGCTAATCTTCGTGGCTACATGGCTGGAGGAAAGGAATGGGTCCTTGATAGTGGATGTACCGATCATATGACCGGAGACAAGGATATGTTTCGTGAGCTTGCTGAAAACGACGGCCCTCGAAAGTATGTCACCTTTGGTGATAACTCAAAGGGTAAGGTGGTTGGCCTTGGTAAGGTGGCCATCTCACATGATAGCTCCATACAAAATGCTATGCTCATTGAATCTCTTGGCTACAATGTACTTTCCGTATCTAGACTTGCTGACTTTGGTTTCAATGTCCTATTTACTGAAGTAGATTGCCAAGTGTTTCGTAGAGATAATCATAAAATGGTCTTTACCAGTATACGTAGAGGTGATCTATATATTGTTGATTTCACTAAAAAGGCTCAACCTAGAACTTGCTTAATTGCTAAATCCTCTAAAGGCTGGTTGTGGCATAGAAGGTTAGGTCATGTGGGCATGCGAAATCTTGACAAGCTTATTAAAGGTGATCATATCCTTGGAGTAAAAGATGTTATATTTGACAAGGATAGACTTTGTAGTGCTTGTCAAGCAGGAAAACAAGTTGGAGGAGTCACCCCGTGAAGAACATCATGACCACGAGAAGACCACTCGAGCTGCTTCATATGGATCTCTTTGGTCCTAACGCCTACAAAAGTCTCGGTGGAAACTCATTTGGTCTAGTTATAGTTGATGATTTTTCAAGATTTATGTGGGTATTCTTTCTTGATGATAAATCGCAGGTCCAAAAGATCTTCAAGAACTTCGCTAGGAAGGCCCAAAATCAATTTGAAGTGAAGATCAAGAAGGTTCGCAGAGACAACGGAACGGAGTTCAAGAACGCAAATGTGGATACCTTTCTTGACGAAGAAGGGATTTCACATGAGTTCTCGGCTACATACACGCCTCAACAAAATGGAGTTGTTGAGAGGAAGAACCAGACTCTTATTGAGATGGCAAGAACGATGCTTGATGAGTATAAGACTCCAAAACACTTTTGGGCGGAAGCGGTTGAGACAGCTTGTCATGCAACGCTTGTATCTTCACAAGCTACTCGGCAAGACGGCATACGAACTTCTCACCGGTAACAAACCCCAAGTTGGATACTTTCGAGTGTTCGGCTCAAAGTTCTACATTCTCGATAAGCATCATCGTTCTAAATTTGCTCCTAAATCTCATGAAGGTTTCCTACTTGGTTATGGCTAAAACTCTCACACTTACCGTGTCTACAACAATTTCACTCGAAAAGTTGAAGAGACGGTAGATGTGAAGTTTGATGAATCTAACGGCTCGCAAGTAGAGAAATTGCCAATTGATGTAGGAGATAAAGATCCTTCGGAAGCAATCCAAGACTTGTCTATTGGCAAGATTCATCCAACGGAGGTGAAGGAGAGTACCTCGTCCGTCCAAGTGGAAGCTTCTACCTCCTGACAAGGTGAACCAAGAGTTGATACGGAAGCATCCACAAGTGGGACACACCAAGATGAATAAAACAAGGAAGTACACCAAGAAGAACCTTATCAACCTCCTTCTCCACCACGACAAGAGAACGACAACGTCAACGATGAAGAAGGCCAAAAACAAGAACAAGAGGATGAAGAAGATGTTCCACCCCGAACCAAGCAAAAGCTCTCACGAGTTCGAGCAAGAGTCGCCAGAGACCATCTCGTCGAGCAAATCTACAATGATATCCAAACCAGGACATTCACTCGCTCTAAATCTCGTTTGGCTAATTTTTGTGAATACTATTCATTCATCTCTAGCATTGAACCTATGAAGGTTGAAGAAGCATTGGAAGATCCGGATTGGATAAATGCCATGCACGAAGAGCTACACAACTTTGAGAGAAATCAAGTGTGGACATTGGCCGAGAAGCCCGACAACAACCACAACATCATTGGTACCAAATGGGTGTTTCGCAACAAGCAAGACGAAAATGGTCAAGTTGTCCGCAACAAAGCACGTCTCGTCACCCAAGGCTACACTCAAGTCGAAGTTATGGAATACGGTGAGACATATGCCCCCATTGCTAGACTTGAGTCCATCCGCATATTACTTGCCTATGTTAATCACCATGATATCACCTTTTACCAAATGGACATTAAAAATGCTTTTCTAAATGGTGAAATTGAGGAGGAAGTTTATGTTAAGCAACCTCCCGGCTTTGTCAATCCTAAGAAACCTGATCATGTTTACAAACTTCACAAAGCTCTTTATGGTCTTAAACAAGCTCCTAGAGTGTGGTATAAATGCTTGACCAAGTTCCTTATTGAAAAAGGCTTTGAGATTGGAAAAATAGATTCTACTCTTTTTACTAAAAGGGTTAATGGTGAATTATTTGTGTGCCAAATTTATGTTGATGATATCATATTTGGTTCGACTAACCCTCATTTTAGTGAAAAGTTTGGGAAGCTAATGTCAAAGAAGTTTGAGATGTCTATGATGAGTGAACTCAAATTCTTTCTTGGTTTGCAAATCAAGCAAACTAAGGAAGGTACCTTTGTCTCTCAAACAAAGTACACCAAGGACTTATTCAAGAAGTTCAATATGCAAGAATGCAAAGGTATGAAAACACCCATGCCTACTAGTGGACATCTTGTTTTGACTAAGGACGGTGAACCGGTTGATCAAAAGGTTTACCGCTCTATGATTGGGAGGCCCGCCGACAGGAGCGGTCTGAGCGACGCGGGCGGCCCGACGCTCGGCACAGGCTCGACGAGTGTCCGACATGGAGACGACGAAGCGACGGGACGCGGATTGATGGAAGGAAAGCTTCGGTGCACCCCTACCTGGCACGCCAAATGTTAGATTTCTGGTTCCGGCAAAACCCTCGAGGTTCGAACACTGGGGTGCACACGAAGATCTCCCCCTACCTGATCACGCCCTCAGCCTCACCGCGATCTCAGAGCCTAGCTCGACGAACCTGCGACACAAGAGACACGAGGTTTATACTGGTTCGGGCCACCGTTGTGGTGTAATACCCTACTCCAGTGTGGTGTGGTGGATTGCCTCTTGGGCTGAGGACGAACAATACAAGGGGAAGTACAGCCTCCTAAAGAGAGGTGTTCTTGTGCTTGGTGAACTTGTGTGGGTGAGGATGGATCTGGTCCAAGGTGAGATGAGTTGCCTCCTACTGTGGTGGCTAGTCCTATTAATAGAGGCCCAAGTCCTCTCCCCAAATATTGAGCGGGAATGGAGCCAACAACGGCCAAATTCGAAGGGAGACAACTAGTACAAGCTATCCTGACTAAAGGTGGTCTTCGCCTGCCAAAGGCTCTGGTGGTGACGCCGTCTTGGGCTCCACGTTGACCTCCGTCCCGCTGCCCTGCTGGTCTTGGTCTAGTTGCACCGATATGGAAACCTTTGCCTGATGCCTCGAGACTCCTCGCCTGCGCTTGCCCCCTTAGCACCAAAGAGGAAACGAGGACACTATGCACGCTGGCGCCCGCCTAGCCTTGGTCGTCAGGGCTGACGTCGTAGGAACCTCGCGAGGTTCCCTTGCCTTGATCTCTCCGCCCCTCGCGAGCCAGCCTCGTGAGGCCGCTCTCGAGGTGGTCTTGTGTCATCCGCCTCACGAGGCTTGGCCCCTCGCGAGGGTCTTGAATGTTTGCTGCTGAAGATGGGCCGTACGGGGCCGCTGGCGGAGCCACGCAATGGGCTGCACGCACGCAAGTCTGGGGACCCCCGTTCCCAGGACGCCGACACAAAAAATAGTATAAAAAGTTGCCAAAGTATGTAAAGGTTGTAGAATATTGGCATGGAACAATCAAAAATTATAGATACAACGGAGACGTATCAGCATCCCTAAGCTTAATTCTTGCTCGTCCTCGAGTAGGTAAATGATAAAAATGATAATTATTGATGTGGAATGCTACCTAGCATAATCTTGATCATGTAATCTAATCATGGCATGAATATTAAGACACGAGTGATTCAAAGCAATAGTCTATCATTTGACATTAAGACAATAATACTTCAAGCATACTAATAAAGCAATCATGTCTTTTCAAAATAACATGGCCAAAGAAAGTTATCCCTACAAAATCATATGGTCTGGCTATGCTCCATCTTCACCACACAAATTATTCAAATCATGCACAACCCCGATGACAAGCCAAGCAATTGTTTCATACTTTTGACGTTCTCAAACCTTTTCAACTTTCACGCAATACATGAGCGTGAGCCATGCATATAGCTCTATAGGTGGCATAGAATATGATGGTGGAGGTTGTGTGGAGAAGACAAAAAAGGAAGAAAGTCCCACACCGACGCGGATAATCAATGGGCTATGGTGTAGCGACCCGACCTCAGGCGGTCAAGTCTCTGTGTTCAGTGTCATCCCTGGATCGGTAATGCTGACACACACAGTACTTGAAGGATTTATAATAGAGTAGCAATCACACACTTATTACATCGAATGTCTCAAAAGAGAACTTATTACAATAAATATGGCTTAAGGCCATCTAAAAACGATAATAGCGGAAGGCTTGGAAGATAAAGTGAGTCCATCAACTCCAACGGCATAGCTGAGTGCATGACAAACGACCTATCGCACCTTGCTCCTCGTCTGAAAAGTCTGCAACATTATATGTTGCAGCCCGAAAACGGGTCAGCACATGGAATATGTTGGCAAAATAACACAGTAGAGCAATGAACAGATAAATGCTATCACTACATGCATATTTGGTTGGTGGAGGCTCTATGGTTATAATGTTTTTGCGAAGAGCCAATTTTTCCCTACAACAAAGGAATATACTTTATTTAACTATCATGGTGGTTGAAACATTGAGAATGGCACCCCCATCTCAATCCCAATTAAAAGTAATTATCAACCCAACAAATTAATTTAGAGTGATGAGATCCATATGATAATCCAAGAACCAGATACTCAAGATGTCCATAACCGGGGACACGGGTAACCATGATTAGTTTGTACACTCTGCAGAGGTTTGCGCACTTTTCCCCACAAGACTCGATCTCCTCCGTTGGATTTCTCGCACTGCATGGTGTTTGAGAAACGGATGACCGAGACACAGTATTTCAGAAGCATTAACTCTAACCCGGGTAGACAGTACCAACCTACATCCCCTACATCTGCTAGCCTACCACTGGAAGAGGTCATGCAACCTACTCAACTATAATAGAGCCCATAATAGCTTGTGGCTGCACACGAAATTTTCTAGCATGAATAACCTTATGATCCCTTTGAGCCTGGGTGGCGGACCATAGGAGGATCACACGGTATAACACCGGGATCTCCTAGGACAACACCAGGTGGCCAAAACCAACAATCCAACCAGATGTGTATTAAAGTTGCCACCTAAAATTGAACCATTAATTAAACACTCACATCTGTCATGGATACACTCAAACCCAATGCACGTCTACGAGCATACCATAGCAGTATAAGCATAACGTAGAAGTAACTCCCAAGGGTTTGATAATAAAACAGGTAATAGGTTCTACCTCATCAATTTCTTCCCGATACCCACATGTTAAGCACATCCTAATCATGCAGTGGTTGAGGATTGTAACTAATGCATAAAAACTGGGTATGAAAGAGTATGATCAATGTGTTACTTGCCTTGCTGACGATCTGCAAAACCTAGTGACTCGTAGTAGCACGCTTCGCACTTCGAGAAATCTATCGCAAACAAACAATAGCATACATAACAATCAAGCAAAGATGCACGGGTAAAACTCAAATAAGAAGACCTAACCAGAAAGTTCAACTGAAGAACTCCGGTTTGCAAAAAAAATCAAATCAAACGGAGCAACGAAACACAAACCATGAAAGAAACAAGATCCGATTACTAATATGGACTAAAGTCAAATTTTACAGTACCAAAATCTTGTTCAAGTTGGTTAGACAGAAACAGGGCTTCGAGACGAAGATCTAGGCCCTTGTTTCACCTGATTTGGATAAATGAACGAAAAGATATACAAGCTCAAAGATTAGGGCAGAAATCGCGATCGGAAATAATCACGGAAAAACCCTGGAAAAAGAAAAACTGACGAACAGGCTAACGAACGAACGTTCGCTGTCTGCGACTAACCGACGAATTTAACTTCGTTAAAACGAACGTACGGACGAACGTCCGCTAAATAAATAAACCCAAGGTAAACCGAACGAAACGGTATATTTTAAAAAAATAGATCTAGGGTTTTCAAAAAAACCAATGGTTTTCCCGAGAAAACCGGACGGTGGCGGTGGCTACCTCGGCGTCGGCGGGCGGCTGCTCTGGTGGCGGGGACTCCGGCGGCGGCGGGCGGGGTTGGCGGCGGCGGGCGATGGCGCGACAGGAGGTGGTGCTAGGGTTTCAGGCGGGGCTGGTGGCTTCGGGGGCCTCGGGCCTCTCCTTTTAAAGCCGGCCGGGCAGTGTCCTAGTCGGGCACGGCCCGTTAGGTCGGTGCTCTCCTTTTTTAACCTGACGCAAAAAAACAAATAAAAGAAATACTAAACAGACTCCAAAAATCCTGAAATAAATTTTCACGGTCCTCTAATAATATTCCGGACAAAGTGAACATTTATTTGGGCCTCTAATGCAATTTTGAAAAACCCATATTTTTTCCTAATTCAAATAAATTTGCAAGAAAATCCAAATAAAATTTATTCATTTTATTTTAATATTTTTCCTCCTATATTTCACTTATTTTTGGAGAAGTCATATTATCTCCTCTCAAATTTTATTATGAAATATTTTCGGAGAGAAAAATTATTAAAACCAAAATGATCCTTGCCTCAATATTTGATAAAATTCAAATATGAAGAACGTGAAACCCCCAACTCTCTCCGTGGGTCCTTGAGTTGCTTAGGATTTCGAGGATAGCGAAACGAAACGCAATAGAATATGATATGCATGAATGCCCTATGTATAACATTCCAAATTGAAAATTTGGGATGTTACAAACCTACCCCCCTTAAGATGAATCTCGTCCTCGAGATTCGGGTTGGCTAGAAAATAGGTGTGGGTGGTCCTTGCGTAGATCATCATCTCTTTCCCAGGTGGCTTCCCCCTCGGCATGGTGGCTCCACTGAACTTTGCAAAACTTGATTACCTTGCTGCGAGTAACTCGGCTGGCAAACTCGAGAATTTTGACAGGTTTCTCCTCATATGTCAAATCACTATCCAACTGAATTGCTTCCAGGGGCACTGTATCTCTCAGAGGAATATCGGCCATCTCTGCATGGCACTTCTTCAACTGGGAAACGTGAAACACATCATGAACTCTTGACAGTCCTTCGGGTAACTCCAACTTGTAGGCAACCTCTCCCATGCGTTCCAAAACACGGTACGGTCCTACAAATCTTGGGGCTAACTTTCCCTTGACTCCAAAACGTTTAACTCCTCGCAGGGGTGACACTCATAGATATGCTCTATCTCCGATTTCATAGGCTACCTCCTTGCGTTTCAGTCTACATAACTCATCTGTCGGGACTGAGCTACCTTCAGTCTATCTCGAATCAGCTTAACCTTCTCTTCAGACTCCTTAATCAAATCCGGTCCAAACAACTGGCGGTCTCCAACTTCATCCCACATCAACTGTGTTCGGCATCTTCTTCCATACAGGGCTTCAAACGGTGCCATCTTCAAACTGGCCTGGTAGCTGTTGTTGTATGAGAACTCCGCGTAGGGAAGGTTGTCATCCCAACTAGATCCATAATCTAGCGCACAAGCTCTCAACATGTCCTCCAGAATCTGATTGACTCTCTCAGTCTGTCCATATGTCTATGGATCAAAAGTTGTACTGAACTCTAGTCTGGTTCCCAAAGTCTGGTGCAGCTGGTGCCAAAACCTGGAGGTAAACTGTGTTCCTCTATCTGATACGATGGTCCTCGGAACTCCATGCAGACATACGATCCTGGTCATGTATATCTTGGCCAACTTCGCACTTGTATAGGTGGTTTTCACTGGGATAAAGTGAGCTACTTTGGTCAAGCGATCCACTACTACCCAGATAGAATCATATCCCGATCGGGTCCTGGGTAATCCGGTGATAAAATCCATGCCAAGATTATCCCACTTCCATTCAGGTATCGACATAGGTTGTAGTAATCCTGCTGGCTTCTGATGTTCTGCCTTCACTCTCTGACATACATCACATACGGCTACATACTCGGCAATATCCTTCTTCATTCCAGTCCACCTGAAACGCTCCTTCAAATCCAAATACATCTTGGTGTTTCCGCGCTGTATCGAGTATGGCGAGTCATGGGCTTCCTGAAGTATCAACTTCCTGATCTCTACCTTATTGGGCACATAAACACGGTCCTCGAACCACAAGATGTCGTGCTCGTCCTCACGAAAACCTTTAGCTTTTCCTTCACTCATCTTCTCCTTTATTTCAGCAATTTCTTTGTCATCCTTCTGAGCGTCTCTAATCTTTTCCAACAATGTTGACTGAACCTCCAACGCTGCAACAAAACCTCTAGGAACTATCTCCAAACGTAGCTCCCTGAGATCTTCTGCTAACTCCCTTGGCAATCCTCCTATTACTACGGTATTGGCATAACCCTTCCGGCTCAAAGCATCTGCTATGACATTAGCCTTGCCTGGATGATAGTGCAACTTCATATCATACTCCTTTATGAGCTCCAACCATCTCTTTTGACTGAGGTTCAGCTCCTTCTGGGTAGAAATGTACTTCAAACTCTTCTGATCCGTGTACACATCACAACGGTTTCCAATAAGAAAATGTCTCCAGGTCTTGAGTGCATGCACTACGGCTGCTAACTCCAAATCATGCGTGGCATAATTCAACTCATGCGGTCGAAGTTGTCGTGAGGCATATGAAACAACTCTTCCGTCTTGCATAAGTACTCCTCCAAGTCCTAAGCGTGAGGCGTCGCAATACACTTGGAAATCCTTGCGTATATCCGGCAGGATTAGCACTGGGGCTGTAGTCAAACGTTTCTTCAACTCCTGTAAACTTGCTTCACATTCCTCTGTCCAATGGAACTTGGTATCTTTCTTCAACAATGTCGTCATAGGCTTCGCAATCTTGGAGAAATTCTCAATAAATCTCCGGTAGTATCCCGCGAGTCCAAGAAAACTGCGGATCTCTCCAACTGAGGTGGGTGCCAACCAGTCGGTGACTAACTGAACCTTGGTAGGATCTACTGCTATACCTTCTCCTGATATGACATGTCCAAGAAATCCAACTTCCTTCAACCAGAACTCACATTTGTTGAACTTGGCATATAACTGATGTTCCCTGAGCTTCTCGAGAACCAAACGCAAATGCTCCTTGTGTTCCTCTTCATTCTTCGAGTATACTAAAATATCATCAATAAACACCACGACAAACTTATCCAAGAACTCCATGAACACCTTGTTCATCATACTCATGAAATAGGCAGGGGCGTTAGTCAGTCCAAATGACATAACCGTATACTCATATAACCCGTACCTTGTGGTGAATGCTGTTTTTGGTATATCCTTTTCTCGAATCTTCAGCTGGTGATATCCTGATCGCAAATCGATCTTCGAAAACACTTTAGCTCCTTGCAGCTGGTCAAACAAATCATTGATCATCGGCAGTGGGTACTTGTTCTTGATCGTCACTTCCTTCAACGCACGATATCCAACAACCATTCTCAATGATCCATCCTTCTTCTCAACCAAGAGCACTGGTGCTCCCCATGGTGATGAACTTCGTCGGATGTAACCTTTCTCCAACAACTCCTTAATCTGCTTCTTGATCTCTTCCAGATCATTTGCGGGCATCCGGTACGGTCTCTTCGATATTGGTCCGGTGCCTGGCAATAGCTCTATCAAAAACTCAATATCTCGATCTGGCGGCATGCCTGGTAACTCCTCTGGAAATACATCAGGGTAATCCTTCACTACCGGCACTTCCTCCTGAACAACTCCTGAGAGAGAATTTACTTGAGTCCTCCTAGGCGCATGCCTAGATACATACTTGATCCTTTTTCCCTCCGGGGTGGTGAGTAGAATTGATCTGTTAGCACAGACAATGTTTCCTCCATACTTCGATAACCAATCCATTCCTAGTATCACATCCAATCCTTGTGACTCCAAAATTACTAGGTTTGAGGGGAAAACATGGCTACCAATGGTTAAGGGTATCCGATCGCACCATCGGCTGGCCATATACTCTGCACCGGGTGAGCTCACTAGCAAGGGTGTCCCAAGGGCTAAGGTGGGTAACTTAAACTTGTCCACAAATCCCCTTGAAATGTATGAATGTGATGCACCGGTATCAAATAAAACAAGGGCGGTAAATGACTTAACCAAAAACTTACCGATAACTGCATCAGGCTGCTCTTCGACCTCCTCCACGTTCACGTGGTTCACTTGTCCCCTGTTGAAAGGGTTGGGCTTCTTCCCAGCGCTTCCATTGCCATGTCCGTTATTCAATTCCGGATAATCATTGGCGTAGTGCCCACTCTTCACGCACTTGAAACAGGTAATGTGACTTTGGTCCTTCTTGGCGGGTGTGGCTGGGTTGGAGCGGTTCTGATTGCTGCCTTCTCCATTCCCATTTCCATTCTTGGGGCCGCTATGGTTATGCGAACTACCTCCATTGTGAGTGTGGCCTCCATGGTTATGGGTCAATCCTCCCGAGTTCGGGGTGAAACGAGGCTTCTGCTGAGCTCCAGAATTGTACTTTCCTTGTCCATACTTCCTCTTGCGGCTCTCGATCTGCTGTTGCTTCCCTTCAATCAAAAGAGCCTTGTCTACCAGCTCCTGGTAGTTGTTAAATGTTGCCACCATCAACTGCATGCTCATCTCATCATTAAGCCCTTCCATAAACTTCTCTTGCTTCGCGGCATTTGTGGCCACATCTTCAGGGGCATAACGAGATAGCTTACTAAACTCATCTACGTACTAGGCCACAGTACGATTTCCCTGGCGCAAGTTGTGAAACTCACGCTTCTTCATGCTCATAGCTCGAGTTGAGACATGGGCGGTGCGGAATGCTTGCTGAAACTGATCCCAAGTGATATTGGCTATAGGGAAAGTGGCTGTGTAAATCTCCCACCATGATGATGCTGGTCCATCCAATTGGTGTGCGGCAAAAGGCACCTTCTCAGCATCAGTGCAACCTGCGGTTGTCAACTCTCTTCCAATCTTGCGTAACCAGTCATCAGCAACTATTGGCTCGGTGCTACAAGAAAACACCGGCAGCTGCAACCACAGAAAACGGGCTAAGTTGTCAACTGGAGGTGGTGGCGGTGGGTTGTTGTTTTTGTTGTTGTTGCCTTGGTTCTGAACTAGTATCTGCATCAAGGCATTCTGCTGCTGGATCAACTGGGTGATCTCCGGTTGGAAGACAAATCCGGTGTCACGTCTCGGAGGCATCTGATGGGTTTTAGAGGGGAGAGATTAGAATAGAAATGAGGTCTAGGGAGAAAACACTACCCATATGCACATGAGACAAACACAATCATATCACACCAATCAATTCAATCAAGGGCATACATTCGGTCTAGAACTATCGTTACAAAAGTGCTCGGACTACTACTATATACATGGGGGGAATACTACTAATCATATGGTGGTCATCTAGAAATATTGATCGGTGGAAGACTCCATGATATCTACTCCAGCTTCGTCTTCATAATCATCATCACTATCGTCGGGGTCGGAGTCGGTGTCGTCGATGATGATGTAGTCTTCAGAATGAATTTCCTTGGGTTCGTCTTCTTCTCCTCCTGGCACGGGGTCTCCCATGAAAACTCCTAGCTTCCTTGTTAGATCGTCATTCTTCTCCACAAGTATCGTCATTTCCTCTTCATATCCATCGCGTGTAGACTTGAGTTCCTCTTCTAGCTCTGTGATCCTAGTCATCGGCTTCTTCAAATCTATCATGCCTGCGCACATCTGGTTCTCCTGGCGTCGAATGTGCTGGTTTAACTCCTGGATGAAAGCTACTATGGACATGTCCCTCCTGGTGCTGAGTATCTCCCATTGCTCGTCTCGGCGCCCACATATTTGGTAGATAGTGTCCTTCAGCTCCTGTTTGTAGACTTTGCCGATGCGTCCCATGGCGATGTGGGCTACCATGCTCTATCATAGACTCCAGGTTGGGGCATCAAAAGAAAACTCTATGGGCTCCGTAACTGGCGTGAATGTCCTTCCTGGAACTTGAACTCGAATCATCCAGCGCTCTTCTTCTGGTAAAGTAGCGGTGTAGGTCCCGGTGAAGCTTGGTATTCCGATGTTCAGGTACCTAGTGACTTCCTTCAGGTGTCGTCCGAAGAGTGTGTCTTCATCCGGTTGTGCAAACTTGTTCCTCGAGTCCGCCATCCTAAAGAGTTGAAAATGGAGAGAAGTCAGAAATGAGTAGAGAAGAGTGACCTATGGCTCATCTTAGTGGTCGTGTCCTACACTTAGCGTGTGCTCTGATACCATCTTGTAGCGACCCGACCTCAGGCGGTCAAGTCTCTGTGTTCAGTGTCATCCCTGGATCGGTAATGCTGACACACACAGTACTCGAAGGATTTATAACAGAGTAGCAATCACACACTTATTACATTGAATGTCTCAAAAGAGAACTTATTACAATAAATATGGCTTAAGGCCATCTAAAAGCGATAACAGCGGAAGGCTTGGAAGATAAAGTGAGTCCATCAACTCCAACGGCATAGCTGAGTGCATGAAAAACGATCTATCGCACCTTACTCCACGTCTGAAAAGTCTGCAACATGATATGTTGCAGCCCGAAAACGGGTCAACACATGGAATATGCTGGCAAAATAACACAGTAGAGCAATGAACAGATAAATGCTACCACTACATGCATATTTGGTTGGTGGAGGCTCTATGGTTATAATGTTTTTGCGGAAAGCCAATTTTTCCCTACTACAAAGGAATATACTTTATTTAACTATCATGGTGGTTGTAACATTGAGAATGGTACCCCCATCTCAATCCCAATTAAAAGTAATTATCAACCCAACAAATTAATTTAGAGTGATGAGATCCATATGATAATCCAAGAACCAGATACTCAAGATGTCCATAATCGGCGACACGGCTCACCATGATTAGTTTGTACACTCTGCAGAGGTTTGCACACTTTTCCCCAGAAGACTCGATCTCCTCCGTTGGATTTCTCGCACTGCATGGTGTTTGAGAAACGGATGACCGAGACACAGTCTTTCAGAAGCATTAACTATAACCCCGGGTAGGCAGTACCAACCTACATCCCGTACATCTGCTAGCCTACCACTGGAAGAGGTCATGCAACCTACTCAACTATGCTAGAGCCCATAATAGCTTGTGGCTGCACACAAAAGTTTCTAGCATGAATAACCTTATGATCCCTTTGAGCCTGGGTGGCGGACCATAGGAGGATCACACGGTATAACCCCGGGATCTCCTAGGCAGACACTAGTATAATCCCAGGTGCCCAAGACCAACTATCCACCCAGATTTGTATTAAAGTTGCCACCTTAAATTGAACCATTAATTAAACACTCACATCTATCATGGATACACTTAAACTCAATCCATGTCTACGAGCATAGCATAGCGGTATAAGCATAACGTAGAAGTAACTCCCAAGGGTTTGATAGTAAAACAGGTAATAGGTTCTACCTCATCAACTACTTCCCGATACCCACATGTTAATCACATCCTAATCATGCAGTGGTTGCGTATTGTAACTAATGCATACAAACCGGGTATGAAAGAGTATGATCAATGTGTTACTTGCCTTGCCGACGATCTCCAAAACCTAGTGACTCGTAGTAGCACGCTTCACACTCTGGGAATTCTATCGCAAACAAACAATAGCATACATAAGCAATCAAGCAAATATGCACGGGTAAAAATCAAATAAGAAGACCTAACCAGAAAGTTCAACTGAAGAACTCCGGTTTGCAAAAAGAATCAAATCAAACGGAGCAACGAAACACAAACCACGAAAGAAACAAGATCCGATTACTAATCTGGACTAAAGTCAAATTTTACAGTACCAAAATCTTGTTCAAGTTGGTTAAACAGAAAGAGGGCTTCGAGACGAAGATCTAGGCGCTTGTTTCACCTGATTTGGATAAACGAGCGAAAAGATATACAAGGTCGAAGATTAGGGCACAAATCGCGATCGGAAATAATCGCGGAAAAACCCTGGAAAAAGAAAAACTGACGAACAGGCTAACGAACGAACGTTCACTGTGTGCGACTAACCGACGAACAACGTTCGTTAAAACGAATGTATGGACGAACGTCCGCTAAATAAATAAACCGAACGAAACTATCTATTTAAAAAAACTAGATCTAGGGTTTTCAAAAAAACAACGGTTTTCCCGAGAAAACCGGACGGTGGCGGCGGCTACCTCGGCGTCGGCGGGATCGGCGGCGGCGAGGGCGGCTTCGCGGGGCGGCAGCGCGGCGGGAGGCGGCGTGGCGGGCGGTGCTAGGGTTTCGGGCGGGGCTGGTGGATTCGCGGGCCTCGGGCCTCGCCTTATAAAGCCGACCGGGCGGTGTCCTAGTCGGGCACGGCCCGTTAGGTCGGTGCTCTCCTTTAAAAAAAACTTACACGGAAAAACAAATAAAAGAAATACTAAACGAACTCCAAAAATCCTGAAATAAATTTTCACGGTCCTCTGATAATATTCCGGACAAAGTGAACATTTATTTGGGCCTCTAATGCAAATTTGAAAAACGCATATTTTTTCCTAATTCAAATAAAATTGCAATAAAATCCAAATAAAATTCATTCATTTGATTTTAATATTTTTCCTCCAATATTTCACTTATTTTTGGAGAAGTCATATTATCTCCTCTCATATATTTTATTATGAAATATTTTCGGAGAGAAAAATTATTAAAACCAAAATGATCGTTGCCTCAATATTTGATAAAATTCAAATATGAAGAACGTGAAACCCCCAACTCTCTCCGTGGGTCCTTGAGTTGCTTAGGATTTCGAGGATCGCGAAACGAAATGCAATAGAATATGATATGCATGAATGACCTATGTATAACATTCCAAATTGAAAATTTGGGATGTTACATATGGAGATGCCCATCAATTGATGTCAATGTGAGTAGTAGGGATTGCCATGCAACGGATGCACTAAGAGCTATAAGTGTATGAAAGCTCAAACTGGAAACTAAGTGGGTGTGCATCCAACTTTCTTTCTCATGAAGACCTTGGGCATTTGAGGAAGCCCATCATCGGAATATACAAGCCAAGTTCTACAATGAAAGTTCCCACTAGGATATGAAAGTGATAACTGAAGAGACTCTCTATATGAAGAACATGGTGCTACTCTAAAGCACAAGTGTGGTAAAAGGATAGTAACATTGTCCATTCTCTCTTTTCTCTCATTTTTTTTCTTTTTTTCTCTTTTTTTGGTGGGCTTCTTTGGCCTCTTTTTTTATTTGGGCTTCTTTGGCCACTTCTATTTTGATAACCTCACCTGGGACAATGTTCTAATAATGATGATCATCACACTTTTATTTACTTACAACTCAATACTAGAACAAAGATATGACTCTATATGAATGCCTCCGGCGGTGTACCGGGATGTGCAATGATGTAGCGTAGCAAAGATATCAAAAAAGGGACAAGCCATGAAAATATCATGCTAGCTATCTTACGATCATGCAAAGCAATATGACAATGAATTCTCAAGTCATGTATATGATGATGATGGAAGTTGCATGGCAATATATCTCGGAATGGCTATGGAAATGCCATGATAGGTAGGTATGGTGGCTGTTTTGAGGAAGATATAAGGAGGCTTATGTGTGACAGAGCGTATCATATCACGGGGTTTGGATGCACCGGTGAAGTTTGCACCAACTCTCGAGGTGAGAAAGGGCAATGCACGGTACCAAAGAGGCTAGCAATGATGGAAGGGTGAGAGTGCGTATAATCCATGGACTCAACATTAGTCATAAGAACTCACATACTTATTGCAAAAATCTATTAGTCATCGAAACAAAGTACTACGCGCATGCTCCTAGGGGGATAGATTGGTAGGAAAATACCATCACTCGTCCCCGACCGCCACTCTTAAGGAAGACAATCAATAAATAAATCATGCTCCGACTTCATCACATAAGGGTTCACCATATGTGCATGCTACGGGAATCACAAACTTCAAAACAAGTATTTCTACAATCCACAACTACCCACTAGCATGACTCTAATATCACCATCTTTATATCGCAAAACTATTGCAAGGAATCAAACATATCATATTCAGTGATCTACAATTTTTATGTAGGATTTTAGGACCAACCATGTGAAGACCAATTCCTGTCATCTCTCTAAATAGATATAAGTGAAGCAAGAGAGTTTAATTCTTTCTACAAAAGATATGCCCACGCTCTAACAAATATAAGGGAAGCAAAAGAGCATTCTACAAATGGCGGTTTTCTATGTGAAGAGAAACAGGCAATCCAAACTTCAAATGATATAAGTGAAGCACATGAAGCATTCTATAAAGCCATACTCAAAAGATATAAGTGAAGTGCAATGAGCATTCTATAAATCAACCAAGGACTATCTCATACCAGCATGGTGCATAAAAGAAAAGTGAAAACTAAATGCAAAAGACGCTCCAAGATTTGCACATATCGCATGAACGAAACGAATCTGAAAACATACCGATACTTGTTGAAGAAAGATGGGATGCCTTCCGGGGCATCCCCAAGCTTAGACGCTTGAGTCTCCTTGAATATTTACTTGGGGTGCCTTGGGCATCCCCAAGCTTGAGCTCTTGCCTCTCCTCCTTATCCTCATATCGAGACATCCTCGATCTTCGAACACTTCATCCACACAAAACTCAACAGAAAGTTTGGTAAGATCTGTTAGTATAATAAAGCAAATCACTATTCTAAGCTTTGTTTTTGCATTGTATCTACTGTAATATAACTTTTCCATGGCTTAATCCACTCATAGAAATCGATAGTTTCATCAAAACAAGCAAACTATGCATCAAAAACAGAATCTGTCTTAAACAGGACAGTCTGTAGTAATCTGAACATTCACCATACTTCTGGTACTCCAAAAATTCTGAAATAATTAGGAACAATAAACAATTTGTATAGAAAGTCAGTGCAAAAAGTTTCAGAACCATTTGGCATTCTAGTAAAATAATGTAAAATCGACACTACTGCCAAAGTTTCTGTTCTGCACCGCACAAACCAACAAGCAATGTAAACATCCTAAAGGCAAACCTTGGCACATTATTTTTATAATATAATGGAATTGTACAAGGGGATAATTATTTTGTTGAAAAGTTTATGTAATCAAGATTCACAAAGTTTCCGTGAGCATGAACAAAGTTCAAGGAGCTCCCCCACTTCAACAATGCTTGTCTCTCTCACTTTCACTTTCCTTTTTGAAAAGTTTTGGGTTCCCCTCATTATTTTTTTTGTTTTTAAACTATATAAAAGCACTCAACAGAAATAAATGACTCTATAAAACTTCCGGGTTGTCTCCCTGGCAGCGCTTTCTTTAAATCCATTATGCTAGGCATATAGTGCTCAAGTAGTGAATCCACCCGGATCCCAAGGTATATCAAAGCCAATTTTAATTAACAATGATTTGTAATTTAGTAGTGAGCACAAAGTAACATATATCATGTAATGACAAAGTCTAACTCTTTTCCTATGCATCGTCATGTCATACAAGAACAATTCATGCACATCAAGTAAAGGCCAATACATAGCATAAGCAGTTTCTTGCAATTTTATCGTGTGGGAAACATAGAGAGGTGGAGATATAGTTCCTCTCTCATAATAATTGCAAGTAGGAGCAGCAAGCACATGCATATTATATCTATCAAAATCATCATGTGTAATAGTAAAACGCAACCCATCAATATAATCCTTAACAAGGGCAAACTTCTCCGATATAGTGTAGTCGGGAGAATTCAAAAAGATAATAGGACTATCATGCGTGGGTGCAGTAGCAACAATTTCATGTTTAACATAAGGAACTATAGCAAGTTCATCTCCATAAGCATAATTCATATTGGTATCTTGGCCACAAGCATAGCAAGCATCATCAAAAAGGGATATTTCAAAAGAATCAACGGGATCATAACAATCATCCTTCGGTAAGCACGAAGGGAAGTTAAACAATGTATGAATTGAAGAGTTACTCTCATTAGAAGGTGGGAACGGGTGATCAATCCGCTCTTCCTCCTTATGTTCTTCGCTCTCCTAATCATCTTTTTCATCCAATGAGCTCACAACGTCATTAATTTCTTCTTCCATAGACTCCTGCAAAATATTAGTCTCTTCTTGGACAGCGGAGACTCTCCCAATAAATTCATCAATATCGGAATTGAATTCATAATTCTCATAGCAATATTTAAGTATAGCAAAATTTTCAGGTCTATAAACTGAATCATCAAAATCTTCAAACTCTTTAAACAAAGATTCAATTTCATAAGCACCCATAAAAGCAATGAACTCTTCTATTTGTTCCACTTCATGGTAATCATATATACCATTAGCATAAGAAGCTAAGGTTTCATTATCATTAAATTCACATGAAAAGGGAAGGTGTGGAGCCTTCATCCTAGAGCAACAAGTATAATCATATCTCAAGCATAGTTGCCAAGCATACCAATGCAACATATAAATTTGATCCCATAATAGTTTCCCTTTTTGAGTCAAGCGATAATCCCTAAAGTATTCACGTTGATCCAATGTGTCTCCCATTACAAAGTTGAATGGGGTTTTCTCAGGATTATCAAAGTAGTACACAATATCTTTCTCATAATGAGCATCGAGGGTTTTAGGAGGTTCCCCATCTCCATGAGTAGCAAGTAAACCTAATTTTTTTGGTATTTCGTGTTCCATATCCATAACTAAAGATAGAGAACAACTTAGAACAACAAATAAAAATTACTTAGATATAAAGCAAACAAGCACACACGAGAATACTCACCCCACGCTATTGCTCCCCGGCAACGGCGCCAGAAAAAGGTCTTGATAACCCACAAGTACAGAGGATCAATTGTAGCCTCTTTCGATAAGTAAGAGTGTCGAACCCAACGAGGAGCTAAAGGTAGAACAAATATTCCCTCAAGTTCTATCGACCACCGATACAACTCTACGCACGCTTAACGTTCGCTTTACCTAAAACAAGTATGAAACTAGAAGTGCTTTGTAGGTGTTGTTGGATAGGTTTGCAAGATAATAAAGAGCGCGTAAATAAAAAGTAGGGGCTGTTTAGATAAAGACACCACTAAATTAGTTTTATTAAAGAGCTTTTTGTCACGAGAAAGTTATTTGTCCCTAGGCAATCGATAACTAGACCGGTAATCATTATTGCAATTTTATTTGAGGGAGAGGCATAAGCTAACATACTTTCTCTTCTTGGATCATATGCACTTATGATTGGAACTCTAGCAAGCATCCACAACTACTAAAGATCATTAAGGTAAAACGCAACCATAGCATACGGTATCAAGTCCTCTTTATTCCCATACACCATGACCCACTTATCCGTGTTTGTGTTTCAGTCACTCACGCAACGCAGACAATAAGCAAACCATGAACATATTGCAAACCCTACAGCGGGGATCCCTCACGCTTGCACCACACGGAGAGCACCATAGGACAGCACCAATAATAACACATGCAACTCAAACCAATCACGATCATCAATTAACCCATGGGACAAAATGGATCTACTCAAACATCATAGGATAGCCATACATCATTGGGAAATAATATATAGTGTTGAGCACCATGTTTAAGTAGATATTACAGCGGGTAAAAGAGGGGTTACACCGCTGCATAGAGGGGGGAAGAGTTGGTGATGAGGGCGGTGAAGTTGTTGGTGTAGATCGCGGTGATGATGATGGCCCCGGCGGCACTCCAGTGCCACCAGAAGTGAGGGGGAGAGAGCCCCCTCCTTCTTCTTATTCCATGACCTTCTCCCTGGATGGGAGAAGGGTTTCCCCTCTGGTCCATGGCATGGGAGGGGCGAGAGCCCCTTCGAGATTGGATTTGTCTCTCTGTCTCTCTCTGTTTCTGCGCTCCCACATCTGGCCTTTCACCGTTTCTTATATTCCAGAAGATCCGTAACTCCGATTGGATTGAAATTTGAACACGATTTTTATCCGGATATTAGCTTTCTTGCGGAGAAATAAGGGCTCCAACAACCTTACGGGGTGTCCACGAGGGTGAGGGGTGCGCCTGCCCCCCTGGGGCGCCCCCTGCCTCGTGGGCCCCTCGAGCATCGTCTCGCATTGATTTCACTTCCCGAAATTCACATATATTCCCAAAAAATCTCCGTCAGTTTTTATCCCGTTTGGACTCCGTTTGATATGGATTTTCTGCGAAACAAAAACATGCAACAAACAGGAACTGGCACTGGGCACTGGATCAATATGTTAGTCCCAAAAGGTAGTATAGAAAGTTGCCAAAGTATGTAAAGGTTGTAGAATATTGGCATGGAACAATCAAAAATTATAGATACGATGGAGATGTATCAGCCCTCAGAGCCTCCTGAGGCTCAGGAGCCTGGCGGCTCGTGAGGGGCAACTTCTCCAGCACGCGTCTTCGGCTACGTCAACACCTCTCTAGCAACGATACCAGGTGACTCTTTCTGGTTCATTCAGTTGGGGGCGCCCCTCGGGCAGCATTATCCCCAAGTCACACAGGCCTGTCCCAGCGACATGTATCTTTTTGCATTTTTTGCTTACTCTGTTGGGGGCGCCCCTCGGGTTGCATCATCCCCAGGCCACGTGGGTCCATCCCTACGGCATGTATCGTTCTTGCATCTATTCGACCTAGCTTGCCTCCTTGCTTGAGTTATCTTACGATTATCACCTGCCTTTCCGGTACTTCGATACCGTGAGCGTTGTGCGCCCTTGCAAGCCCACCCATGACCGCCTCATGATTAAGGACTGGCACAACGTCTGTGCTCGGGTCCGTCCCTACAGCGTCGCTGAACCCAAGAGGCTGAGCTCTGGCTCGCGGGCCAGCTCCCGTGTATGTCACCTCCCATGGTCCTTGGTGCCTTGTCCTCGCATGAGCTAATCACGGGCAGACAAGCCAGGGCGCGCGACCCGGTGCCTCGCCACCACAGGAGCCACACACCGGTCATCTTTCTTCAGGATCTTTCGCATGAGAAGACTAGGCACGATGTCTGTGCTCGGGTCCGTCCCTGCAGCTTCGATAAACCCAACAGCTGAGCTCTGTCTGGTGGGCCGGCCCCATTCACGTCACCTCCTAGGGTCATTGGTGTTTGGCCTTCTCATGTAACCACCTCATGAGATTCATCCGGCGCAGGTTACCTAACCATCTCGCAGGGCCACCACAGCTATCAGGAACCAAGACCAGGCACAACCTGAAGGAAATATGCCCTAGAGGCTATAATAAAGTTTTTATTTATATTTCCTTATATCATGATAAATGTTTATTATTCATGCTAGAATTGTATTAACCGGAAACATAATACATGTGTGAATACATAGACAAACATAGCGTCACTAGTATGCCTCTACTTGACTAGCTCGTTAATCGAAGATGGTTGAGTTTCCTAGCCATGGACATGAATTGTCATTTGATTAACGAGATCACAACATTAGGAGAATGATGTGATTGACTTGACCCATTCTGTTAGCTTAGAATTTGATCGTTTAGTATATTGCTATTGCTTTCTTCATGACTTATACATGTTCTTATAACTATGAGATTATGCAACTCCCGAATACCGAAGGAACACTTTGTGTGCTACCAAACGTCACAACGTAACTGGGTGATTATAAAGGTGCTCTACAGGTGTCTCCGATGGTGTTTGTTGAGTTGGCATAGATCAAGAATAGGATTTGTCACTCCGATTGTCGGAGAGGTATCTTTGGGCCCTCTCAGTAATGCACATCACAAGAAGCCTTGCAAGCAATGTGACTAATGAGTTAGTCACGGGATGATGCACTACGGAACGAGTAAAGAGACTTGCTGGTAACGAGATTGAGCTAAGTATTGAGATACCAACGATCGAATCTTGGGCAAGTAACATACCGATGACAAAGGGAACAACGTATGTTGTTATGCGGTTCGACCGATAAGGATCTTCGTAGAATATGTAGGAGCCAATATGGGCATCCAGGTTCCGCTATTGGTTATTGACCAGAGAGGTGTCTCGGTCATGTCTACATAGTTCTCGAACCCGTAGGGTCCGCACGCTTAACGTTCGTTGACGATATAGTATTATATGAGTTATGTATGTTGGTGACCGAATGTTGTTTGGAGTTTCGGATGAGATCACAGACATGACGAGGAACTCCGGAATGGTCCGGAGATAAAGTTTGATATATGGGATAATAGTGTTTGGTCGCCGGAAGGGTTCCGGAATTCACCGGAAGGGGTTCCGGATGTTTCCCGAAATGTTTGGGTACGAGAACACTTTATTTGGGCCAAAGGGGAAAGCCCACAAGGTTTTTGGAAAGCGCAAAAGGAAGTTTTGCAGAGTCCAGGGGCCAGACGCCAGGGTCCCTGGCGTCTGGCTCCAGACGCCGGGAACCCTGGCATCTGGCCCTGGAGTCCGAGAAGGACTCTTGCCTATCGGGTGAAACCGACTTTGTGGAGGCTTTTACTCCAAGTTTCGACCCCAAGGCTCAACTTATAAATAGAGGGGCAAGGCTAGCACCAAAGACACATCAAGAAACACCAAGCCGTGTGCCGGCAACCCCGTCCCCTCTAGTTTATCCTCCGTCATAGTTTTCGTAGTGCTTAGGCGAAGCCCTGCGAAGATTGTTCTTCATCAACACCGTCACCACGCCATCATGTTGCCGGAACTCATCTACTACTTCGCCCCTCTTGCTGGATCAAGAAGGCGAGGACGTCATCGAGCTGAACGTGTGTTGAACGCGGAGGTGCCGTACGTTCCGTACTTGATCGGGACGGATCGTGAAGGTGTACGATTACATCAACCGCGTTGATAAACGCTTCCGCTTATGGTCTACAAGTGTACGTAGACAACACTCTCCCCTCTCGTTGCTATGCATCACCATGATCTTGCGTGTGCGTAGGAATTTTTTTGAAATTACTATGTTCCCCAACAGTGGTATCAGAGCCAGGTTTATGCGTAGATGTTATTTGCACGAGTAGAACACAAGTGAGTTTTGGGAGATACAAGTCATACTGCTTACCAGCATGTCATACTTTGGTTCGGTGGTATTGTTGGATGAAGCGGCCTGGACCGACATTACGCGTACGCTTACGCGAGACTGGTTCGACCGACGTGCTTTGCACACAGGTGGCTGGCGGGTGTTAGTTTCTCCAACTTTAGTTGAACCGAGTGTGACTACGCTCGGTCCTTGAGAAGGTTAAAACAGCACTAACTTGACGAACTATCGTTGTGGTTTTGATGCGTAGGTAAGAACGGTTCTTGCTCGGCCCATAGCGGCCACGTAAAACTTGCAACAACAAAGTAGAGGACGTCTAACTTGTTTTTGCAGGGCATGTTGTGATGTGATATGGTCAAGACATGATGCTATATTTATTGTATGAGATGATCATGTTTTGTAACCGAGTTATCGGCAATTGGCAGGAACCATATGGTTGTCGCTTTATTGTATGCAATGCAATCGCCCTGTAATTGCTTTACTTTATCACTAAGCGGTAGCGATAGTCGTAGAAGCAATAGTTGGCGAGACGACAACGATGCTACGATGGAGATCAATGTGTCGCGCCGGTGACGATGGTGATCATGGCGGTGCTTTGGAGATGGAGATCAAAGGCACAAGATGATGATGGCCATATCATATCACTTATATTGATTGCATGTGATGTTTATCCTTTATGAATCTTATTCTGCTTTGTTTGATGGTAGCATTAAGATGATCTCTCACTAAATTTCAAGGTAAAAGTGTTCTCCCTGAGTATGCACCGTTGCCAAAGTTCGTCGTGCCGAGACACCACATGATGATCGGGTGTGATAAGCTCAACGTTCATATACAACGGGTGTAAGACAGTTTTGCACACGCAGAATACTCGGGTTAAACTTGACGAGTCTAGCATATGCAGATATGGCCTCGGAACACTGAGACCGAAAGGTCGAGCGTGAATCATATAGTAGATATGATCAACATAGTGATGTTCACCATTGAAAACTACTCCATCTCACGTGATGATCGGACATGGTTTAGTTGATTTAGATCACGTGATCACTTAGATGATTAGAGGGATTTCTATCTAAGTGGGAGTTCTTATGTAATATGATTAATTGAACTTTAATTTATCATGAACTTAGTCCTGGTAGTATTAGCATATCTATGTTGTAGATCAATAGCTCGCGTTTAGCTCCCCTGTTTTATTTCTGATATGTTCCTAGAGAAAACTAAGTTGAAAGATGTTAGTAGCAATGATGCGGATTGGATCCGTGATCTGAGGATTGTCCTCATTGCTGCATAGAAGAATTATGTCCTTGATGCACCGCTAGGTGACAGAACTATTGCAGGAGTAGATGCAGACGTTATGAACGTTTTGACAAGCTCGGTATGATGACTACTTGATAGTTTAGTGCACCATGCTTTACGGCTTAGAACCGGGACTTCAAAAATGTTTTGAACGCCATGGAGCATATAAGATGTTCCAAGAGTTGAAATTAGTATTTCATACTCATGCCCGTGTCAAGAGGTATGAGACCTCTGATAGTACTTTGCCTATAAGATGGAGGAGAATAGCTCAACCAGTGAGCATGTGCTCAGATTGTCTGAGTAGTACAATCACTTGAATCAAGTGGGAGTTCATCTTCCAGATAAAATAGTGATTGACAGAATTCTCTAGTCACTATCACCAAGTTACTAGAACTTCGTGATGAACTATAATATGCAAGGGATGACGAAAGTAATTCCCGAGCTCTTCGCGATGCTGAAATCGACGAAGGTAGAAATCAAGAAAGAGCATCAAGTGTTGATGGTTGACAAGACCACTAGTTTCAAGAAAAGGGCAAAGGGAAGAAGGGGAACTTCAAGAAGAACGGCAAGCAAGTTGCTGCTCAAGTGAAGAAGCCCAAGTCTGGACCTAAGCCTGAGACTAAGTGCTTCTACTGCAAAGGGACTGGTCACTGGAAGCGGAACTACCCCAAGTATTTGGCGGATAAGAAGGATGGCAATGTGAACAAGCTATATTTGATATACATGTTATTGATGTGTAATTTACTAGTGTTTATAGCAAACCCTCGGTATTTGATACTGGTTCAGTTGCTAAGAGAAGTAACTCTAAACGGGAGTTGCAGAATGAACAAAGACTAGTTAAGGGTGAAGTGACGATGTGTGTTGGAAGTGGTTCCAAGATTGATATAATCATCATCGCAGACTCCCTATACTTTCGGGATTAGTGTTAAACCTAAATAAATGTTATTTGGCATTTGCGTTGAGCATGAATATGATTTGATCATGTTTATTGCAATACGATTATTCATTTAAAGTCAAAGAATAATTGTTGTTCTGTTTACATGAATAAAACCTTCGATGGTCATACACCCAATGAAAATAGTTTGTTGGATCTCGATCGTAGTGACACACATATTCATAATATTGAAGCCAAAAGATGCAAAGTTAATAATGATGGTGCAACTTATTTGTGGCACTGCTGTTTAGGTCATATTGGTGTAAAGCGCATGAAGAAACTCCATGTCGATGGGCTTTTGGAATCACTTGATTATGAATCACTTGATGCTTGCGAACCATGCATCATGGGCAAGATGACTAAGACTCCGTTCTCCGGAACAATGGAGCAAGCAGCTAACTTATTGGAAATAATACATACTGATGTATGCGATCCGATGAGTGTTGAGGCTCGCGGCGGGTATCGTTATTTTCTGACCTTCACAGATGATTTGAGCAGATATGGGTATATCTACTTGATGAAACATAAAGTCTGAAACATTTGAAAAGTTCAAAGAATTTCATAGTGAAGTGGAAAATCATCATGACAAGAAAATAAAGTTTCTACGATCTGATCGCGGAGACGAATATTTGAGTTACGAGTTTGGTCTTCAATTAAAACAATGTGGAATAGTTTCACAAATTCGTGCCACCTGGAACACCACAGCATAATGGTGTGTCCAAACGTCATAACCGTACTGTATTGGATATAGTGCAATCTATGATGTTTCTTACCGATTTACCACTATCGTTTTGGGGTTATGCATTAGAGATAGCTGCATTCACGTTAAATAGGGCACCATCTAAATCCGTTGAGACGACACCATATGAACTGTGGTTTGGCAAGAAACCAAAGTTGTCGTTTCTTAATGTTTGGGGTTGCGATGCTTATGTGAAAAAGTTTCATCCTGATAAGCTCAAACCCAAATCGGAGAAATGTGTCTTCATAGGATACCCAAAGGAGACAGTTGGGTACACCTTCTATCACAGATCCGAAGGCAAGACATTCGTTGCTAAGAATGGATCCTTTCTAGAGAAGGAGTTTCTCTCGAAAGAAGTGAGTGGGAGGAAAGTAGAACTTGATGAGGTAATTGTACCTGCTCCCGAATTGGAAAGTAGTACATCACAGAATTCAGTTCCAGTGATTCCTACACCAATCAGCGAGGAAGCTAATGATGATGATCATGTAACTTCAGATCAAGTTACTTGACCATGACGAACCTACGAACTATGAGGAAGCGATGATGAGCCCAGATTCCGCGAAATGGCTTGAGGTAATGAAATCTGAAATGGGATCCATGTATGAGAACAAAGTGTGGACTTTGGTTGACTTGCCCGATGATCGGCAAGCCATAGAAAGTAAATGGATCTTCAAGAGGAAGACGGACGCTGATAGTAGTGTTACTATCTACAAAGCTATACTTGTCGAAAAAGGTTTTGACAAAGTTCAAGGTGTTGACTACGATGAGATTTTCTCACTCATAGCGATGCTTAAGTCTGTCCGAATCATGTTAGCAAATTGCCACATTTTATGAAATCTGGCAAATGGATGTCAAAACTACATTCTTAATGGATTTCTTAAAGAAGAGTTGTATATGATGCAACCAGAAGGTTTTGTCGATCCTAAAGGTGCTAACAAAATGTGCAAGCTCCAGCGATCCATCTATGGACTGGTGCAAGCATCTCGAAGTTGGAATATACGCTTTCATGAGTTGATCAAAGCATATAGTTTTATACAGACTTGCGGTGAAGCCTGTATTTACAAGAAAGTGAGTGGGAGCACTACAGCATTTCTGATAAATATATGTGAATGACATATTGTTGATCGGAAATAATGTAGAATTTTCTGGAAAGCATAAAGGAGTATTTGAAAGGAGTTTTTCAAAGAATGACCTCGGTGAAGCTGCTTACATATTGAGGATCAAGATCTATAGAGATAGATCAAGACGCTTGATAAGTTTTTTCAATGAGTACATACCTTGACAAGATTTTGAAGTAGTTCAAAATGGAACAAACAAAGACCGAGTTCTTGCCTGTGTTACAAGGTGTGAAATTGAGTAAGACTCAAAGCCCGACCACGGCAGAAGATAAGAGAATGAAAGTCATTCCATATGCCTCAGCCATAGGTTCTATAAAGTATGTCATGTTGTGTACCAGATCTATTGTATACCCTACACTGAGTTTGGCAAGGGAGTACAATAGTGATCTAGGAGTAGATCACTGAACAGCGGTCAAAATTATCCTTAGTGGAATAAGGATATGTTTCTCGATTATGGAGGTGACAAAAGGTTCGTTGTAAAGGGTTACGTCGATGCAAGTTTTGACACTGATCTAGATGACTCTAAGTCTCAATCTGGATACATATTGAATGTGGGAGCAATTAGCTAAAGTAGCTCCGTGCAGAGCATTGTAGACATAGAAATTTGCAAAATACATACGGATCTGAATTTGGCAGACCCGTTGACAAAACTTCTCTCACAAGCAAAACATAATCACACCTTAGTACTCTTTTGGTGTTAATCACATAGCGATGTGAACTAGATTAATGACTCTAGTAAACCCTTTGAGTGTTGGTCACATGGCGATGTGAACTATGGGTGTTAATCACATGGTGATGTGAACTATTGGTGTTAAATCACATGGAGATGTGAACTAGATTATTGACTCTAGTGCAAGTGGGAGACTGAAGGAAATATGCCCTAGAGGCTATAATAAAGTTGTTATTTATATTTCCTTATATCATGATAAATGTTTATTATTCATGCTAGAATTGTATTAACCGGAAACATAATACATGTGTGAAAACATAGACAAACATAGTGTCACTAGTATGCCTCTACTTGACTAGCTCGTTAATCGAAGATGGTTGAGTTTCCTAGCCATGGACATGAGTTGTCATTTGATTAACGGGATCACATCATTAGGAGAATGATGTGATTGACTTGACCCATTCCGTTAGCTTAGCATTTGATCGTTTAGTATATTGCTATTGCTTTCTTCATGACTTATACATGTACCTATGACTATGAGATTATGCAACTCCCGAATACCGGAGGAATACTTTGTGTTCTACCAAACGTCACAACGTAACTGGGTGATTATAAAGGTGCTATACAGGTGTCTTCGATGGTGTTTGTTGAGTTGGCATAGATCAAGACTAGGATTTGTCACTCGGATTGTCGAAGAGGTATCTCTGGGCCCTCTAGGTAATGCACATCACTAGAAGCCTTGCAAGCAATGTGACTAATGAGTTAGTCACGGGATGATGCACTACGGAACGAGTAAAGAGACTTGCCGGTAATGAGATTGAGCTAGGTCTTGAGATACCAACGATCGAGTCTCAGGCAAGTACATACCGATGACAAAGGGAACAACATATGTTGTTATGCGGTTCGATCGATAAAGATCTTCGTAGAATATGTAGGAGCCAATATGGGCATCCAGGTTCCGCTATTGGTTATTGACCAGAGAGGTGTCTCGGTCATGTCTACATAGTTCTCGAACCCGTAGGGTCCGCACGCTTAACGTTCGTTGAGGATATAGTATTATATGAGTTATGTATGTTGGTGACCGAATGTTGTTTGGAGTTCCGGATGAGATCACGGGCATGAAGAGGAACTCCGGAATGGTCCGGAGATAAAGTTTGATATATGGGATAATAGTGTTTGGTCGCCGGAAGGGTTCCGGAATTCACCGGAAGGGGTTCCGGATGTTTCCCGAAATGTTTGGGTACGAGAACACTTTATTTGGGCCAAAGGGGAAAGCCCACAAGGTTTTTGGAAAGCTCCAAAGGAAGTTTTGCGGAGTCCAGGGGCCAGACGCCAGGGTCCCTGGCGTCTGGGTCCAGATGCCGGGAACCCTGGCGTCTGGCCCTGGAGTCCGAGAAGGACTCTTGCCTATCGGGTGAAACCGACTTTGTGGAGGCTTTTACTCCAAGTTTCGACCCCAAGGCTCAACATATAAATAGAGGGGCAGGCCTAGCACCAAAGACACATCAAGAAACACCAAGTCGTGTGCCGGCAACCCCGTCCCCTCTAGTTTATCCTCCATCATAGTTTTCGTAGTGCGTAGGCGAAGCCCTGCGAAGATTGTTCTTCATCAACACAGTCACCACGCCGTCGTGCTGCCGGAACTCATCTACTACTTCGCCCCTCTTTCTGGATCAAGAAGGCGAGGACGTCATCGAGCTGAACGTGTGCTGAACACGGAGGTGCCGTACGTTTGGTACTTGATTGGGACGGATTGTGAAGGTGTATGACTACATCAACCGCATTGATAAACGCTTCCGCTTACGGTCTACGAGGGTACGTAGACAACACTCTCCCCTCTCGTTGCTATGCATCACCATGATCTTGCATGTGCGTAGGAAATTTTATGAAATTACTACGTTCCCCAACACAACCCGCCTTGAGGTAGGGCCTCGTGAGTCCCGCACTGGCTCACGAGTGCCCAGACACACCTCGTCTAGCCCTGCCGTGCAAGCCACATGTCAGGGCGGGGCTGTACACGCCCCGGGGGCTCCACTTAGAGGGAGCCCTCACCCACGCACTAGTGGAAGCAGCATCCTCCATGCTGGCAGTCGGCACGGTCAAGGAGCGGCTATGCCCGTGCAAGTGCGGAAGCGCTATGCTCCGCGCTGGTGATAAACAACTGAGGGCGGCCCCATGGCCGTACCAACCTCAGGGGGCCTCTAGGCTCAGTGTCCGGCCTCATTGCAATGCTCCCCCTCGGGAAAGTAGCGCAAGGGGGCTGGGCACGGGGGCTGCGCTCAGTTCACTCCTAGCGCACGCCACCCTGCCAGGTCCTTCGGACCTGGTCATCATGCGTTCCTCCCGAGCGGGACCTCAGCGAGGAAAGGTATGGAGGTCTATTTGCGCGTCAAGGGGGACTCCTGAGCATCGCGACTCAGGAGCCTAACTGGCCACATAGCCTCTCACCCCTTGGTCTCGTCCTGGCGATCTGGACGACCCAACGGCGGCTGAGGTACGCGCGGGGCTGGGCCCTGCCGACGTAGAACACCAAGGCCCACTCCCACGCTTCCTTTCCAAAGGCTGTTTGGACGTCGAAGGGGGCTCCTGAGCATCGTGACTCAGGAGCATAACTGGTCACATAGCCCCTCACCCCTTGGTCTCGTCCTGGCGATCCAGACGACCCAACGGCGGTTGAGGAACGCGCGGGACCGGGACCTGTCGACGTAGAACATCAAGCAATGGAAAGGAAATCACAGAATCCTAATTATTACAAGACATATTGTTCTTCAAACACCAAACAGAAGTTTTGACGCCTCCACGAGGCACGTTGCATATCGCAGGTAAGTTCGCAGGAAAGTAAAAATGGGAAGGAGCACCATCGTTCACCAGCGAGCCTCCTCTTCAGCCTTGGGCGCCGTCGTCAGGGAGTGCCCTCCCATCGGCAGCGTCGCCATCAATCGTGTCGTCGGCCTTGGTCACGGGATCGGCGGCACCATCGGCTGGAGGCGCGGGGTCGATGGCAAGGAACTTCTTCAACAAGGCCTCCACCTGGCCCTTCACGAATTCGGCAGCAGCTGCGCAGCACTCTTCTTCCCCAGGCTCGAGTAGGACACCAAGGTCGGCATTAGGATCGTGAAGATGAAGGTGGTTGAGGACGCGCGTCAGGGCCGATGAGGAGAGCACGCACGCTTCCCCCTCCACCATGGGGCCGATCCCGTTGACGACGTCCTCGAGCATCGTGACAAGCTGAGGGAGTAGCTGGGCGGGGCCCTCATCATCAGTCACCAACGACTTCTCCAAGCCCTTCTCGTAAAGTTCCTGCAGCGCCTCGCGGGACCTCTCCTCAAGAGACTTGAAGGCCACGCGGTCCTCGGCAAGAACCTTCGCCTTGGTTTCCAGCTGGGCCTTCTCTGCTTCCACCTCCTTCGCCAGCTCCTCCAAGCGGCCACGCTACGTGGCATGTGCCCGCGCCGACTGCTCCAGCTCGGCGTCGTGACCGGCGACCGCGTCTTCTCGGGCCTTCATCTTCTCCTCCCACGCCTCGCGCTGGCGAGGCTCGACGGTGCGCCCCTTACGCATGGTCTCCAGCTAGGCTTCCGCCGCTCAGCAGCGCTCCTTGGCGGCCTCAGCATCCCTCAACGCCACCTCACGGCCGGCTGTGGCCAGATCGGCGGCCGGCTTACCCTCCTCAGAAGCCTCCTCGGCCTGGCCCAGTGCCGCCCTGACAGACGCGTCGGAGCTCAGCCACCTTGAGATCAGCTCCAGGCGACGGTCGGCGTCTTGAAGGTCACTACGAAGTTGGGTCAACGCGAGAAGGGCGTCCTCCAGGGCATCCGGCGAAGCATAGGAATCACGACCCAGCGATGCGACAAAAGTGGGGAGAGATGACATCAGCACTAGGTTCTGCAGATCTACGGCAGCAAGAGGAGTCGGGGGCTCCTGAGCCTTCGCAACCTCAGCAGGTGAGCTGGGGGCGGAGGCCTCGGGAACCGGCTTGGCTGTGGAGGTCGTTTTCTCCTGGGGTCGGTCCTCTGGACCTCACGAGGATGACCGGGCCGGAGAGGCACGGGCGCCGTCGTTGCCCTTCCGCGCCAGAGGGCGTGCGGCCGCTCCCTCCCTCTTCTTCTTCGCCGCCAGTGTCAGCCTGACGGTGCAAGCCAAGAACGTCAAGAAGCAGGCGGAGCGGAGAAAGAGATGAGCTACAGGGGCTCCGCCCCTCTCCTCATTTATAGCCAGGAGGAGGCCAACCGCCGGCCTCCACGATCGCAGGTAATGATGGTTTTCTTCTGCATGCAGCGGGGTCTCATCAAGTCGAATGGTTGCTGAGGCAGCGTGGGGAAGCGGAGACGCCCACGTCCCGTCAATCGCCACTCATCAATCAAGACCGCAGGCAGTTGGGGCCCGCGGCGCTCCACACTTGCCCTTTGGCTTCGCCTCGAAGCCAAGTCCGAGCGCGCCTTAGGCCCGGGGGCTACTGTCGGCGCAGGGGCTACTGCGGCCCATGGCATGGCTCCACCAACGGCTTGGTATGGCCCATCTTCAGCAGCAACCACTCAAGACCCTCGCGAGGGGCCAAGCCTCGCGAGGCGGACGACACCAAGACCTCCTTAGGGGCAGCCTCACTAGGCTGGCTCCCGAGGAGCGGAGATATCTATGCAAGGGGCACCTCGCGAGGTTCACGTGACGTGAGCCATGATGACCAAGGCCAGGCGGACGCCAACGGACACAGTGTACCAGTTTCCTCTTTGGTGCTAAAGAGGCAGGCGCAGGCGAGGAGTCCCGAGGCATGAGGCAAAGGTTTCCATATCGGTGCAATGAGACCAAGACCAACAGGACGGCAGGACGGAGGTCATCGCGGATCCCACACCTGCATCACCACCAGAGCCTTTGGTAGGCGAAGACCACCTTTTGTCAGGATAGCTTGTACTAGATGTCCCCCTTCAAAATTGGTCGTTGGGGGATCCCTTCCCACCTACATTTGGGAAGAGGACCCGGGCCTCTATAAATAGGACTAGCCACAACCATAGGATAGGGAAAAAGGAGGACGGATCATTGAGACCACTCTCACACGCACAGCTCACCAAGCTCAACAACACCTCTCCTCAGGAGGTTGTTCATCCATTGTACTCGTTCATCCTCAGCCCACGAGGCAATCCACCACCACCACACTGGAGTAGGGTATTACACCACAACGGTGGCCCGAACCAGTATAAACCTCTATGTCTCGTGTTCTTTGGGTTCGACGAGCTAGGTCATGAGATCGTTGTGCGTGCGAATTAGGGAGAGAGAGTTCTTCGTGCGCACCTCAGAGTTCAAACCTCAAGGGTTTGCCGAAACCCAGAATCCGACACCACCACCTCCCGTGTCCGGGCCGTGAGGAGTCCTTCGAGACAGCACCTCTCTGGTCTCCCCGATGACAAGAGGAGGCATAGAGAAGGACACGGTCCCACTCTCCGCTAGCTCGGTTGGCCGAGAGTTCCCCTCTAAGACATGATTAGTGGGGAGGTCGCGCAGCGGGCTGCATTGCGAAACACACGTATTCGATCAAGTAATAAACTAATGAAGGAAAAGCATGTGGAGTCTTTAGATTCATACCTTTAGGCGGGGTGCTTGACACTGGGTTCCCTTGCGGAACCTCCTCCGAGGCCTCGGACCCCTTAGTGGAGTCTGAGGTATCATCAGGAAGAATCAACTTGGGCCTGCGCTGCTTCTTTGGGGCGTGGGGAGGTTGTTCCTCCTCGGCGTTGTCTCACGCCGCCCTCTTCCTGGTTCGGGAGGAGTCGCTCTCCTCCCCGTCCTCTTCCTCCTCCCCCTCGTGAGTGGAGGGGGCATGGGTTTCCCTGGACCTGGTGTCCGGATGCCCCCTTGGCTGGAGACCCTCTTGGGCCTCCCTCGTCCCGATCTTCTTCTTCTCTTTTTCTCTGGCGCCTTATACAGTGCCACAGTCAGGATTTCCTCTAGCAGAGCCGACCTGGGGCCCTCGGATAGAGGAGCCGGATAGTCGATTTAAAGCACAAGTGCTCCCTGGGTGATTTTGGTAATTAATGTCAACATCTCTCTTGTTGGACTAATGTTTTCATCTAGTATATTTCATACAAGTTCAACAAATGGAGTGGCATGGACTAGAGGATGTGGAACCCCTTCAAGATGATAAGGACAAAGGATTGGCTCAAGCTCAAAGCTCAGGACTCTACATTTTCTATTTTAGTGATCCAAGATCACATTGAGTCCATAGGAAAGCCAATACTATTAAAAGGGGATGAGGTGTTGCTTAATGGCTTGCTTGCTCAAAATGCTTAGTGATATGCTCCAAAACCCTCAACCACTTTCTCACTTCCACATATGTCCCAAACCAAAAGTCAAACTTGGCCCTACCGAATCTTTCTATCCGGTGCCACCGAGTTCAGTTGACATAGCCACTGCCAGAAACCCTAATCAATTCGGTCTCACCAATGGGATCTCGGTCTCACCGAGATGGGATTGCAAACTCTCTACTGCAATAATTTCGGTCTCACCGAGATATGCAATCGGTCTCACCGAGTTTGCTTGGCCAACTCTCTGTTTTACTTATTACCCAAATCGGTCCCACCGAGTTTGTGTAATCGGTCAAACAAAGATGAGGCTTTACCATAACCCTAGCCCATCGGTCCTACCGAGTTGATCGTATCGGTCCCACCGAAATGCCTAACGGTCACATTATGAACTAAATCGGTCTGACCGAGTTTTCTGATTCGGTCCCACCGAGTTTGGTAGTAACGGTTAGATTTTGTGTTGAGGCTATTTATACCCCTCCACCCACTCTTCATTCGTGGAGCGAGCCATCAGAACATGCCTACACTTCCAACATACATTTTCTGAGAGAGATCCACCTACACTTGTGTTGAGGTCAAGATATTCCATTCCAACCACATAAATCTTGATCTCTAGCCTTCTCCAAGTTGCTTTCCACTCAAATCACCTTTCCACCAAATCCAATCCTATGAAAGAGAGTTGAGTGTTGGGGAGACTATCATTTGAAGCACAAGAGCAAGGAGTTCATCATCAACACATCGTCTATTACCTTTTGGAGAGTGGTATCTCCTAGATTGGTTAGGTGTCACTTGGGAGCCTCTGTCAAGATTGTGGAGTTGAACCAAGGAGTTTGTACGGGCAAGGAGATCGCCTACTTCGTGAAGATCTACCCTAGTGAGGCAAGTCCTTCATGGGTGATGGCCATGGTGGGATAGACAAGGTTGCTTCTTCGTGGACCCTTCGTGGGTGGAGCCCTTCATGGACTCGTGCAACCGTTACCCTTCGTGGGTTGAAGTCTCCATCAATGTGGATGTACGATAGCACCACCTATCGGAACCACGCCAAAAATCTCCGTGTCTCCAATTGCGTTTGCACACTCCAATCCCATCCCTTTACATTCTTGCAAAATTGCATGCTTTACTTTCCGCTGACCATATACTCTTGTCATGCTTGCTTGATATGTATTGTGAATGTTTGAACATGTGCTAAAACTCCACCTCAACTTGAAGAAACTAAAAACTGCCACTTTTCTTGCTAAGAGTCTATTCACCCCCCCCCCCCTCTAGACACCTCTTCTTGATCCTTTCAATTGGTATCAGAGCATTGGTCTCCATTGCTTTGGTTTAATCACCATTGGAGGAAGATGGATGAGTCTACGTTGGGGAGTCTTAGACATAGAGTGCCTATACTTGATGGAGAGTACTTCCATGAGTGGAAAAATGAGATGCTTGATATTTTCAATGAATATCATTTGACCAAGAACATTACAACTCCTTGTGCTTGCCTTGTTGATCCTTTGCATCGCACACCCGATGAGGATCTTGACATGATTCGCAATCTTAGAACTATCAATCTTATTGTTAGAAGATTGCCCAAAAATTTGATTGCTAGCTTACCTACTCTAGATTGTGCTTACACCATATGGAGATTTCTAGAGGAACGATTCCCAAATTATTCCACTAAAAATCTAGATGAGATTCTCCATAAATCTATTGCCTTGAATAGGATGAGTAATAGTGATCCTAAGTTTGATGATGAACATTGTTATGGTCATACTTCGTGGTCTCATGCGTGCCAAAGGAGATGTTGGAATTATTAGCAATATCATTTCCGAAGTCATTAGAATTCATAGAGATGAACATTGTTATGGTCATACTTCTAATGAATCACTCTCTCTAGGAATTGATCCATCACATGACGATGTTGAACATGGATACTATGATGAGGATGATGATGATGATAGAGACTATGATCTTAATGATGCGATGAGACACTTTGGTCTTATGGCTAATCTTCGTGGCTACATGGCTGGAGGAAAGGAATGGGTCCTTGATAGTGGATGTACCGATCAAATGACCGGAGACAAGGATATGTTTCATGAGCTTGCTGAAAACGACGGCCCTCGAAAGTATGTCACCTTTGGTGATAACTCAAAGGGTAAGGTGGTTGGCCTTGGTAAGGTGGCCATCTCACATGATAGCTCCATACAAAATGCTATGCTCGTTGAATCTCTTGGCTACAATTTACTTTCCGTATCTAGACTTGCTGACTTTGGTTTCAATGTCCTATTTACTGAAGTAGATTGCCAAGTGTTTCGTAGAGATAATCATAAAATGGTCTTTACCGGTATACGTAGAGGTGATCTATATATTGTTGATTTCACTAAAAAGGCTCAACCTAGAACTTGCTTAATTGCTAAATCCTCTAAAGGTTGGTTGTGGCATAGAAGGTTAGGTCATGTGGGCATGTGAAATCTTGACAAGCTTATTAAAGGTGATCATATCTTTGGAGTGAAAGATGTTATATTTGACAAGGATAGACTTTGTAGTGCTTGTCAAGCAGGAAAACAAGTTGGAGGAAGTCACCCTGTGAAGAACATCATGACCACGAGAAGACCACTCGAGCTGCTTCATATGGATCTCTTTGGTCCTAACGCCTACAAAAGTCTCGGTGGAAACTCATTTGGTCTAGTTATAGTTGATGATTTTTCAAGATTTATGTGGGTATTCTTACTTGATGATAAATCGCAGGTCCAAAAGATCTTCAAGAACTTCGCTAGGAAGGCCCAAAATCAATTTCAAGTGAAGATCAAGAAGGTTCGCAAAGACAACGGAACGGAGTTCAAGAACGCAAATGTGGATACCTTTCTTGATGAAGAAGGGATTTCACATGAGTTCTCGGCTACGTACACGCCTCAACAAAATGGAGTGTTGAGAGGAAGAACCAGACTCTTATTGAGATGGCAAGAACGATGCTTGATGAGTATAAGACTCCAAAACACTTTTGGGCGGAAGCGGTTGAGACAGCTTGTCATGCAATAAATCGCTTCTATCTTCACAAGCTACTCGGCAAGACGGCATACGAGCTTCTCACCGGTAACAAACCCCAAGTTGGATACTTTCGAGTGTTCGGCTAAAAGTGCTACATTCTCGATAAGCATCATCATTCTAAATTTGCTCCTAAATCTCATGAAGGTTTCCTACTTTGTTATGGCTCAAACTCTCACACTTACCGTGTCTACAACAATTTCACCCGAAAAGTTGAAGAGACGGTAGATGTGAAGTTTGATGAATCTAATGGCTCGCAAGTAGAGCAATTGCCAATTGATGTAGGAGATAAAGATCCTTCAGAAGCAATCCAAGACTTGTCTATTGGCAATATTCGTCCAACGGAGGTGAAGGAGAGAACCTCGTCCGTCCAAGTGGAAGCTTCTACCTCACAAGAAGGTGAACCAAGAGTTGATATGGAAGCATACACAAGTGGGACACACCAAGATTAATAAAATGAGGAAGTACACCAAGAAGAACCTTATCAACCTCCTTGTCCACCACGACAAGAGAACGACGACGTCAACAATGAAGAAGGCCAAAAAGAAGAACAAGAGGATGAAGAAGATGTTCCACCCCGAACCAAGCAAAAGCTCTCGCGAGTTCGAGCAAGAGTCGCCAGAGACCATCCCGTCGAGAAAATCTACAATGATATCCTAACCGGGAGAATCACTCGCTCTAAATCTTGTTTGGCTAATTTTTGTGAACACTATTCATTCATCTATAGCATTGAACCTATGAAGGTTGAAGAAGCATTGGAAGATCCGGATTGGATAAATGCCATGCACGAAGAGCTACACAACTTTGAGAGAAATCAAGTGTGGACATTGGTCGAGAAGCCCGTCAACAACCACAACATCATTGGTACCAAATGGGTGTTTCGCAACAAGCAAGACGAAAATGGTCAAGTCATCCGCAACAAAGCACGTCTCGTCGCCCAAGGCTACACTCAAGTCGAAGGTATGGACTACGTTGAGACATATGCCCCCGTTGCTTGACTTGAGTCCATCCGCATCTTACTTGCCTATGCTAATCACCATGATATCACCTTGTACCAAATGGACATTAAAAATGCTTTTCTAAATGGTGAAATTGAGGAGGAAGTTTTTGTTAAGCAACCTCCCGGCTTTGTCAATCCTAAGAAACCCGATCATGTTTACAAACTTCAAAAAGCACTTTATGGTCTTAAACAAGCTCCTAGAGCGTGGTATAAATGCTTGACCAAGTTCCTTATTGAAAAAGGCTTTGAGATTGGAAAAATAGATTCTACTCTTTTTACTAAAAGGGTTAATGGTGAATTATTTGTGTGCCAAATTTATGTTGATGATATCATATTTGGTTCGACTAACCCTCATTTTAGTGAAAAGTTTGGGAAGCTAATGTCAAAGAAGTTTGAGATGTCTATGATGAGTGAACTCAAATTCTTTCTTGGTTTGCAAATCAAGCAAACTAAGGAAGGTACCTTTGTCTCTCAAACAAAGTACACCAAGGACTTATTCAAGAAGTTCAATATGCAAGAATGCAAAGGTATGAAAACACCCATGCCTACTAGTGGACATCTTGTTTTGACTAAGGACGGTGAACCGGTTGATCAAAAGGTTTACCGCTCTATGATTGGTTCATTACTATATCTATGTGCATCACGTCCCGATATTGTGCTAAGTGTGTGCATGTGTGCACGATATCAAGCGGCCCCTAAAGAATGTCATCTTAAGGTTGTGAAAAGGATAGTGAGATACTTAATACATACACCAAATTTTGGCATTTGGTATCCTAAGAGGTCCTCTTTTGATCTTGTTGGCTACTCCGATTCGGACTATGCCAGAGACAAGGTTGATAGAAAGTCCACTTCGGGTACTTGTCAATTTCTTGGTAGATCTCTTGTGTCTTGGTCCTCCAAGAAACAACACTCGGTATCCTTACACTACAAAAAAAAGACACTTCCGTGAGATTTTGGGCCAAACGAAATAAAATTCTATCATACTTATGACACTTCTATGACAATAATAGTGACAAAACACGGTATCATCATAGATGTGGTGGGGTCCTACTTCTATGACAAAAAATCATGACAGAAAATGGGCTTTTCGTCCTGGGCGGGCCAGAGACGCGGCTGCATGACATTCTTTGAGTCGTCCATGACGGAAAAAACCGTGGTAGAAGCGAGGGCGAGGAAAATATCGGGGTGTTCCCGGTTACGGTGGGTGCTCGGGGCTGAGCGATGCGCGTTTCTCTCGTACACGCACGCGCGTGGGTGTGAGTTGTTGGGCTCTAACTGAACCCGAACGAGGCGTTGGGCTCTAACTGAACCCGAGTGATTGCACTGCAGGCTACGCGTTACTGAACCCGAGCGATTGCACTGCAGGCTATGCGTTACTGAACCCGATCGAGCGATTCCTTCGCTACTGCTGCTAACTGAAGCCGATCGATGCTGCCTCTGGATGAACAGTGAGTGTTGCTGGGGGGGTTGGATGAACACTTCTCGGTGGGGGTGGATGAACAGGACCCCGTGGTGTTGCCTCTGGATGAACAAGACCCCAATCGATCGAGCCGGTTGGGGCTGGATGAACAGGACCCCGTGGAGGGCTGGATGAACAGGACCACCCCGTGGAGGGCTGAATGAACAGAAGACAGTGGAGAGCTGGATGAACAGTAGCCCATGGAGGGGTGGTTGAACAGGAGCCCGTGGAGAGGGCTGGTTGAACAGTAGCCTGTGGAGTAGCGCGCGGTGGAGGCTGGATGAACAGGAGCCCGTGGATGAACAGTCGCATGTGGAGGCTGGAGGAGGTCGACGGTGGATGAACAGTAGCCCTTGGAGGCTGGAGGGGGTCGACGGTGGAGATGAACAGTATCCCGTGGAGTCCCGTTTTGCAGTACGCCACACCCCTCCCGAGGAACAAGACCCCCGTTTCGACCGTAGCGCTCCAACACAAGTCCGTTTCCTCCGTTTTGCGGTACGCCACACCCCTCCCAATCAACAGGACCCCCGTTTCGACCGTAGGAGGTCTGTTTCCTCCGTTTTGCGGTACGCCAGACCCCTCCCGATGAATAGGATCCTGTTTCGAACGTGGCCGGTCGAACACAAGGCCGTTTCCTCCGTTCTGCGGTACGCCAGGCCTCGTTTCCATCGGCTGTTCCGTCCAAGCCCTCCTGATGAACACGATGACGCATTTCATTCCGACCTAGCCCGTTGGCTCCCCATGAACACGACGACGATGTTGTTTCTTCGTTTCGACCCAACCATGTACACGAGCCCTGGCCGTACGTACACGCGAGTAGGCGTTCGAGACCCCGCCCGTATGTACGTACGTGGCCGTATTTACTTTCTTGCACCCTGGCAGCTGTACATACGTGTACATGCTACATGCGCGCCTCTACTACGACACGTGCGCGCCTCTACATCGACCAGTATGTACGTACACATTCGCGACCAGAATGACAACGCTACGTGCGCTTCGACCAGGTGGGTCCCGTCTGTCAGGCACTTCCTTGCGTGCGAAGATGTAGCTGGTGGGTCCCAGCAGTCAGGGGGGCGAATCGTTTTTCTTTGCCCGGACGCACTTCCTTGCGTGCGAAGATGTAGCTGGTGGGTCCCGGCAGTCAGGGGGAAACGTTTTTTCCGCGAAATACGGTGGCCCGTCCGATGAGTCCCCGCTGTTAGGTGGAGGAATAATTATTTTGCGCGTAATAAGGAGGCACTTCCTTGCTGCGGCCGTGGACCCAGGTGTCAGCCTCTTCACGTACAGTCCATGTCCGATGGAAGCCGTTCCTTGACCACGTTGACCACGCCGCGCCGAGAGCCCCAAGGCGGTGGACGACGGTGAGGCCTAGGAAGGGGACGACGCGGCAGTGGATACCCACGCGTAGAGGAGTAGGAGGGTTCACTGGTTCGCTGCAGTGTGAGGCTGTCGTCGCCGCAGAATAACAGGGGGTGTGGGTGAGTAGAGGGATGGCCTGGCCAGCGGTGGGAATAGTAGGGGGCGGTGCGGCCTCCGCGACAGCACAGCCGGCCATGGGAGGCAGGAGCATGCGGCACGACCGGCGCTGCTTTGGGCGGCTGGAGCAAGAAGACCAGAGGTTGAAGAAGCACTATGGCCGTTGGATGGACATCGTACGGTCACTGGAGCTAGAATCGTTCATATTGACTAAGTTGACAAAGCACTCCGTCCCCGTCAACTTAGTAGGCCCACAAGTCAGCATCCCGCCAAGGTGGGTCCCAACCAGCAGGGGGAGTTTTCATTTTTTTGTGCTTAATAAGGAGGCACTTCCGGTGGGTCCGAGCTGACAGCGGGGGGAACGTTTTTTTTTGCGCAATACGGTGGCCTGTCTGGTGGGTCCCAGCAGTCAGGGGGGAAACATTTTTTTCGTGAAATATGGTGGCCCGTCCGGTGGGTCCCTGCTATCAGGTGGAGGAATCATTATTTTCCGCGTAATAAGGAGGCACTTCCTTGCTGTCGTCGTGGACCCAGCTGTCAGCCTCTCCACGTACAGTCCACGTCCGATGGAAGTCGTTCCTTGACCATGTTGACCACGCCGCGCCGAGAGCACCAGGGCGGTGGACGACAGCGAGGCCTAGGAAGGGGACGACGCGGAGCCGGGGTAGACGCGGCAGTGGAAGCCCGCGCGGAAAGGAGTACGAGGGTTCACTGGTTCGGCTGCGGTGTGAGGCTGCCGTCGCCGCAGAATAACAGGGGGTGTGGGTGAGTAGAGGGATGGCCTGGCCAGCGGTGGGAGTAGTAGGGGGCAGTGAGGCCTCCGCGGCATCACAACCGGCCACGGGAGACAGGAGCATGGGGCACGACCGGCGTTGCTTTGGATAGCTGGAGCAAGAAGACCAGAGGTTGAAGAAGCACTACGGCCGTTGGATGGACATCGTACGGTCACTGCAGCTAGAATCGTTTATATTGACTAAGTTGACAAAGCCCTTGGTACGCGTCAACTTAGTAGGCCCACAGGCCAGCCTCCGAAACGGTGCACCCCAGATGTCAGGGGGAGGAATCATTTTTTGGGCGGATGAAGCAAGAATATCCGAGATTGAAGAAGAAGCACGACATCCGTTGGATGGACATCCAACGGCCACAGCTGCCAGAACCGTGTGTTGTTGACAAAGCCTTGCATACGCGTCAACTTAGTTTTTTTAGGGGCCGCGTCAACTTAGAAGGCCCACAAGTGTGTGGCAGAGAACATATAGCCCATTTGCGATTTGTAAGAATGTACAGCCCATTTTTTAATTCTAATGGAATTTATTACATCCCATTTACAGTTTGTTAAAAGTACAGCCCATTTTCTAGCTAGGACAACGATTAATAATTTCAACCAACTGCTCAAAATAGAACTCAAAAAAAATCCCCACATTTTTATGGGATCCGAAATATTTTTATCTGAAATTTCTAGTCAGATTAAATATAATTTCAAAATAAAGTTGTATTACGTTAAAATCCAACGAAATATTGCGCGCGCAACAAGTAATGAAATTAAAATTTTCAAATTCCAAAAATAATATATTTTTTAAACTAATTACGTGTTTGGTGCATTTTTTTATAGTTACTGCCCAGTTATTATAATTACATCCCATTTATTATTTCTTAAAGTCCATTTTCTTGTTAAGCCTAATGCATACCTCCTAGGAACATATGCAGTCCAGCAGGGCGGAGAATAACAAGTTGACCCGGATATTGTGTACAACTGTCAGCCCAGTTGCATTGCTGATGTTGAAAAAAAGGCCTGTGTAGTACAGTACAACCTAACATGGCTACTCAACCCACATTCAGCAATGCCAGAAGGCCCAAACAAGGCTTTTGTACAACTTTTTGAAGTCACTAAGCTCAATTAATAACTTAAGAAAAAAGTTAGATTATAGTGGAACCTAATTAAAAGTTGTCACGAGCAAAGAAATAATTCAACGGGTCCCACTGGGCGTGTGTGTGTGTGTGTGTGAGAGAGAGAGAGAGACCCATCGGTCGATGCTCGTAAATACATCTTTCAGCCATATGCATTGCTGATGCTCAGTAAAAACTTATATAGTCGACACAATCATATAGAACATCATAGCACACTGAACTTGCATACAAAAATTTCACGCAGGCGGCACAATCAGGATGGAAGCAGTGGATCGCTACGGGTAGGGCTACGTTGAAACCCACGAACTCGTACATAACGGTTCATCGTCTTTATCAATGACAGGGAAATATCTTGAATGTTGTGCAAAGAAAACAGACAGACAACACAATAAGTTCTGCTAGCACATTAAGTTGATGTACAGCCCTTTCTAAAAAAAGTTCAGGTACAAAATTAGAATAGGTCACAATCAAATGTACTGGCACATCAGTGCTTCACACCCATAGCTCGGATTTAACTAGTATCTGACAAGATTCAGTTTTTACCTCAAATTAGAGCGCATCCAGGCAGCCAGCCCTGCCTCTTCTCCCAAAGAAGCAGTGACCTCCGCCGCGCGATGGAGTAGGCCCTGTGCCATCCATCGTTCCGTGAAACACGGGGAAAGTCTGACGTTGACTCCTGTAATGGATGTCGTCGACGGACCCTAGCACCAGCGGCGGCGGCAGGACTTCGATTGATGGATTGACCACTTCTTCGACATGCACGAACACTCGATACAGGTACATCCCTAACGTGGTCCGCGGCGGCCTTGGTGGTGACGAATAGTACAACCCCGGTTCCTGCACCGGTATCTCAACACCAATCACCTTCGGTATGGTGGACGGCTTCTTCATCCATGCCATAACCGTTAGAGCCCAGCTGTCTGGAGGAACAAACATACTTACGATCTCACCTCCAAGGTCGTTGATAAGCTCATTCATGGACTCGCTGTTCCAAGCACGTCGAGGCATGCCGTGGAAGGTAAGCTTTGTTAAAAACTCAAGCTCAGAGGGCACCGAGCCCCATCCTGAGTGCCACCGATCAAAGCTCACCAGTGCGCCATCGCAGAACAAACGCTGGGAAGATTTGAACACACGACTGCAGTCGAAAGTTGTCCGGAACCTGACGAAGAAATCAGCCAGTGGCGGATTGACTTCGACGAGCAAGTCACTTATTTGGATGTCGTGCGCAATGCCAAGAGCTTTGACAAGGTCGTCTGGCGAGACGGCAGGCCGGTCGCCATTGATGGTTACCATCAGCACTTTGCCGGCAAACTGGTCGTCAAGCACCGCCATGCCACTGTTGAGCGACAACACGCAGCGACCGAAGGCAGGACGGACCTCAGGATCTCCGGCTCGGAGATCCGCGTTGACTGGCGACATGATAGTGAGCTTGAGTACAGGGAGTACAGGAGGGGGATTTGGGGGAACTGGAGTAGGAATCGAGATCCCAGAGGTGGGGGAGGGGCGGGAGATTGGGGATGAAAAGGTAGCTTGAATTTCGAACACGCGCCAATATGCTCTCGGCGCGCAAGTGCACGAAAACACCAGTGGCACCCACATGTCAGCCTAAGAGTCCTTATTCTTTCTTTTTTGGAGAGCCCGGCCTTTTTTTAGGATCTTTTGAGAGCCCGGCCTGAGAGTCATAATTGGCCTGTTTGGCATTGCGTTACTACTCAGCCCATATTCAACGACACCTCACTGGCCCAAACAAGTGTACATCATCTAAAAGGCACTGAGCTCAAATTATATAACTTGAAAAAAGGAGATACACTCTGAACACTGGAGCATGATGATACCCACATTTAGCCCACCAGTAGTTCGAGACAATAAATAGTTCGAAACAACGATATATACAACATTCAAACACTGACTAGTGACTACTACTGACATAAACAGCAAGACATGATAGTTCATAAGAAGTCTTGCTACACCACCAAAACGCACCCATCTGCAGCGCTCAGACTCTCGTGATCCAGACGAGAATGACATTCTAAACAGAGGCAACTATTACATAGTAAGAGTGACATAGACGAGGATGACCAAATGACAAGGAATATGCATAACAAAAGAAAGAACTACCCATCCAGAACAAGCAGCAAAGACAACAAAGTCATTCGAAGAGATGATCCAACACCATCATAATTTGCAGCCCCGCTTCAGCGACCAATGATCCAGAGACACCAGTACTCCACCCTTTCGACGCAACAGCCCAATTACCTATCAACCTGAAGGCTTGAACCACATCACTGCCTGTCGTAATTGAGACATCCAAGGATCAAAGTTAATCTGGATGCCTTTGTCATTCTCACCTTGTTTTGGCTGCAGGCTGTATCGTTGACAATCAGGGGAGTTTGCTCCCGAACTCCGAGGGCTCGCCGTGTAGACACAGTTTTCCATAGCAAATAGAGCCTCTCTGCCATCAAGGTCCTTGCCAATGGTGATCTCCTGGTTAATCAGATAATTGAGTCTGAGAAACAGAGAGTGTGAACCAAGGCTGTTTACCCGCCTCCAACTAAAAATCCTGAAGGCCCCAACAAGCTGGTATCCTGCTCATAGACGTAACAGCCACTGTCCGGATACTCACGTATTTCAAGGTGCTTGTATACAGTGGGGTTTTGCAATATAACTTTTCCGGCTCATGTGTCCGAATGATCATCAGTCTTTTTCCGTCGTCTGATCGAGCGAGGAACCAGTTGTGCCTCCCTGTTTTTGGCAAAGGTGGTGTGATTACAAAGTGCAGTGACTGTAGGGACACTGAATCATATAAAAAAGGACAGGCATTGTTAATGTAAGATCAGCATTGTTCAGAGTATGAGTAGGATAATGCAAGAAACAGCATTGATATGTCCCTGTTGGAACTGGGAGGAAAATACAGGGAAATGTATATTGGGTTCGGAAATATAGAAGTGTCATGCATGGTTATACTCATGTTATCTCGCAATCGATTCTTCACAGGAAACTATCATGTCATGCATGTTATGTAATCATGTTCTGTCCTCACAAACAAATTCTTCAAGGTAACTAACAGACCATGCATTGTTATATACTCGTGTTCTGTGGGCAAAAGTTTTGTGAGGATATTATTCTAGCCATTGATTGCTGAAGGGCGAATATAGGTATGTACACATGGTAAGCATTACAGGATTTCACTACTTCCAAATATAGAGTTCTCCATATGCACATTTACTTCCCTAATGTATGGTTAGATGAAACCAACAGTGTGGTGCATGTTTCTACATCATGAAAATGAGGAAACTAACATGGCCATTGATACACACTCATATTTAGTAGTAGTATATAGATTACTGTAAAATAAGGAGAATATCCATATATTCCTAACTGTTTGATTATTCAGGGGTACAAATTGGCTGTAATGACATGATCACAATCGCATGAATTAACTCATTCCAAATATAGCTGATTTACGGCGTCTCTAATACATTGCCATAGTTCTACTCAAATTCTGCTCAAACAGGGATATGCCAATCATCACAAAAAGTTCAAACAGTGTCATGGCGTCATCATTAACATGAGACGGAAACAACTTACACGCGCCGTCCCAGCAATACGTGGTGCCATCTGCTTTGTCGATCGTGTAGATGATGCCATTGTGTTCAATAGCATCACAGAAGTGTGTATCAGCTTTGACGATGATCCACTGCGAGCTGAGTTGTCTCCAGCTAAAGAAGGCACTGGCGTAAAGATAGGCGAGTCCGCGGTCGAACAAGGCAATTAGCTTGAAGTCTGCGTAATTTGCATGTCGTGTGGGCACTTGGCAGATTACAATCTTCTGCAAAACAAGGTCCGTCCAACTGACGTGGTAATCTAGATGACTAGGACCGCGATGGTAAAACTCTATATAATCCAACGGAGGAAGGATAATCTCATGGGAGGTCTGGAAGTTCACGAGCACCAACTTTTTACCGTCTTCTCTGAAGGCAGCCATCCAATGCGAGTTCATGCCGACCCAGTACATACCTGCCAAGAAGTTTCGGGCGATGGTGATCGGATCGAAGTCGAGGGAAATGATGTACGGCGACCCACTACATACCTGCAAAGAAGTTTCGGCTAATGGAGATCGGATTGAAGTCGAGGGGCATCATGTACGCCTCCGTATCATGGTGACCCAATCTCGCAAGACCAGATAGCAGCAAGCAGGGTGTCTTGAAAAGCTTTGGCCTCGCTTCGATGATGGCCGTGTGCATGCCCCTCGAGCATGCAGCCAGCCGCAGGGCACTCAACATATCCATACACAAACAACAGAGGTCGAGGACGTCACTGGGGAGATTGCTCCAATCGCGGCTCATATGGATCCTGCGCGGTTCGCGTTCGGCCATGGTGGAGTTTGGAAGGTGGGGTTTTGGGGGGTTGATTTACGGGGGAGAAGGTTGTCGGTGCTGGAGCGGCTAGCGAGGGAATAGTGGTACTGGGGGAGGCGAGCGAGGCGAGGGTATGCGGGGGCACAGTGAGATAATGAAGAGTGACCTCAGGATCTCCGGCGAGACGGAGATGGAGATGGAGTGGTGCTAGGGGAGAGGGAGACGAGGCGAGGCATGCTATACAGCGGCGGTGACAGTAACTGCATAGTGCACAAGGTGAGGCTGACTCTGGTAACCCGGACACGCCGCCTGGACTGGTGTCACCTCGGGCGCAGGGTCTTGTCACTTCACTGTGAGGACTGGATGAATAATAGTATTTTGACCATCAAGTGTACCACAGTTGTACTACTACTAGTAGGAGTAGTAGGAACATGAGTACACTCCCGTGCTAGCATGCCTCTGGGTTCACTTCATCCTCCAGCTATCATCCATATTGCGAGCAGAACCAAATTCTCGTGCATGCGGAAGCGCGAAGAAGGACTTTTCTTTTTTGAGGATAACCGCATATTCCTTAACCATAGTAGGAACATGAGTAGTACTCCCTCCGGTCCTCTTTTGTCTGCGCATAACTTTTTCAGTATTTCTCTAATTAGTCTGCGTATATACCCTTTTGCATGCGCCCATTTCCCTCCATGCCCTGCATTCACAGCATTAATTAGCATACGCATGAGCAGCTGCAGCCAGACTCCAGCCAATAAATTGCAGCATGCAAGTGGGTCATTCTGTGCGCGTGGGAGAGAGAAAAGGCAACCGAAGAGCCCGTCCAATCCATTGCATGCAGCAGTCAAACCACCGCAGCTCTCCTCATACATGCGCATAACTTCTCCCATTTACTTCTCCATCAGGAACCGATTTTCCTCGGCTTTTTCACTACTCCTTGATCTTCATTTGCATCCAAACCACACTGCATTCACATTGTTTTAACCTCTTCACATCCTCCTGGAGTAATTCCGAAGCCCCTATAAATAATCATCTTCTTCAGTTAGACTAGCCATCTAATCCTAATTCTCCAAACCATAGCCCTCCGGTCCAGCGGTTCCAAATGACGAAAGAGATCGAGATGCAGGTATTTAGCGTCCAACATGTCCTCGTCGAAGGCTCGTTGAGCATAGTTGCCACAGTCACCGACCACCCAAGGGTTGTTCGGAAGTGGATCAACAATGTATCCAACTCCCTCCAAAAGGTGGAGATGAATGTCATCGGTCTCGACGCAGAGTACATGGAGCGTGCCACTGGGAAGATCCAACGCGCCGCTGTCCTTCAGCTGTGCCTCGAAGATGATGTTTTGGTGTACCACATCATACACGCGCCCTCCATACCAGGTGAGCTTCATGATTTCTTTTCTCGGGAGGACATATACTTCTGTGGGGCAGCCATCGCAGGGGACAAACAGAAGTTGGAGCCGTACAACCTTGATTTGAAAAGCATCGCTGACCTACAAACCAAAATAAAAATTCCTGTAGAAGATTGTGATAAACCAACACCATCCCTATTCGACGTAGCAAATTTTGTGCTAGGAACAAATCTTCAGAAGGGTGACGAGACACTGGCATTAAGGTCGTCTGGATGGGAGAATTATCCCTTGACGTATGAGCGGATAAAATATGCTGCCCTCGATGCCCGTGTGAGTTTCGAGATAGCTGCAAGGTCCAGAGAGCTTGTTGCGAAGACGTCTCCCACAGAAAATGAGAACAATATGGATGGATGAACTATTTCCTCTCTTGTAAAAAAATATTCCCTCTCTATGTATATTGATATAGATGGACTATTTCGATGGTGTGCATGTCTTTGGAACAAGTAGTAGCGTGGGTCCGCTTGACTATAAGGAACTATTTATCCGCCTAGCTTCCTCTACTACTCCTTCCAGTGATCGGTATGCAATGCATGTGCCGTAGACATGACAGCTTGTCCATGGAAGTTCAACTACGGCGACCATCACGTTTCATCCACTGCCACTTGCGATTCCCACGATGCCGCTCCAACCCACGGCACCACTTCCCCCGACATGCGCCTCACCCCTCTCGGCCGCACCGCCCCTCTGCCTTTGTGTGCATGACATGTGGGCCACCTTAAATGCGGCGAGCATCAAGTTTCTACCACAGCCACACGCGATTCCCACGACGCCGCACGAGCCCATGACACCACACGTCCCCCGACCTGCGGCTCACCCCTCTCGGCCCCACTGCCCCTCTAAATTTGAATTTGAAACTTATAAAACTAAAAGATTCAAAACAAATAAACTGGGAGAGAGGGAGTATATCATAGGATGTGTCCCATATGAAACAAGTCCCCTGGTTTGTCACCGTGAAGATGCGGTTAGAAAGGAGCACAGCATCTTCGTACTCGTACGGCAACAAATCGGCCGCAGACAGCATGGTCCACCTTTGACCGCCATGTGCAAGGTTCGTGCTATCTTATTCAATCTCACCGTGGTTCTATCGTACCAATTCATGCGGTGGCCCGTTGCATGGCTGATCCCAATGTTGGACAAAGGTTCTACGGGAAAGGTGTCACCGTTGTAAATGTTGTGCAAATTGATGTTGGTACCCTCCCGTACATATGCAAGCCAATCTCCACTCGCACCGAGCCTAACCTGTGAAACAGTGGGCAGGGGGAGAATTAGGAAATGGACACGGAAGTAGTCTTTAGAATGCATTTACTATGTGATCAAACTCATCTTACCTGCTCATCGGAGGAAATCCGAGTGCCCCTCAACGTCGGCATCTCAAGGGGCGTCAACTTGCAACTACGGCCACGCCGCGCTGGAGAGACCCCCAAGGAAACATCCTCGTGTGTTCCACGGAACATCAAGATGCATTTGTATGAGTAGTTTATCTTGTGAGAGAAAAGGATGAACGAGGGAAGGCCTCTAGAGATAGAGATAGACACTACTACTACCAATGTGATGGCCCGTGCGTTGCAATGGATCCAAAGTAGTAGAATAATACTTATTCACGTGCTTGAAATATAAACACTCTAGTTTTGATATACATGTGTCAGCAGACATGACAGCTTGTCCATGGAAGTTGAACCACGGCGACCATCACGTTTCTTGTTTCTACCACTGCCACACCCACACGCGATTCCCACGACGCCGCTCCAACCCTACCTGTAAGCATGACGTCCCCCGACGTGGACATGGATCCTCTGACGTGGCTATCACTGCCTTACCCTACCTTTCCTTCGCTGACTGGTGGGACCCACACTTGCGGGTCCCACATGTCAGTGATAGAATGGTAGGATTGTTCATGTCAGGGGATCCTCATCCCCCCAACGTTCGCCTCATCCCTCTCGGCCCCACTGCTCCTCTGCCTTTGTGTGCATGACATGCAGGCCAGCTGAACTGCGGCGACCATCAACTTTCTACCACAGCCACACCCGATTGGACGCGGTTTGCCTGCTCCGCTGCTATGCTCCAATCCGTACTCCCACACCATCGAATTTTCATCCAACGGCTGTGACACATTTCGTCCCGGACATCAATCCTCAGCTGGAGTACGTCTGTACTACAGGTAGTACCCGACGGTGTGGCCATCTATGCCTGGTAACGCCCCGACGCCCAGCTGTGGCACCCTCGCCACGGCCACGCCACCACCGGCCGGTTCATCTCGAACGAGTGAGTCGTGAACCACACCACCACCATGAGAATGACATGTGGGCCAGCCGCATTTAAGGTCCGCATGTCATTGACTCATAGGCCGGGCACTAAGCTAGTGAAGTTCGGTCCCGTGGGCCCCGAGAGGGAAATGTAACTCATGCGTCAGGCCTTGTGGTGCTCCCGCAGTACGAACTTGTGCCAAACCCGGAATTTTTTTCTTACTACTACCAACTACTAGTAAGGTACACGTGCATTGCACGCATGAGATTCTGGTGGTTTGTGCATTATGCTTCTACATGTGGAGTCTTCTAGATTCTATATGTGGCAAAATCTGGTGGAATGTAGATGATATCCAACGACCAGTAGTGCTCGGATTTGCCATCTTTGTACCGTCGGATTGGCTTCATCCAATGACCAACTTTCAAAGTTATGGTTTGGTTTGCAGCCTAAGTTTGCCACGCGTAAGCTTAGGTGTGCCACAAGTGTGTTTGGTTGCGTTCTCGTCTCAGCATAGTTGTTCCCTCTTCATGCATGCTCAACTCAACACCCCTCTTCATGTATGCTCTCTTCATGCATGCTTCTAGTGTATTTGTGCTAATCTTGTGTGGACTCATGCACCCTCCATACACTCTACCAAACACCCAAAAGTGGTTCGAGAAGGGAACTCTTGGGATCATGCACCTTCATACACCCTACCAAACACACCAGGCATGTGTTTGGTTCATTGCTACACTTGTGGCTTACCACACTTTTCTAGCTACATGGTCCACATGTCATAGACTCAACTTCTTGCCAAATCTTGCCACACTTGTGGTGGCCATTTTGTTAGCCACATTTTTTGTGGTAGACACACTTTGCCTAAGCTTAGTTGTGGCAAAGTTAGTCATGAATTAAGTTCAACCATGGAGTCTTCTAGATTCTACATGTGGCAAAATCTGGTGGAATGTAGATGATATCCAACGGCCAGTAGTGCTCGGATTTGCCATATTTGTACCGTCGGATTGTCTTCATCCAACGACCAACTTCCAAAGTTATTCACACACTATATAGGGGGTATAGATATAGATGTGTCGGCCCGTTGCAATGGATCCAAAGTATATATGTTTAGTGGAGTGCACTCTAAACATATTATCTATTTAGTTTTCTCTAACCTTTCGTAGCCATGCAACCAAGCCACATAAGCTTCATGGGTGCCCCCCACATCATATTATTCATACTACATTGACTGAAAAAAAGATAAATCACCCAAAAAAGGTCTTCCCGTTTTTTGTTCCTACGATGCTGTGACGTGCACATACCTACTAGTTGTATAGTGGTAGTACTAGTTGTATAGTACAAACTTGGTACTAGTAGGAGTAGAGTAGTACGGAATGCTCCTACTCTATCAACGAGCCCCATCTGACACTAAATTTCTTGGCTTCCGTGCTACAGCTAGATCTTCCCCTCGTTTCTGTTTTCCAACCCGGCGGCGGGCGGGGTGCGGTTTGCCAATAGTCGGTTTGCTCAACGGCGGTCCCACATGAAAGTGAAAATGCTACGAAACACGCCTTCCCTAAGCTATGTGTCGTGCCGGACGGGCCGTGGAGTACTCCCGATTCCCGGGCGTGTGTGGGGGGCGTGCAACGCGAACGCGGCAGGCCTTTTCCTTTTACTAGCAATGTGCCCGTGCGTTGCGACGGATCCAAAGTAGTAGAATAGTAGTACTTGTTCACAAACTTGAAAGAAATCACTCTTGTTTTGATATACTCCTAATATTACTCCCTCCGTTCCTAAATATTTTTCTTTTTAGAGATTTCAAATGGACTATCAAATACGGATTATATAGACATATTTTGAAGTGTAGATTCACTCATTTTGCTCCGTATGTAGTCACTTATTGAAATCTCTAGAATGACAAATATTTAGGAATGGAGGGAGTACTTTTCACTCAAAATATATTTCTCAGGCTGTTTTGATGAGGTGAGGGAGGGATGTGGTTGCTCTCAAGATAATAAGGGGTTTTCTGCAAATTGGAGGAGAGAAGTGGGCTATTGTTGCAAAAATGCCACAACTTACCTCACAGCCATTAGATGCAGATCTAATGGTCAGAAACGACGGATGGCAGACACACCACCATCACCAACTGAGTCTTTTATAGGAGTAGGAGTAGAGAAACATGTATAAATTGTAACATTTTGGTTCTGCTCCTTGGCACGATCGATAGATAGAAATAACGATTGGAAACGCTAGGGCGGGGCTATTTCCGCTAGATAAGCAGAGTACGTAGTAGCTAGGTTGGCGCATCGTCGGTTTGGTCACACGCGGTCCGACATGTTCTAGTATTTCTAGCAAGACGCCCGCGCGTTGCACGAAGTTGATGGAAAAGGTAAGCACAACTTATAAATTGACGGATGGAGTACTAGTTACAGTGATGCATATAATTAAGCAAAGGGATCGCACATGTCAGTATTGACTGGAACGAGAATGCAACAGCACAATAAGAATTAAGGCCACGATGATGACGCGATCGCAGTGGTGGTTACAGAAGGCAAGAAGAAAGATACATGCATCAACGTACGACCTCCTCCTCCTCAACTTAGTGCACCGGGCCACCGACCGGCAGCTAAGGAGCGGCGGCTTTTGTGGCGAGGTCGAGGTGCTTCTCAGCAAAGGCATCCAAGGCTTCCAGCCGGTTGAGGAAGGCCAATGTCGTAGCGTCCTCACTGGCCTTGTAGATACCTATGTACACGATTTGCTCGTACACGTGGATGTGTAGGTCGACGAATTCTTGCAGGGCGAGGCGCCTCGCGGCGAGCGCAACCTCCAGGTGGACATTCTTCGGGGCGTCGGCGGGCAGTCGCAGGGCCACCAGTGCTTGAAAGAGGTTCCGGCCATGGAGGCCGATTAGGGTGGCAAGCAATGAGGAGCCCGGGCGCGCGGGCTGGAGGAGTATGGTGATGTTGTCCGCGAGCTTCTTGAGGACGGTGAACTTGTTGGTGGTGGCAACGATCATCTGGTCCAACTGAGAGTCGTAGTTGGCGTCGACGGCGGCCATCCACCAGCCGGTCTCCAACACCGTCTGGAGACGATCCTCGGCGCTATGCCGCAGGCCGACGTCGTGGACCATCTGGCACAGCCGCTGGCCGCTCGCGCGCATCACCGCCATGGGTCTGGAGTGAGCTCTTTTGCGCTTAGTGTAGGTGCTTAGGCAAATGCTTAGGTGCGTACGATGTGGTAGATGCATTGGAATGGAGGGGCGCCTTTATATGGGGGCAAACTGTGTTGCATTCACATCATGCAGCCTCTTTTCCCGGTCCTCCTCCCATTACTTCCCTCATGCATTAATTGAAGGAGGATGCATTGGCCATTCAACATTTCGGGAACCGCTACTCCCTCCCTCGTCTGCATTAAAGCCGTATCGGGAACTGTGCCGCCTGCTGTCATATCGAATAGTACTGCGCCGCCCGCTGCACGCCTGGCTGAACACACCTCCTTGCCTCCATCAAACCCCTCCGTTAAACCTGCATGCAAACCGAGAAACCTACTCCGGCCACACGTTCGTTCATGAGTGGGCCAGAATTAAACACAACACCGACCGAGCTCCTCCCGTCCGCCCTCAGTTTAAACAAGGCCAGACGCCGGCCAAGCTCCTACCGTTCGCCCTCTATTTACACGAGGCCAGACAGACAGCGGGCAAGAATCGCACCCCTCCGCCGCTCCCCCATCTCCTCCTTCACAATTTTCTCCACTCTTCCGATGGCTTCCGAGGAGCCGTTCTCCGGCATATTACCCGGCTGGGTGGCCCGCCGAGCCCTCCGGATACGGGCGAGGCCGCTCGGTGCTTTACCAACCTCGCTTGGCCCGAGGGAGCCAGTTGCTGCCCCAAGCAGGCGCGTGGTTCAGCAACTCGCCACTCCAGTTTAGCTCGATGAGGAGTGGCGAGTTGCTCCACGCCGGCACGGCGGCGAGCACACCGGAACAGGCGTCGTTGCTGCTGCGTCGTACCGCGCCACCAGTGTCTATGGTGCCGCGCCTCCCGTGTCTGTGGGCGCGCCTCCCGTGCCTGCGGCAGCACCATGCAGGCAGAGACAGAAGCCGGGTGCGTGGAGAGCGACGAGTCGGTGGCCAGCTTCTCCGTGTCCGCTGCCATCATCGAGGAGAAGTAGAACACGGGAGGCCGCCGCCACTTGGGTCCCATGAAGGCCACCGCCGAGGCGACGACTGCGCATTCAGGTGGTTTCTTTGCTTCTTCGTCTCTTCCGAGGACCTTCGTCGACCCCACAAAGTGTCTGTCGGACATGAGGAAGACAAAGGGATCCGCGGGCGGCCATTTAGATTATGTACTCCCTCTCCAGCTGGCGGGAAATTTTTGTTCTAAGAATGAATAAATTGTATGTATCTATAACTAAAATTAGTTTAGATACATCCATTTCTAGGACAAGTATTTCCGGACGGAGGGAGTATTAATTATACCAAGAGAGCCGGATTGGCACCGCTTAGTTCATGTAAATGTAATGAAATCCATCATGTTTATATGAAGATCCGGCTTTTTTATACGAAATCCTTCATGCTTATATGAAATCAGTCTGTGTTTGCACGAATTTCATCTGGTTGGTTAGAGTTGTGAAAATGTATGCCGCTGGCGTTTGATGTCGTCCTCCGCGGAAGGAAGCGGGAGAAGATTTGTCGGCTGCCGTTGGAGATGCTCTTATGCTGGAAATAATAGAGTGACATCCAATCCATTTGAGTTAATTGCATGTATGATTGTCCCTCTATAAAAAGTTAATTGCATGTACAGTGTACACGTGACTTGCAGGGTGGCTACGGCTTCGTATAGAAAGTTAAAAAGAAACAAGTCCATCCTTAATCTTGTATTCTAAGTACTCTGTGGGTTCCACTATCAGTACAGTAGCGAAAGAAGTATATATTAAATAAGTAATATATAATATAAAATCTAAAGTTAAAGACAGAATTTGAACTCATGTCATCGCGTTGCGAGTATCCGGCGCTAACCAGTCCAACACATTTTTGTTGTAGACCATGCTCGAGATATATCTCCATGTCTACTCTTATACTCCATCCGTTCCTAAATATTTGTCTTTTTCAGATTTCAAATGGACTACCACATATGGATGTGTATGTAGACATATTTTAGAGTGTAGATTCACTCATTTTGCTCCATATGTAGTCACTTGTTGAAATCTCTAAAAAGACAAATATTTAGGAACGGAGGGATTAGAAAACAGAGTTGGTGATGATGGTGTGCGTGCCATCCTGCAATATAGGTCGACGGATTTATATCTAACAGATAGGAAGAAAACTATGGCAATTTTGCAAAAATATACACACACCCCTCTCCATGTTCGCAAATACGGCCTTCCCTCGTTCATCCTTTTCTCTCACAAGATAAACTACTCATACAAATGCATCTTGATATTCCGTGCAACGCACGGGCATCTAGCTAGTTTCTTTTAAAATAGTTACTGCGATAATTGGGTTGAAGTGATATATTTTATGTCTGCCCCGAATGATTTCAGATTCACTAGTAGTAACAAAGAAAAGGTTGCCTTGTTAATTAACAGAAAACAGGGTGAAAACTATCACATGAGGCCGGTAAAAACGAGGCACACTGGGTTCAGCGTCGTCGTCACTACAGCTGTGCGCGCGCGAGAAGTCTACATGTCGAGGGGGCTACTGAGCGAGGCACAGAGACACAATGTTCGAGAGAGAAACCAATTGACAGATTACGATCAGATCGAGTTGTCACCCTTCTGCTGTCATTGTTGGGGTGGGGGGGAGGGGAGGGAGAGAAAGACATATCGAGAGTGTGCGCGGTAGGCACAGAGGCGCAACTAGCGAGTGTGTGTGTATGTGTGTGTGTGTGTGTTTTAAAGAGGAGTAGATATATTACTATCAAGATCGAGGTGCTGCCCTACTCCTTCGGTGTCGGGTAGTGTGTATGCGTGTGTGTGTGTTTGAGAGAGAAGCCAGTCGATAGATTAGTAACAAGATCGAGGTGTCACCCTACTCCTTTGGTGTTGGGAAGTGTGTGTGTGTGTGTGGTTGTGTGGGTGTGGGTGTGTGTGTCGGGGGGGCAGTGACCCTTACATATCCCTACTCCTATAAAAAAATAGAGTTGGTGATGATGGTGTTCCTGCCATCCTGCAATATAGGCCATCCGATTTATATCCGACGGATAGGAAGGAAACTGTGGCAATTTTGCAAAAAGATACCCACACCCCTCTCCGCATTTGCAAATAAGGCATTCCCTCGTTCATCCTTTTCTCCCACAAGATAAACTACTCATACAAATGCATCTTGATATTCGGTGCAACGCATGGGCATTTTGCTAGTAGGGAGAAGGAGTTTGTGTGACACATATCTAGCTATATTAAGGGATAGGTAGATAGCATTTGTGCGAGGCATACTTAAATCATCACGAAGATAAACAAAATTGTGTGCATGCAAGTGCCGGAAAAAATGAAGCAAGAAACAATGTGTGTGTGTGCGCGCGCGCGCGTGTGTGTGTGTGTGAGAGAGAGAGAGAGAGAGAGAGGGAGAGAGCGAAATCTCAAAACAAAAGGTGCTCTACTGGAATCGCATTGTATGTATTCATATGGTTCCGGAACTCGAGTTAACCTTAGGCATATGTGTGAGAGACATTATTATACTTTGAGACATTAGTGGCTGTGGGTGGGCGGAATTAAAGGGGTGGGCGTGTTCGACAGAGAGAGCGTGTGTGTTTCTGTGTGAGAGACTCGTAGGACGGGGCAGAAAGACGAATTCTAACCTTGACATAGGGAGAGAAATACATGAAGTGCGCGTGTGTGATTCCGATGCCCACAGGGAAATGAGATATGTATGCGTGTGAGAGAGATTGCACAATTCATTCACGTATCACTATCTAGCGATCGTGGACGTGCATCGCTTGAACATAAATCAATATCTACTTCGTATCGTGGCCAAAGGTACAATATCGATTCAGCGCTATAAAGATTGGACACTCACATATCACATTTTTTTCTATTTAAATAAACCTTTTCAGTTGTGCATGCCAAAGTTACAGTGATCTTTCTTCAAACAACCAATGTAGCTATCATGTACATGCACCATTGTTACTCTTGCATTCAAAATCATTAGTCTTGGATGATTTAAGGTTCTATTATGAAGTAATATATGTAATATTCATATATGAATTCAACAGGTACGCAATTTATGAAATGGAGGCTATGTAATCATATGAGGTAACACTTTTAAGTAGCGGACTACAATATCCATTTCTTTTTGTGCGCCTCTACACTAACACGTCAATGCATTATGTTTAAAGTAAATAACCAATTGCACTAAATTATCTATTTACACGAGAAATACATAGGTTGAGCATTTGATCCCTTTTTGTGAACGCGCCACTACACCCGTACGATTGGTCGCGCACGTGTGAACGTCCAAGTTATCGGCGCATCACCCCGAGTTATTCTCTTTTTTCTGGGGTGGACTTCACACCAGTTATTAACTGCTGACGCGTGCCCCGTGTACAAAGTCTCGCATGACCTTCCCGCTAGCACGGTCCAAAATTAGTTGAAACTGGATACGAACGATCCCGCGGGCGGCAAAATCTCCCGCCTCCTTCTAAAATTTCCGCCACCTTAGTCTTTAGCATGTGAAATTCCCCTTTTGTCCTTGCTGCACGGAGACCGCCAGTTACAATACCGCCCTCATCTACATATTAGGTCGGGGCTGCTTTGGTAACTTCCGGTTCCCCCCACTACACGGCACCCCCATTTCCTCTCCCCCTCCCGCAAAAACAACTAACTCCACAGCACCAGTGCATCTCACATCATGCCGTCCGTACTTCATCGGCCTTTCTCCCCTTCCCTCTCGAAACCCTAGACTGCTCATCCACCGGCGTACCAGAGCCCATTCACTGCCAGCGGCGTCCACCTCGTCGGATCTGCTTCTGCGGCCGCATCTACCCCTCCCACCTCCCCTAGAAACAAGTAGACTGCTCATCCACCACTGTACCACATCCCATTCAGTGTCGGCCTTGTCCACGGCGTCGGATCTGCTTCGCCGGTACTCTCGTCAACCGCAGCGCATCTGCAGCGGCTCATTCGTACTTCCCACCGGAGACGCTTTGTCCACACACCCCCTCCCCAGAGCCGCCCCACCGACGCCCCCGTCGATGGCCTCGGATCCTCTTCGTCGACACCTTCCTCAACCCTACCGGAGCCGCTTCGCCGACACCATCGTCAACCCCACCGGAGTAGCTTCGCCTATACCATTTTCAACCCTACCGGGGCTGCTTTGCCAACTCATAAGTCCACGGCCTCAGATCCGCTTCCTCGCACCCTCTATTTATCATGTAATGGGAAGAGGTGCTTTGTAGTGGGTTCGATCTTACGGTGCTTGATCCCAGTGACAGAAGGGGAACCAACACGTATGTATCGTTGCTACTAAGGATAAAATGATGGGGTCTATTTCTACATAAATAGATCTTGTCTACATCATGTCATCGTTCTTGTTGCATTACTCCGTTTCTCCATGAACTAGATGCATGTTGGATAGTGGTCGATGTGTGGAGTAAGAGTAGTAGATGCAGGCAGGAGTCGGTCTACTAATCTTGGACGTGATGCCAATATAATGATCATTGCCTGGATATCGTCATGATTATTTGAAGTTCTATCAATTGCCCAACAGTAATTTGTTTACCCGCCGTTTGCTATTGTCCTCGAGAGAAGCCACTAGTGAAACCTATGGCCCCCGGGTCTCTTCTTTAATATATTTGCCTTTGCGATCTATTTTCCTTTGCTTTTATTTTCAGATCTATTAAACCCAAAAATACAAAAATACCTTGCTGCATTTTGTCTTATTTGGTGTTCGATCTACCAATATTTACAACTCTCTCATGTCTGTTTTCCAATTTCTGGCACCGCTACCTGAAAGGGATTGACAACCCCTTTAATACGTCGGGTTGCGAGTATTTGTTATTTGTGTGCAGGTGTTGTTTACGTAGTGTTGCTTGGTTCTCCTACTGGTTTGATAACCTTGGTATCATCATTGAGGGAAATACCTACCGTCGTTGTGCTGCATCATCCCTTCCTCTTTGGGGAAATACCGACGTAGTCCTAGCCGACATCACCTTCCGAGCCGCGCCGTCGTTGTTTTGGTCACCGGCTCCTCGCCGCCGGCGCGCCACCGCCGTTGGGTCACTGACATGTGGGCCCGCATGGGTTAGCCACTAACCCCCAACAAAACCTTCACTGACGCATGGGCCCCACTATATTTAATTAGGTTAGTTTAAAACTAAACATGTTAATTAATCTGACGCTGACAGAGCGGGCCCAACCTAACTAAATTAGTTAGGCTAACCTAAGTGTTGTTAAACTAACCTGAGGCTGACAGTTGGGTCCCCTTGGGCCCAGTTGACCTGGTCAACCTACTTACTGACTAGGCCAGTCCAGTCACTCATAGGTGGGCCCAGTGGGCCCCTTTGACCAGTCAGCGTGGTCAAAGTTGACTGCTGAGTCAGCTTTGACCCGGCCCCACCTGTCATCCACTATGGCTAGCTCACAGTGGGTGTAAATAGTTATTTACTATTTATTTTCGAAATTAAAATTAATTCCAATAATATAAGAAAATGTTTAAAACTTTGAAAAATCATATAAAATAATCTTTAACTCGGATGAAAATACTTTATATATGAAAATTGCTCGGAAAAATAAGACGAATCCGAATATGCTATCCACATACGTGTCACATGCCTCCAACACTGCAAACATAGAACCTTCCCCTCGGTTCATTTGTTCGAAAACTGCCTAAAGCTGGGAAAACATCCCCAGATGTTTAGCACTGCAATAGGTCACCCTAGCACAGCATATTGCCATGTCATGCATCGTGATGCATTTGTTTGCCTTGTATTTATTGTTTCTTCCCCCTCGTCTCTCCGGTAGACCCCGAGACCGACGCTTTTTTTTGCGGGTGACCCCGAGACCGACGCTGCTCCCGAGTTCGACTACACTCCTGACGACCGGCCCTTTTCAACAGAGCTTCCAAGCAAGCAAAAACCCCCTGATCATTCCTATATCGTCCATTCTTTCTCTCTCTCATGCTTGCATTAGATTTTGCTATTGTTCTTCGATAGCTACTATTCTGATGCATAGCCTGCTTTTGTAACCTGCTGTTGTTACCTTACGTGTTATCCTATATGCTTAGTATAGATTGGTTGTGATCCACCAGTGACCCCTCATCCTTGTCCTTGTTTCCCCGCTTTGCTACCGGTGACTCGATCAACGTGATCGATGTGCAAACACCGACACATCACCACACCCCCCTTAGTTGTACGACTCTATAGAGTTACTATCGAGTGTCGAGGGTCATACCTTCTACCTCACTCATGTAGCATAGCTAGTCGGTTATGGGTTACCAAGGGTGATTCCTCTTTCACCACCTCCAATGATGCCTCTATCGTGCAGCCCCTCAAGTGTGAACATATCGAGGGTGATTCCTCTAAGTTCACCTTGACGGTTACATCGAGCGGGAATCCATCGAGGGTGATTCCTCGGATTTCCCCATTGATGTTATGGACACACGGATACCTTGAATTTACCTCAGTTCCTTGTTGAAGTCGGGTCGGCCCCGTGGGGTACCAGCAAGAGTTACCGAAGTCGGGTTGACCAGGAGGGTACTTGCGAGTTAATTATGAGGCACGGCCGGGCAGGCAGGCCGCCCTAGAGAGGGATAGGCCTGACCCTTGTTGTGAGTCCTCGAGACGGGGCGACAAGATCACTGATTGTCTCTGTGTGCTCCCAAGACACTAATGGGTTTGGATATGTGATCTGAGTAGGCCTTTGGCCTTTTTGCACTAACCACCACGCGGGAATAAGTATGGGCACTCGGCGTCGTACGATTCTTCCAAAAGCTCGCTGATGTCAGCAGTTTAGCGGCCCGCGCTCGGGTGGCCCACGTAAGCACCTGCTTTGTATAAAGAGGTAGCCAGGACTGATCCCGGTCGTCCTTGCAACGCGCAGGATTCCAAAGGACGATTGGCCGATGACCCCTTCACATTTAGGATGTAGACCGGCGTGTTGGCCTCTCTGTTGAGCCTAGGTAGGCTTACGGTGTGTCAATTAGCCGAGGTCGTGCATGACCCAGAGAAGTTTGTTCGAACAGAGTTAATCGAGTGTGTTGGGTAAGTTGGTGCACCCCTGCACGGAAGTATATCTATTTGAATAGTCGTGTACACGGTAACGGACGCTCAGAGTTGTATCCCAATTTATTAAAACTAGAACTGGATACTGGAGACACTAAATGGATATGATGGTTCCGAGATCGCTTTCTTGCAGGGAGCCAAGGAAGGATCTCTGGGCGTTACTACAACATACTTTACTTATGTTATGCTAATCTGCACTCTTCTAATGCTGCAAGGCACTGCAAGATTCTAGTCGTCGATAGGCTAGGCCTTTCCCTCTATTCTGGCATTTATACAGTCTAGTCCAAAGATATAGCCCCAGTCCTTTGATACTGATGCATAGTTAGTTTAGATCCGATGTAAGTCTTGCGAGTACTTTGGATGAGTACTCGCGGTTCCTTTGGTACCTCTTTCCCCACCTACTCGATTGGTGCGATCAGATGATGGAGCCTAGGAGCCAGCTGATCCCGCTAATGACTACTACTACCCCGATGGAGCCTACTACTATGTGGAGACCACCGACGACCAGGAGTAGTTAGGAGGCTCCCAAGTAGGAGGCATGCGCCCTTTCGATCCAGTTATCGTTTTTATGCTAGCCTTCTTAAGGTAGACTTGTTTATCTTATGTTTGTCCTCAGATGGTGTTGCTTCCGCTGACTTATGTATTCGAGCCTTCATGGCCCTGGCTTGTAATATAAAGTTGTATGACTTGAAATTGTGTCTAGATTTGTGTTGTGATATCTTCTCGTTAGCCTTTGATCTTGATCGTGTGCATTTGCGCATAGGATTAGTGCACGATTAAGTCGGGGGGCATCACACCCTGGCCCACCAAAAAACCCTCTCCCTCCCGCGCACGCTCTCGCTCGGCGCCAGCTACCTGCATTCATGCCACTATAGAGTGCGCCGCTCTGCGTTGACAGCTCAGGGCAGACGCGGCCTCTCACTGCTTCCGTCATTGAAGCGGCGCACCGGGCGCCGCCCGCTACACGCCCGGTTGAACACGCCTCCTCGCCACATTCATACGCCTCCATTAAACCCGCATGGAATCTGAGAAACCTACTCCGGCCACGCGTCAGCTCATGGGAGGGCCGGCATTAAACAGAACATCGGCTAAGCTCCTCCCGTCCGCCCTCTATTTATGCGAGGCCAGATGCCAGGCAAGAATCGCACCCCTCCGCCACTCCCATCTCCTCCTTCACCATTTTCTCCACTTTTCCGATGGCTTCTGAAGAGCAGTTCTCCAGGATACAAGCTAGCTGGGTGGCCCGCCGAGCCCGCCAGATACGAGCGAAGCAGCTCGCTGCTCCACCTCCCGCGCCTAACCCGACAGAGCAAGTTGCCGCCCCAAGCCGCCGTGTGGTTCAGCAACTCGCCGCTCCAGGCCAACTCGATGACGAGTGGCGAGTTGCTCCACACCGGCATGGTGGGGAGCACGGAAGCATGGGCATCCCTGCATCTAGTGTATGCGACCGCGTCATCCGCCCTCGACGCGCGCAGACTTGCCATGCACGCAGAGAAAGAAGTCGGCTATGCGAACGTGGGCGAGGTGGCGGCCAGCACGTACGCGCCCGTCGCCATCATCAAGGAGAAGTAGAACACGGGAGGCCGCCGCTGCTTGGGTCCTAGGAAGGCCACCGCCGGATACCCGGACGGTTCTCCTTTATCTCAGACCATCTTGGGCACCCGCATGAGCTTCACGGAAGCATCCTTCCCCTTCGGCTGAAGCACCCTCTTTGTAGTTCCGATGAGCGGCGCAGCCGGACGTAGGGAAGATACAGGGGAAGAACATGCCTCTGAGGCTCCCGGCGGTCCCGTTATTCCGGGCTGCCGGACATGGGGAAGACAAGCCACTGCCGGCCATAGACTACTGTAGTGTATCCGTGTCGTAGGAATGGAGCTCCGTGCGACCGTGCGTGCACATAATTTTAGCTTTTTAGTTGAAAATATGTCCAAAATGTAATCGTTCTCGTCGGGTTTGTATGATATCCGGCCGTGATTGTACGAAATCCGGTCGTGTTTGCATGAATTTCATTTGGTTTATTGAAAAGGAGTTTGAAATGTATGCGGCTAGCGTTGGATGTTGACCTCGTGCATCCATGTCCGCGGACTGGTCTCCCCCTATCCGCGGACAGATGCAGAAGGATTTTTACGGGTTGCCGTTGGAGATGCCCTAAGTTCATATTGCGTTGTTTTACATCCATCCTCCGCCGACGTAGTCCATTAGGTATCCTCACGTACCGACAAGGGCAACACCAGACTAGACGTACCGAGCAACAAGAGTCACCCGGCAAGCCAAACACCAACCAGAGTGCTCTAGCTAGCTAGCTGGCTTCTGAACTGGTTCTCTGGTGCTTCCGGTGAAGAGAGGGAGGCAATGATACATGCTACATATGGCCCCTGGCTGGCTCGCAATGAGGCAAGATATGGGAAGCGGATTGCAGCGCCACATGAAATCATAGCTACGGTCGTAGCACATATGCATGAATGGAAGATTGTGCATACGGAGCAGAAACAACCAGCAGTGCCAAAACCCCGTAAAAAATGGCAGCCACCTGATGATGACTGGCTCAAAATCAATTCCGATGGTGTAGTGCGAGGCATGAAGACAGACAGGGGCGAAGGCACGTTATCTCTTCCGGTGTCATTGGCACCGGGTAAATCTTGTGTTTACCTTGTACATGGTACAGTCTTTTGGGCTGGACACCGGTAACTTTTTGACCTGGACACCGGCCAGCCCCCCAGTAGACACGAACACAAGCCAGGCATAGCAGCCCATCTAGGTAAATGCCCAATCCAGACCGATCGATTAATCGATCCCTGTACGTGCGCCTGTTGAGAAAAAGCTATCGATCTAATTAATTGATCCCCAATACTGTCGTGGAATTGTCACGGCAGATGTCCTCGTGCAAGGACTTAGTCGTGGAGCCATCGCCGCTAGGAAGCTTAAAGGGGTTAAACGGGACAAGGAACATGAGGGTTATACTGGTTCGGCCCCTTACGGCGAAGGTAAAAGCCTACGTCCAGTTGAGGTGGTATTACTTAGGGTTTCGATGACCAGGGAGCTTAATCGCTATGCCCGGCTCTCGATCTGTTGTCTCTCGTCCTGAACTGCCGCCGGGTCGTCCCTTTATATAGAGAGGTTGACGCCCCGCGGCTCTCAGAGTCCCGGCCGGCTTATAACAGTATCCGGCTCGGACTCTTGACTACTCTTGCCTTACATTACAAGTCTTGCCATAATGGCGGGTTATCACTACGGGCCTTAAGCCGCCTCCGGGTCTTAAGCCCATTATTGATCTGCCATCTTTAAGCTTGGTACTGGGCTTCACGTGATGATCATTATGACGTAACCCGGCCCCTCCTGGGCGGGTGACTCTAATGGTTATATCCTCAACATTAGGCCCCAGATTGATTTGAACCGGTTCATGTCAATCTTCAATGCCTTTAAGAGAAAATCATCCGGCTTCTGCTTGTACGAAGGTTATAACCCGCCATGACGTCATCTTCTGGATTTCTGGTAACCCGCCATGACGTCATCTTCCATTAAACTCATTTTTTTATTCTGTCATATCCCAACGGATCTTATCTTTAATGACCATCCCGAAAATCGAGGCGTTTCAGTGGCGAGATAATCACGTCTTGGCCTCCTCGTTTCTCGCGCCCATTTATCAGTCACCCTTATAAATAGGCCCGGCCCATAGGCCTTCGTCACTTCTCTCTTCCATCGTCTTCCTCCTCTGACGCCCGAGAGCTCGAGCTGCGCCGCCGCCGCCGCGCCCCTTGTCTTCCTCAACCTTGGCCGCTCCATCACCCTGAACTGGTCCAGAGAAACGGCGGCGACCTCCGCATCTCATCAGCGCCAGTAAGTCCTTGCACCTCCCTACAGTAGATCCGCATTAGGGTTCTGTCGTTCTTCCCCTGTTCTTCATTGTTCATCTCAAGTTCTTCACAGTTCCGCCACCGAGGTTCCCTTTGATCTAAAAACGGTATAGACTCCCTGCGGTAGTAGTTTCTCACTCATTTTTATGCTAGTAGATCCCCTTTGGCGCAAAAAGACCTCGTTCTGAGCTTATGAACTTCTCTGTATTAGCTTTCTAGGTCTAGAAATTTTTCCTTTCTAGACGATCGTTTGATCCAAAATAATTACTGCGATCTGTGAAACTCGTTTGTGCCACACTTAGTCAAAAATCGCATTTGTTAGCTATGGCGGCTCATATCTCCGGCTTAAAAGAGGCCATGCGCTGTGAAATTTCCGGCTCATTTATGATAGAGTTTTAAACAACTTGAATTACTCATGATGCCCACAGCGGCTTAGATAACCCGACACAATTAGCCATATATCATTAGGCCCCTTCATAAGCCGCCATCTTGAATACTGAACTGTAATCTTCCTCCGGCTTATATTTGAACCGGACATTTCCTTTTATCATAGGCTTTCGTCTTTCACAATGCCGCCCAAGGCTCCCAAGGCACCCATTACGTGCAACTGGATGAGATCCAATGTTACTGATGATACTTTAGATGATTTCGTGAAGACGGGTTACCTGCCTAAAAAGGAGGTCATGTCCTATCGTGCCCCTGACCCGTCCGAATAAAGACCTCAACCAAGAGACGGAGAGGTTGTGATATTTGCTGATCACATGAGCCGGGGCTTTGCTCCTCCCGGCTCAAAATTCTTCAGAGACGTTCTGAACTTTTTCGATCTGCGACCTCAAGACATTGGACCCAATTCCGTGTCGAACATTTGTAACTTTCAAGTGTTTTGTGAGGTATACCTTGGAGAGGAACCCAGCCTGCTACTCTTTAGGGAGTTGTTTTACTTGAACCGCCAGAATGAATGCGCCAACGGGCCTAGCTTGGAACTTGGCGGAATCTCCATTCAACGACGGAGAGATTGCCTCTTTCCTTATGCTGAGCCGCCAAGCCACCCAAAGGACTGGAACCAGACATGGTTCTACTGCCAAGATACTTCTCCGGCTGATGAGAACCCTCTGCCCGGCTTTCGTGCCCTGCGTCTGGAGCCAAATCACCCCCTGCCAGACAAACTATCTCAAGCTGAGCGTCAACCACTGATCCCCACCATCAACAAGATTAAGGCTCTTCTGGGAAATGGCCTTAACGGCGTTGATCTGGTCCGGGTCTGGATTGCTTGGCGGGTGATTCCCTTGAGCCGCCGCCCCGGCTTAATGTGTGATTACACGGGCCGGAAGGATGATCCTCTGCGGCACAGCCCCAACAACCTACCTGAGGACGTCGTTGACGACATGACCAAGTCCCTCTTGAACGAGAGCTTAGCAGACTGCGGGAGGACCGGCTTAAGCCCCTTATGCCAAGTTAGCCCGGCTCCGGCGGTAAGCTACCGATCTGAGCACTTTACTTCCATTTTAACAATTTTCGTTTTAACTTCAAGGAAACCTTTGTTGCATTTTTTCAGGCTAATGACAAGTTCTGGAAGGTCAGGTATGACCATGAGGCTGCTAAAAAAGCCAGGAAGGCTAAAAAAGCCGCCAGGAGAGGCGCTCCCCGCAAGAAGGGGAGTAAGCCTAGCGCCTCAGAGCTGCTTCAGTTGGATGATAGCTCTGAGTCAGAGGTAGCCCTTGATTCTTTAAGCTCTTCTTTTGTTTTTTGTCTGTTTTTAACCACCTTATTGACACTGATTATCAGCAGGATGATACCGGAGTGAGTAACCCGGTGATTGAAGAGGTAACTATACTTTCCTCCGACCCGGAGCCCTTGCCAAGGCTGAAAGTCCGAAGAGTAACCCGGAAAGTAAGATTTTCACATCCTTTAGCTTATCAAGATCCTCAATTTCTTTTGAAGCGACAGATTCATGAGAGCCGGAGACACACCCGGACCAACTAGGATGCAGACCTCTCCTCCGGCTTACCTGAAGCATCAAGGAAGTGCCGGACTGAGGTTATCTCCAACTTATACCCTTTTCATCCTTTAGCGGGCGTCACTCGTCAACCACTCAATTCGTCTGATTCTAACTATCAGGAAACTTCACCTTCCTCCGGTGACTCCATGCAATCTAACCTGCCGGCTTTCAAGACCGCACCCGGGTAATGATAATCGGCTTATTTTGTGCTTTATCTTACTCATGTTTTTGCACTAACCTTTTGACTTTCAGCGCACAAGCAAAACTCAGCAAGAGGGCAAAGAAAAGTCACCCGGTCGAAGACCCGGTCTTGACTGAACCCAACGCCTCTGCTTCTGAGCCGCCGTCTGCATCAGCTCCAGAAACCACCGCTCCAACTGAACAACAAGCCATGGAGAGTTCTGACAACCCGGAGATCCCCAGCTCAGCTCAACCGGCTGATGACCCGGATGTGGTAATTACCCGGACCGAATACGTTGAGCCGGGAAGACCCACTGTGCTGGCCAGATGCTCTGCTAAAGAAGAACTGCTGGAGCACTGCAGGGCCATACTGGATATCACTGACTATGCCAACTTGAGCATTGGAGATATTGTTTCTGGTTATATTAGTCAAGTGCACAACAGCCGGGACTTGGAGATTGACATGGTGAAGCAGATACAGCAAAAATCTGAGGTACAACTCTCTTGCTTGCTCCATAGTCATCCTTACCATGCTAGCCCCCAAGTCTATTACTTATGATAGAATATGTTGTAGACTTAACCTCCAGCTTATCTTCATGAACCGGCACTTATAAATAGAATGTTTCAGCATACATTAGCCCCCAAGTGCCAAGTGTCTTTGCTTGCAAAGTGCTTGGGACTTCAATGTTGCATGATAACCACTCAAACTGTAACCCGGAATTTGTACAGGCTGCCTGCAAGAAATTTGAGTCGGAAATCTCTGAGCTGAAGAACCGCCTGAAGACTCAGGAAACTGAGACCCGGAAGGCCAATGCCAAGTTTGAGTTCAGTGTTGCTGCACAAGAAAATTTGAAGAAAAAATTTGAAACAGAAAGAAAAACTTGGGCCGATGAGAAGACTGCCTTGCTCAGCCGGGCCGAACAAGCGGAGGCTGCTCTGACTGAAAGAACCACCGAACTCTCCGGCTTAAAACGCCATGTGTCACAGATGGTCTCCGCAATCTTCGGTAAGTCATTCTGCAAGCTCTTAACAAGTTTACATCATTCATGTCTCATAAATCCCACCATTGCCATCAGCTCACCTGACTTTGCTTATACAGGTCCCAGAAGCTCCAATCTTAATCAGATGTTCTGACCAAGCTGAAGGCTGTTTACACCTTGGTGGAGCAACTCTATACCGGGTCACAACGTGCTTTAGTCGTTGTGGCTCTGTCCAATGAGGTTCCCACTCACCTGGCAGACGTACTCAGGCGGCTTGCCGTTCTTCCTCAGCGCTTCCAAGAACTGAGACGGGCTTCTGCAAGAGCCGGAGCTATAGCTGCTCTGAGCCAGGCCAAGGCGTTTCTCCCGGAGCTAGACCCGGCCGACATCGCTCTTGGATACCCCAGCCTGAAGGAAGACGGGACCCCTTTTGACCAGAAAGACTTCGCCGCCTGTGTGAAAAGCGTGCGCCCGGTCGCTACCTTGATTGGGAATGACACAGATCTTACCAAGTATCAGCCGGGCTATGACGCGGAGAATCAGAGGATCCCAACTCCACGCTATGAAGCAGTCAACCTGATCCCTCCGACTCGTAAGCATACCTTCGCCCCAGAAGTTGACCCGGCCGGGTTAATTGATGATGAGGCTCAATTTGAAGCTTTGAGCGGCATTGACTGGAAATCATCAACCTTCCAGGTCATGGAATCAGCCGGAGGAGCGGAGAGGGATGAGCCGGGAGCTTCAACCCAACAAGCACCTTGATTTCTTAGGCGGCTCATGGTTACACCTTAAAACAATGCCTCACCTTTTGGACTCGGAGAGTCTTGTAATAGAGTAGGACAAACACTTAATTTTATCGTGCCATCGTGCACGCATGGAGTGCTTAACTCCGTTGAAGCTGCTCTTTATATTCCTCCGGGTTATATTTGATCATTTATTTTCCTTAAGCTTGAAGAACTATCTTTAATTGTTCTGCATAGAAAAATAAATCACAAGTCTCTAGGCGGCTTACCGCATGGAGAGTCATATATCTTACACTTAACCCAGAACATAACCAAGGTCATAAAAGACCGGCTCTCAATCATATCTTCGGGATAACCACAATAGCCTACCTGCAAGCCTTGCAAGTACACCTCCGGCTTATGTAACCCAGATAATGAGGTTGAGGACGCATCGATAATGTGTGTTGTGTGCTATCAACATTATTAATCAAAGTTAAGCCGGCGGAGTAAGAACCGCCCTTGCACACTGTTGATATGAGCAGAAGAACTTGTTGCAAATCAGAAGATCAAAACTTAGGGGCTTCCGGTTCGAATACGACCAGAAAACCGTCCCAAAGGGGTTAAGCTAAGATTCGAATGCGATCATATAGCCCCCAGTGGCTTTGGCGTTGCCGATCAAGAGGGTACCGACAGCTATGTTATCTTTGGTTCGAATATGACCTATGTTTGAACAGGAAGCCCCCAAATGACCTTGAGAGTTGTTTAACGACGCTGATTCGAATACGATCCACGTCAGTTCCCAAAGGGGGTTGAGCTATGATTCAAATATGATCAAGAAAAACTCCCCAATGAGCTCGGCAATTTGCCAATCAAGTGGGTATCGACAGCTATGTTCTCTTTGGTTCGAATACGACCTATGTTTGAACAGGAAGCCCCCAGGTGATCATATTGTTAACGGCTAGATTTGAATACGATCATAAGCCGGATCCACCTCCAAGTGACCATGTAATGTTGTAATGGAAATAACACGTTTACCTTTGGAGGAGAAAAGGACAGAGGTCCTGCTTTATTATTTTTCATAATATATACATGACTATAGAAATATGTACATTATGAAAGCCGGTGGCTCAAGTGTAATAAGGCCGAAGCTGAGCTATGTTCCACGGCCGACGGGTCTCTTCCTCCGACTTACGTGAATCTTTGTGCTCCCGAACATCGATAAGGTAGTATGACCCGTTGTGCAAGTTCTTGCTGACCACAAAGGGCCCTTCCCAAGGCGGGGATAACTTGTGTGCATCTGTTTGATCTTGGATGAGCCGGAGCACCAGATCACCTTCCTGGAAGACCCGGGACTTAACCCGGCGGCTATGATAACGGCGCAGGTCTTGTTGGTAAATCGCCGAACGAGCTGCTGCCACATCACGCTGTTCGTCCAACAAGTCAAGAGCATCTTGGCGCGCCCGCTCATTATCCGCCTCAACATAAGCCGCCACTCGAGGCGAGTCATGCCGGATGTCGCTAGGGAGGACTGCTTCCGCTCCATAAACCATGAAGAAAGGCGTGTAACCCGTAGATCTGTTAGGAGTAGTATTGATGCTCCATAACACGGAGGGTAACTCCTCCACCCAACAACCCGGCGTCCGTCGCAAAGGGACCAAAAGCCGGGGCTTGATGCCCTTCAAAATCTCCTGATTAGCTCTCTCAGCTTGACCGTTGGATTGAGGGTGAGCCATGGATGAAACATCAAGTCGGATATGCTCTCGGCGAAAGCCGGTGCCGCCTAATACTTTCTTGGACATTTTGCATAACCCTTCTGTTAAGTTGCCTACAGAGGAAGACTTGGCTGTCCCTGACCCGGAGGCACAGTTAGTGGCGGCTCTCCACATTACCCCAGACTGGACAGTACCATACTTGGCTTACATGACCCGGGGAGAATTGCCTGAGGATGAAACTTTGGCCAGACAAATAACCCGGCGGTCTAAGTCAATGATAATTATCAATGGCGAGCTGCATCGTCGCAGTGTCACTGGAACTTTCCAGCGTTGTGTTTCCCCTGAGGAAGGTCAAGAAATTTTACGTGAGATTCACGAGGGGGATTGTGGCCATCATGCCGGCTCAAAATCCCTTGTGGCCAAGGCTTTTTGTCATGGTTTTTATTGGCTGACGGCTCATGCTGATGCGGAGGACTTGGTCAGTAAATGTGACGGTTGTCAGAGGTTCTCGCGACGGGCTCATGTACCGGCTCAGGAGCTGAGGATGATTCCAATTACTTGGCCATTTGCGGTCTGGGGGCTTGATATGGTTGGGCCTTTTAAAAGGTCCAAGGATAAGAAGACTCACCTCTTGGTGGCGGTCGACAAGTTCACAAAGTGGGTTGAAGCGGAGCCAGTTAGTAAGTGTGATGCAGCCACAGCGGTTCAGTTCATGAAAAGGGTGATATTTCGCTTTGGTTTTCCGCATAGCATTATAACTGACAATGGTACCAATCTGTCTAAAGGCACCATGGAGGAGTTTTGTCAATGAGAGACAACAGATCGAGAGCCGGGCATAGCGATTAAGCTCCCTGGTCATCGAAACCCTAAGTAATACCACCTCAACTGGACGTAGGCTTTTACCTTCGCCGTAAGGGGCCGAACCAGTATAACCCTCGTGTTCCTTGTCCCGTTTAACCCCTTTAAGCTTCCTAGCGGCGATGGCTCCACGACTAAGTCCTTGCACGAGGACATCTGCCGTGACAATTCCACGACAGTTGGCGCCCACCGTGGATCGTAAACCGGAGGGAGTCGAGATTGGGCCTTTTGATGCCTCCTTCTCATGACCTCATTGGACGCGTTCTGATCCATCGTGAGCCGGAAAGACTGTGCCTGAATCAGCTGAGTCTGGGCGTCGAGAGCCGCCCTCTCCGCAGCCATCCTGATCCCTTCCGCCGCCAGATCCTCCTTGGCTTTTGCTAGATCCAGCTTTAACTGTGCCACCTCCGCGTCATGCTGAGCTTGATCCGCTGGGACGACCGTAGCGGTTAATATGGCCGTCATCTTGTCTGTGAGATCCATCAACACCTGAGCCGGCGAGGGCACAAGGCTTCCTGCCCCGGCGGTGGGGTTTTGAACAGGTTGTGCGCCAGCCATGAAGATTCCAACCCGGCTCGGCGGCTCAAAGGGGTCCGAAATACTGTCGCCATCGGAACAACCCCTGAGCCTGCCATCTTGAAGTTGGTATAACGAATCGGTCTCCTCTGTGGATGACTCGCCGTCAGAGCGAGCGGCCGTCTCATCACCAGATCCAGATCCTTCAGAGAGCTCTCCATGGACGCATCCCACGAAAGCACGCTTCAAGGCAGGCAAAGTCCGGGCGGGTCGTGCATGTTGAGCCGTCTCGATGAGATCGGCGCAGAGGTCCGGCTCAGGGCCCGGCTCACCAATCTTGCCAATAAAGACATGGATTCCGCCGAAGGGGACCCGGTACCCGTACTCAATTGAGCCGGCGTCGGGGCCCCAATTTGCATCGTCGATGTAGAGCTTGCCGCGATGACTCTTGGTCATCCGGCCCACAGCGTATCCCTTGAGCCCTTCGAAGCTGCCCTTCAAGAACTCAAATCCACCGTGCGCCAGCCCCACGGTGGGCGCCAACTGTTGTGGAATTGTCACGGCAGATGTCCTCGTGCAAGGACTTAGTCGTGGAGCCATCGCCGCTAGGAAGCTTAAAGGGGTTAAAAGGGACAAGGAACACGAGGGTTATACTGGTTCGGCCCCTTACGGCGAAGGTAAAAGCCTATGTCCAGTTGAGGTGGTATTACTTAGGGTTTCGATGACCAGGGAGCTTAATCGCTATGCCCGGCTCTCGATCTGTTGTCTCTCGTCCTGAACCGCCGCCGGGTCGTCCCTTTATATAGAGAGGTTGACGCCCCGCGGCTCTCAGAGTCCCGGCTGGCTTATAACAGTATCCGGCTCGGACTCTTAACTACTCTTGCCTTACATTACAAATCTTGCCATAACGGCGGGTTATCACTACGGGCCTTAAGCCGCCTCCGGGTCTTAAGCCCATTATTGATCCGCCATCCTTAAGCTTGGTACTGGGCTTCACGTGATGATCATTATGACGTAACCCGGCCCCTCCTGGGCGGGTGACTCTAATAGTTATATCCTCAACAAATACGCCTATACGTGCACCTATTTTGTTGCTCGTCCGCTCGGCTTCTCCGCCCTCGGCCCTTCTCCGCCGCCGCGCTGCCAATCGTCGGCGCCCAGTCGCTGGTTCATCCTGGTTGTCCATTGAAGCGTTCAAGCATCGCTAGCCGACCGCCTCTACCCTCGCCCACTGAGAGACTGTTGGAAATTTGAGGTACGTCTCAACTCCGCACTTGGCAATTGCCGATCTCTCCCAAATCTGAAATCTCAACTGTGTGTAGGAATTTTAATTTTTTATATTTCGGGTTTCTAATTGTTTGGCTAGGGTTTTAAAATTTAAAGTTATTATAATTGAGAACAAGTCGCTGCGATTCACATCTAACCATGGGAGGATTATTTCAGCGAGAATGGCAAGGCAGAAAGTTGAGTAAGTTTAACTCCCTAATCGTATTGTTCAATCAATATGTTATATTTATTTCTCACCAAAAACATATATTTTGTTTATTGTTTCTATTCTTGCATATGCAAACACAAATAATGTAACTCATACATTTTTGCTAACACAATGATAATTATTAACAGGAGAATTTATGGAAAGGTTTCTTAAAAAAATGAAGTCCTCGACACAAGATGATATAGCTAGCCCATCACATGAACCAGTTCATTTTGGTAAGAAATCTCACTGCCATATAATTTGTGTTGTTGGTTGTGTTATTTTCCGTTCCAAAATATAAGGTGTATTGATTTCCGTGCAAATCAACCATTTGAATGTTTGACCAAGATTATACAATAAAATAACAACATCTACAAAACATAATAGATAAAATATGAAACTATATTTCTTGAAGGAATCAAATGATATAAATTTCATATTGTGAATATTGATATATTTTTCTAAAAACTCGGTCAAACATGCACTCGTTTGACTTTAGAAAAAATACACCTTATATAAAGGAATAGAGTATATACTATTGCTTGTTGTTGATCCTTGTATATATAATGTGCATGTGAACACCGGGAAATTTTTGTTCTGGATTCGCCCTTGGAGACAGAGGGGGCGCGGTGTTGAGATACATCGTGGCGCTTTTAGGGCTGGTATGTTTCACCACTTCCAAAACATTGTAGACCCGGAAGCTGTTGAAGTGTTGGCTTCCAAGATGGCCTTGGAGCTGGCTCGGGAGGTCAACACGAAACAGGTACACGTCGAGCTCGATAGTGAGAGTGTGGTGCAGATGCTCAACCAGCCCACGAAGAGCCTGGGCGTTGCTGGCCCTTAGGTGGAGGAGATAAAGATGATGTTGCAATCTTTCGCAGGCTTCAAAGTTTCCTGGGTTAGGCGTTCCGCCAACATTGCCACGCATAAATTTGCTAAAGTACGTGTTAGAGATGAACAACTATGTAAGGTTTGGTTGGAGGCTCCCCCGAATTTCATTCTTAATGTAATTTCGGATGACATTCCGAGCTTCGTGGTTTAAATAAAGCGGCAATATTACCCCTAGAAAAACAAGAGTCACCCGGCAAGCCGAACACCAACCACACCCCTATACACCGTAAAACACGTCGTGATGTCAGCTCCACCCCCTATTCATCACGCTGGCGGGCGATTCAGAAGCACAGAACAGCACACTAAACGGCAATTAAAACTCGTGTTTGTTGCGCCGGCTAGAGGTGTCTGTGATGCATGCGACAGGTGCACCCGGGCCGGCATGTGGGCTGTTTTTTGCGGGAGACGCAATCGTTCAGCAAACATAATATGATCATCCTATGGTGGGATCATGCGTTGTTCCGAATGATGGCTGCATCTTCGTGTCGCAAATATTCTGCTGTAATCAGTTTGTTCATTTTAATTTTGCGCAAACTGCAATAACTCAAACAATTGCCCAGAGACTCCGTACACCTCCAGGCTCCAGATAATGAATTTGGTAGCAAGACTGCGTACGCCTCCAGAAAAAGCTTAACTGAGATTTACTAAGAGCAGCCACAGGCACAGGAGGTAGGACACAATGGAGAAACAAATAAGCTTTGTTAGCAAGATTATGTACATTGTAAACAAGCACAGAAATGTCCTGCTGATCAATCAAGCCACAGTTGTTTGAAAGAATTTATTTATATGCTAATTAATTACAGAAGAGTTAGAAAAAGCTGAACTTCAACAGGGGTTGAGTATTTCTCGACCACAAGTCAAGGTCGGTCAGAAGAAACTCACCTACTCATATTGAGAATTACAAAGCCCTTCTTACCGGAGCTCTATATGTGATCAGTAATTCACACTATAGTTTGACCTAAGAATAGATATGTCAACATGGCATGCCGTTCTCAATCAATGATCTTTGGGCCTGTATTTGCCACCAAGGTCAAATGATCTGTGTGAAACTGTCGAGCAAAAAGCTTGTCCCTTTAATTAAAAACAAGGTATATGCTTGCCACTTCAAATGGCATAATAGGCTATTGAACAGTAACCACCTGCTTCATGGCAATTCATATTTCAATCTCAGATCAAATACCCCAACCAGTCCATGTGATCACGGAAGTGCCAAAACAATGTGAAATGCCGCAAAATGATTGTCTCTTGGAGGCTTAGGCATTGTGAGGTCAGTAGCTCTCTGGTATCATAACCCTTTTTTAAAAGCAAGACAACTTTAAACCTTGGCGACTATTCACTGGACCCGCTATTTCTCGATGACGAATCTGTAGCAAGTTAACAATACATAAGGAAAAAGTTTCTGTACTTCATACTCCCTCCATTCCACAATGTAGTGCATATTTGGTTTTTAGGAAGTCAAACATGTCTACATTTGACCAAGTTTATAGAGTAAACTATCAGCATTTAAAATAGTAAATATTTAAAATATGAAAACAGACTTCATGATGAATCCAATGATTCTAGTTTTGGCTTTTAGATGTTGATATTTTCCCTACAATCTTGGTCAAATGTAGACTTGTTTGACTTTCTAAAAATCAAACATGCACTACTTTGTGGAACAGAGGGAGTATCCATCCCAAAATAAGCGTCGCTGATTTTGTACAAAGTTGTACTAAATCAGCGGCACTTCTTTTGGGACAGAGGGAGTAGTATATAAACAGCTCTGCAAACAATACCTCGTGAACGGCGCTTTCCCTCCATGGCTTCTTTTTTTTCCTGACAGCTTTGGCAAAGGAACGGACCATCCCATCGACGCAAGTTCCCAGGTTGTGATGAATCTTCATGTACAGATATCCCTTGATTTGGCTTTAACTCTACTTGACAGATAGCACATATAAAGAGTTTGAACATATTTCGAACAGGGTATTCAGAATCCAGCCTGCGGTTAAAAACGAAATTTGAGCCATATGCACAGGTCTTGGTGCAAACTGAAGGAATTCAGAATATGAATCAAACAAGGTTGCGCTCAGCAGCAGATAGAAAGATAATGTGAATGAACAAAATATTTTGAGGGTTTTGCATGCAATAGAACGGAAGGTCGGATCCAAATACTTCAAACATGACAATGTTATGCTGTTTGAATGAGTTTATGTGCTCCATATGTTTGCACTTTAACTTCATCTAACTTTCCTCATGGTGTGCATCTTTATAAATTACTTCAGCCAGAATCCAAAAGGATGGTACGTGTCCTCGAGTTGTTTTTCATTTTGTAGCGAGAAACCATCCATAAATTTATTCCAGGCCCGTGAGAAGGTTATTGGTTAAACTGACACTGTTGGCTGTCAAAATGGAAAATGAATGTGCAAACTTCTAGAGAACAAGAAGTAAGAATGCAAAAGAATTTATTAATCGACTTTCTCATCTATTATGGTTGATGATGCGTTGGGAACCTTCAACACGATTATATAATCATAACTGAACTTCATGACCATTTGCTCTTTTAATGATCGAAAATAGAATTATAGAACCAACCGTCTAGAGAGCAATGCACATTCATCCTCAAATATCTCTTCTACGATGTCTGGATCCATATATTCTCTATCTGCATGGGATGATGAGTCGGAAGATGTTTTCTTGCGAAACATATTTTTGAAAACACCCATTCCTGGTTGCTTTTTAGGAGCTGACATAGCTGGGTTGCCTTTTTCTGGTACTAGGTCAACGACTATACAAGTGGTGTCATCCCTCAGTCCCTTTGAGTGCACTGCGTCCTGAAAAATATTTGAATGTGTAAAGAAGAGCATCATGAAAGAGTCAGGGTTAGAGAGAGAGGAGGGGTGTACTTTAACAATTTGCTCGGCTGCAGCTTCAGGAGAAAGTCCTCTTGAACAGTTCAGAGCCTGTTCTGCAGTCAAAGCATCCCAAACACCATCGCTTGAAATAATAAGCCGGCCTCCAGCAGTAGATAACTAGACACATTAAAAAACATATCGGTACTTTTCAGAATCCAGGGATCAGATTAACAAAAACAATACACTAGGTTACTCGGAGATGGCAGCAAACTGCTGTGTAAGGGGTTAGATACATCCGGATACCCGCTGAAACATATCAAGTACGTATCCGCCGATCTTTTTTTCCAAATAATTATACTAATTCGGATACGTCTGGGATACCCCAGATACTGGTCGGACACGGGAAAACCAGGAAAAGTCTAACCCCGTACATATCATTACCCACGAACCACCGTTCCCCTTTTCTCGCCTCATCCTGCCTTCACCCGACCTGAGCTCTGCGCCGCCACTGCTGCCGCTCCCTCCCCTTGCTGGAGTGCCGCCGCACTGGATATGAAGAGACCCAGTGGCCGGCCCACCGGACAAGAGAAGGGAGCCCAGCCGCCGCCACTCCGTCGCATACCCCCTTGCTGGAGTGCAGCCGCACAGGATAAGAAGAGACCCAGTGGCCGGCCCACCGGACCAGAGAAGGGGAGCCCAGCCGCCGCAACCCCGTCGCATACCCCCTTGCTGGTGTGCCGCCACACTGGAGAAGAAGAGACTCAATGGCCAGCCCACCGGACCAGAGAAGGGGAGCCCAGCTGCCGCCGCATACCCCTAGATCTCAGCGCCCCTCCCTTCCCAGATTAGATGACTGTAATCTACCCACTGCCTCTGAGCGCAGCCACCGTGCTCCCCCCCCCCCCCCCATCTGAGCGCCGCCACCCCTGCTCCCTCCCCTGACCTGAGCAGTAATGCGGCGGCGAAGGAGGAGGAGGACGGCATCCATCGCTCCCTCCCCCTAATTGCCATCCTCGCGACAACATAATTTGCCATAAAAAAACGTTTGATTTGCCATGCCTAAAAAACTGATGTCAGATTTTTAGCATTTTCAGTAAAAAGAATTAGGCATAAATTTGTATCATTGGGGTGTGGGGGGGGGGGGGGAGGAAGGGGGATAGTTTCTCAAAATAGTACATATGACCCAGTGAAATCTAGGTAAGAGGCATAGAAAAAGGGGGGAAATAAATATCAAACCAAAACAACTTGTAGTACTGCAGTCTGCTATTATTTTACCTGTATAGTTAAATTTTGGGCTTCAGCCTTAAGTTAAAACTGTTATAATGTGTTCTGCATTTCCAGACATACCTTTACTTGCTTGACGAGAGGAACAGGAACGATAAATTCACCCACGTCCTGATCTCCGATTGTCCTTGACAGGCACAAACCCCCAGGCCAGCATCTAAGGGGGCCAATCTGGAGGTGGAGAAAAGCATGCATTTGTAAAGCAAATGAAAAGAATATGAAAACTAGAAAAAACACATGCAAAATGTATCAATGAAAAAAAAAACATGAAAACTAGAAAAAACACATGCAAAATGTATCAATGAAAAAAAAAACAATGTCCCTCATCTTACACCCTCCACCTATATTGGGCACTTCCTCCTGTTCCACTCCTAACACGAATGCACGATTGGGTACCATGTCTCTTGCATAAACTAATATGTTATATGCCATTAAAACTCTAAAATCCAATCAAGGTTTTAAAAATTGACATTTAGCAGCTGTGTAGCAAACACTTGGGATCAAGTTCAAAAGCAAATTCAATACTAGGGAGCACATTTAACATGAAACAAAAAAGTTAACACTAGAGGGCAACATACAATTAACATATGCAGCTAAAATGGTACTCCCTCCGGCCCCAATTACTGTCGCGACGCCCAACTCCGATGAGCAAGCACACCCGCGACAATTAAAAAGGGCCGGGGGGGGGGTAGATATATCTGTGGCTAATGTTAATCAATGTCACCAAAGACTGCATAATTTTTTCAGTACTGAAGAACAGGTTAAAGGATAATATGTCTCTTAACAGTCACCATAAATACTGCACATTTCCAAGTGGAGTACGAGTATCTCATAAACTGAAGCAACAGAAATGGCAACAATGAACCTTGATGCAAGAAAATTAACTTGAATGGCAAAATAAGCAAAGTTGAAACCTCAGCACCACCAACAACATTTAGCCTTCCAACATCACCTCCAGCTTCTGTTACACGATCAACCCTGCACATCAAAATCAAGTGGCAATAGATAAGTTTTTGCCATGAGAAGTGAGAAGGCACATATCAGGAGAACAATCTTACTCCTCTTTACTGGCATCGAAACGATGATCCGAAGATAACTGATAAATTGAACCTTCAGCTTCTAATACACAACGCGAATCACCAACAGATGCAACAGTAACAACCAATCCATCTATTATGACAAATGTCACTGTTGTTCCTGAAGAGCGTGCTGTAAAGAAAGAAAGTGATATCAGTAGGACATTTAATTTAGGTCGATGCTAGTAATGTTTGAACAAGTTATTCCAAATGTTTCACAAATGTATGTCATTAGAGACCAAAGAACAGGAATAAACAAGATCCATGGAAGATTCTAATGACCGATCATAAGATCTCTTTTTGCTGGCTCTGATGACAGATAAATCTCCTTTTTATAAGATAACTCAGAATACTGGAGGATTAGTGAAAACTGCTTTAATTATCACTTGACGCACCTACTGTTTGGAAATCTTTATCGGTTTTGACAAATGCTGCAACCATCGCCCTTGGAAGCGCAGCAAGCCAGTCCTCCCTGTTGAGATCAGCAGGGACTGCACCCAAGATGTTGTTCAAGAGATTCTCCTTTGTATAAATAGCGGCTCCATTCCCATTGTGCCCATCAAACAGCTGCAATAAAACCACCGCGCTGAGAGGCTCTGAACAATTGCTTCTAGTTGATCATTCATCAAAATTATTGCCTCCAAAATTTCTTCAAAAAAGTCTAAAATGTGGAACTACAGCAAATTAAGATACTTTGTGCTATTTTTTCAAAAAAAAAAGATACTTTGTGCTATAGCCAGCAAGTCCAGCATTGCATAATTCAATTGGACACATGCATTCATTCATTGTTGACGATAAATTAACCTTAATTTCATTGTGAAACTAGTACTCCCTCCGTTCCTAAATATTTGTCTTTCTAAAGATTTCAACAAGTGACTACATACGGAGCAAAATGAGTGAATATACACTCTAAAATATGTCTATATACATCCGTACGTGGTAGTCCATTTGAAATCTCTAAAAAAACAAATACGATTGTAAGCAAAATGAGTGAACAGAGGGAGTATCTGTTATGTACACATAAACCATATATAGAGTCAGCATCCCAATCTCCAAACGAATTCAGAGCTTCCCTCCAAACGAATTCCAGAATCCAGAATTGTCCAACAACCGAGCATAAACAAAATCGAGCAAGCCTCACAATTCACGCACGCACGCATCCAACCCGATCCACGTGAACTTAGAATTATTGAGCACCAACGTAACGTATCCACGTGACGCACGGCGCTGCCAGATCGGGCACGCACGAAATGCGATTGTAAGGGTGTGGGGCGCTTACACCGAAGGCAGAGAAGGAGGATGACGGGAAGCCGGGGAGACGCTCGCAGTCGGGCTTGAGGAAGACAAAATCCTCGCCCTTCTTGGCCTGGCTGAAGAGGCCGTGCTGGAGCTCCGGGCGCTCGGCGGCGGTCCTCTCGCTGACCACCTCCCGCCGCAGAAGCACGGCGAGCGGCACGGCCGAGCCCCCAGCCGTGCTGCCGCCGCCGCCCACGGAGCCCTGCACCGACCTCGACCGCGTGGACATCCCCCTGCCCTGCCACCACCGCCGCGCCGATCCGCTATAGAGGCGCGGTCCCCAATTCGTCCCGTCTCGCCCGTATTGGTGAGGGGCTTTTTTGGGGGGGGGAGAGAGAGAGAGAGAGAGGGGAGGTGAGGCCGGAAGGGAGGAGGAGGTCACATGGGTACAGAACGCGGAAATCCAGCCCGCCACGCGCATTCGACATTTTTCAGCAAAAGTTGGCAATGGACGACGAGGGCCATGTTCGGACTTCGGATTAGGGTTATTAGAGCAACTCCAACGCGGCCGCGCGTGCACATCGACCCAACGCTGTCAATTCAAACCGAAAACTAGTGCGCTCGCTGTCCGTCTGGCGTATTTTTGGCCCATATTTACATCTGATTTTTGTCCACACCACACGAGATAGACGCACCGCGCTTTCGCTCGGTGTCCGCCACGGCCCCACCTGTCAGCCGCCCAACCACTACCGTGGTAATAGTCGATGCGACTACCTAACTCGGGCCCACACGGCAGCATCTCAAAGTTCCAAGTTTACTTCCTTTTTAATGCAGGCGTGTGGGAGGAGGGGGGCTCATCCACTTCTCCTCCCCGTTCATATATGGCCACACTCGCTCCCTCCCGGCGCAGCAAAACCCTAGGTTGCCATGGGTTTCTTCGGCAAGGGCAAGAGCAAGCTCGATGTCGGCGCAGGCTCGTCCCGCACGCCGTCGCCAGCGCCACCGTCGCGTGCCTCCGAGTTGGAGCCACGTGCGGCGAGGAGGCGCCGACCACGGGACCGGCTTTACATCCCGGTGAACCGCGTGCGTTGGCATTGGTATTACCACCAGCCATGGCCGGGTATTAACCTCCCCCACGGCTGGCACCTTGACCCACACCGCATCCTGGTGTCGCAGTCACCGTGGACGCACACGGAGGAGGTGCGCAAGCACCATGCCCTCTGGACGGCAGAGCAGCGGGGCGACCCCGCCTACGCGCGAGACTCCCCCAACTGGGAGGTCTGGTTCGTGACGAAGCACGACGTGGCCTGCCGCGGTGGCGTTGTAACACCCCGGATGTAACTTTCCATATTTGTAACTCCAACTCTTGCCATTTTCGATTATGTGTTATGATATTTCCTTCGTGGTCGGGTTTTGTTTTTTGTTTTGCATTTTGTTTTGTCATGCATCTCATATCATGTCATCATGTGCATCTCATTTGCATACGTGTTCGTCTCATGCATCCGAGCATTTTCACCGTTGTCCGTTTTGCAATCCGACACTCCCACATGCACCGGCGCACCCCTCTTGTTTTCTTTTCGTGAGCGGGTGTTGAACGTTCTCGGAATGGACCGAGTCTTGTCAAGTGCCCTTGGTATACCACCGGTAGACCATCTGTCAAGTTTCGTGCCATTTGGAGGTCGTTTGATGCTCCAACGGTTAACCAGGTAACCGTAAAGTCATTTTATGTGTTGCAGCAAAACCCTCCTCCAAACAGCCTAAAACCCCTCTAAGTCTCCTCCTTGCTCTAGGTCGTTCGATCACGATCGTGTGGGCGAAAACCGCACTCCATTTGAAGCCTCCTAGCTCCCTATGCCTATATAAACACCTCCCCCTCCAAAATCTCGGGCAAAACCCACCCTAACCCTAGATCAAAGCACCCCGCCGGACACTGCACTTGCCGCCGCGTCGGGCCTCTCCCAGCCTGCCACGTGGCAGCGCCACCGCCCGTACGCCCGCGGCCCGCCGGGGCCCGTGCGGGGCCCTCCCGGCACGCGCCTCCTCCGCCTCGCGCCCGAGCGCCCCGCGCCCGAGCCCGCGCCTCGCCGCGCCGCCTCCCCCGCCGGCCCGTGCCTCGCCGCGCCGTGCCTCCGCCGCCCTCTACCTTGCCGGCGAGCTCGCCCTCCGCCCCCACCTGCCCCGCCGCAGGTCGCCGGCGCCGCCCGCGTCCGCCGTCTCCCCCGACCTCTCCGGTCGCGCCCCGTCTTCCTCCTCCCCGGCGGCGCCTCCTCCTCTCCGCGCCATCGCCGGCGTCCCCGTCCACCACTCCGGCGAGCTCGGCCAGATCCCGATCCAGAAGACTCGAAGGTTGACTTCTCCTTCCCCCGAAAAATCCTCCAAGTCCCAGAGATTTTACAATATCTTGCTCTGTTCGTGGCATCATAACTCTCTGTATATAGCTCTATTTCGTGCGTGTAATATATTCAAATGTTCGCCTCGAGATGCTCTTCATTTTGTTCCATTATGCTATGCTTATTTGAGTCCATCTTGATGCCCAAATCTCTGGTGCAAGAGTGTTATATGCTGTTATCTGCTGTTACTTATCAGAACTTAGGGTTTTGTTATTTTTGTTGCATTTAATCTGTGCATCTTATGGGCATGAGCTCTACATGTGTTTTGATGTATGCCATGCCATCTTTACAGATGTGTATGCCATGTATTTTTTTGATATCTGTGTTGACTAACACAAGCATGCAAACTAGGCTTCGTGATGTTTCTGATTTCAGGGACTTAGTAATTTTACTAAGTCTGTGAATGCTGTTATTTTGTTGCTATGTATCCATGTGGCTACAGAGAGATCCATGCTTATTTTTGAGATGTCTAGTAAGGATGTTTTGTAGTTATAGTTGTTCTCTATCCATCCATGCCCCTGTTTGAAATTATGGAGTGCCGTAGCATGTCTCAATCTTGCTCTACTTTTGCTATAAAATATTCCTGACAGAATATTAACATGATATTCAATTTTGCAAAGGTTGTTGTAGTTGTTTCATACATGCTATGTATTTTCTATTGCCATGGATAGCTTCATAAACATGCCATCTTGCTGTAGGTATGCTTGTTTTGTCATGCATTGCTTTGTGGTGAGTGCATCAAACTCACCAATAAGCCTTCATATTACTGTTCCTGCCATGCTCTGTTTTCTGCGGTCTGAAACCTGTTAACGAAACTTGCTATGTTTACATGGGTGCCATCATATCTTCTGGTCCTTTCTGGCTTATGGTCAGTAAGGGACTTTTGTCATATGCATTTAGTAGATTCATACCATGCCTTGTTTTGCTATGTTAAGTTCCTGTAGCATGTTGATTTCGTGCTCTGAACATGGCTACCTGATGTTGTTTCTGCCATGTCCAGTAATTTCACTAAGTCTGTGAACCTGATATCTTTTGCACTTTTGCCATGCTTGTTTGAACCTGCTGTGTTGTGATCTAGCCGTAGCTCAGTGTTCATCTTTTGTCAAGCATCTCCTGTAGATTACTGCCGTATGTTTTGTTGCTATGTTGGAGTGCTGTAACATAGTTACTTGTTGCATTCTAAGTGATATCATGCTGTTAATCGCAGATTCGTGTCATTCTTGTTTTGCTTGCCATTTGCAAACCGTGCATCCGTTTCCGGTGATCTTTATATCGATTTCGACCGAAATTATCTCATCTTTCCAGTGGCATACTTGGTTTGTCAAGTTACTGCCTTGTTCATCATTTTTCTTCCGGAGCACGCATATGCATCGCATACCACATCTCGCATATCATACATGTTTTGCATCATGTTGCTTGTGCATTTCCCGTGATTGATTGTGGTTCCGTTGCTTGTGTTCGTGTTATGGGTAGAGCCGGGAGACGAGTTCGTGAACGAGGAACCTGTTGAGTACGCTTACGAGGAGCAAGCTTTCGACAACTCTGAGAACCTTGCAGGCAAGATGACCATACCCTCGAAATCACTTCTATCTTTGCTTTGCTAGTTGTTTGTTCTATTGCTATGCTGCGCTACATACCTCTTGCTATATCATGCCTCCCATATTGCCATGTCAAACCTCTAACCATCCTTTCCTAGCAAACCATTGTTTGGCTAAGTTACCTCTTTTGTTCAGCCCTTCTTATAGCGTTGCTAGTTGCAGGTGAAATTGAAGTCGGTTCCATGTTGGAACATGGATATTTTGGAATATCACAATATCTCTTATTTAATTAATGCATCTATATATTTGGTAAAGGGTGGAAGGCTCGGCCTTATGCCTGGTGTTTTGTTCCACTCTTGCCGCCCTAGTTTCCGTCATACCGGTATTATGTTCCTTGAGTTTGCGTTCCTTACGCGGTTTGGTGATTTATGGGACCCCCTTGACAGTGCGCTTTGAATAAAACTCCTCCAGCAAGGCCCAACCTTGGTTTTACCATTTGACCACCTACCACCTACACTTCCCTTGGGTTTTCGCGAGCCCGAGGGTCATCTTTATTTTAGACCCCCACGGGCCAGTGCTCCTTCGAGTGTTGGTTCGAACCGAGCTGCCTGCGGGGCCACCTTGGGGAAACTTGAGGACTGGTTTTACTCATAGCTAGTCTCATCCGGTGTTGCCCTGAGAACCAGATATGTGCAGCTCCTATCGGGATTTGTCGGCACATCGGGCGGCTTTGCTGGTCTTGTTTTACCATTGTCGAGATGTCTTGTAAACCGGGATTCCGAGACTGATCGGGTCTTTCCGGGAGAAGGTTTATCCTTCGTTGACCGTGAGAGCTTATAATGGGCTAAGTTGGGACACCCCTGCAGGGTATTATCTTCCGAAAACCGTGCCCGCGGTTATGAGGCAGATGGGAATTTGTTAATGTCCGGTTGTAGAGAACTTGTTACTTGACTTAATTAAAATACATCAACCGCGTGTGTAGCCGTGATGGTCTCTTCTCGGCGGAGTCCGGGAAGTGAACACGGTTTCTGGGTTATGTTTGCCGTAAGTAGGAGTTTAGGATCACTTCTTGGTCATTACTAGTTGACGACCGTTTCACTGCTTCTCTTCTCGCTCTCATTTGCGTATGTTAGCCACCATATATGCTTAGTGCCTGCTGCAGTTTCATCTCATTACACCATCCTTTCCTATAAGCTTAAATAGTCTTGATCTCGCGGGTGTGAGATTGTTGAGTCCTCGTGACTCACAGATTCTACCAAAACAGTTGCAGGTGCCGACGATGCCAGTGCAGATGATGCAACCGAGCTCAAGTGGGAGTTCGACGAGGAACGTGGTCGTTATTATGTTTCTTTTCCTGATGATCAGTAGTGGAGCCTAGTTGGGACGATCGGGGATCTAGCATTTGGGGTTATCTTATTTTCATTTGGATTTTGACCGTAGTCGGTCTATGTGTGGATTTTGGATGATGTATGAATTATATTATGTTTTGTGTGAAGTGGCGATTGTAAGCCAACTCTCGTTATCCCATTCTTGCTCATTACATGGGATTGTGTGAAGATGACCCTTCTTGCGACAAAACCACAATGCGGTTATGCCTCTAAGTCGTGCCTCGACACGTGGGAGATATAGCCGCATCGTGGGCGTTACAGGCATGCAGATCGACCCCCGCTTCGTGTCACCGCCCCCGGAGGTGCGCCGGAGGAAGAGGAGGCGGACTATCAGACCGCTTTGGAGGCGGCGCTCCAGCGCGCCCTGGAGGAGAGACAACGCGAGTAGGACGCGCGGTGGGATGGCTTGGAGGAGGCCCTCGCGTTGTTGGCCGCAGGGGACTACGTCTACCCCCCCCCCCCCCCCCCCCCGCCACCGCAGCTACCCGAGCCCACGCCCACGTCGCCCACGGAGCCCGTGCCGGAGATGTATGCGTGGACCGGCATCCTCCACGAGTGGGTGAGCGCGCCGACTATCGTGTTGGGAGCGTCGCCGGAGCAAGAGGCCGCCTACCTGGAGCACTGGTGGTAGCGCCACCTGGCGGAGGAGCACAGCGACAGCGAGCGCTAGATGTAGGCCGAGCGCAATGAGGAGGTGCGTCGTGCCCGCTGGGCACGGGAGGAAGAGGAAGAGCACCGGGAGCTTGATACGTCCATTTTGCATCATGTTTTCCTACTGTTATTTATAATGTTTTTGGTCATTATTTCACTTTATGATACAATTCTAATGTCCTTTCTCTCTTAACTTGCAAAATCTACATGAAGAGCCGGCAGCTGGAATTCTGGACCTAAAAGAGTTACAGCAGAGATAGCTATTCTACGGGGCTCCAAATGACCTGAAACTTCACAGAATTTTTTTGTTGAATATATAAAAATACTGGAACAAGAATCACCAGAGGGGGCCTGTCGGTGTCAAAACCTACAGATCTCGGGTAGGAGGCCCGAGTTGTGGATCTTGGATCGATGGGTAACAGGGAACGTAGAGACAGCGTTTACCCAGGTTCGCGCCCTCTCAAGGAGGTAATACCCTACGTCCTACTTGGTTGTATTGATCCCATATACTTGTGGGTTATCAAGACTTTTTTCTGACGCCGTTGCCGGGGAGCAATAGCATGGGGGTGAATATTCTCGTTTGTGCTTGTCTGCTTTATCACTAAGTATATTTTATTTTCTGCTCTATTGTTCTCTATCACTAGATGATGCCCTGCGTGTTGCTGCGGAAATTTGTAGTCTATAAACATGATGGTAGATAAATTGAATGAATTTTGGCGTAGTGTGTTTATACATATTTCAGATAAGAAAATTGCAATGGACACAATACTTGGTATAAATATAAATATCGGAAAACATGAATTATGAGATTATTTTTGTACTAAATACAAGACATAAGTAATTTCATATGACTTACATGAATATTAATGTATATATTATTTTAACTATTATCATAAGTCAATCTTCATATTTGCATGTTTAAGATCTACAAAAAAAATGATAAATAAACACAAATATTGACAATAATTCTAGTTACTTGCATGACTGGAAGTGAGTGATGGAGCTCCAATATCAACATCAACAAAATTCATTTTCTCTTTTTGCCAAAGTGAGTATAAATTCTCTTGTCTCAAAGCATTTGTCTGAAAGGGGCATGATTACTTATCATAGGCATCGAGATCCAAATTAGCGCATTGAAGTATGAATTTGTTCATAACAAAAAGATACTATGCATGGAAACTTGTGAGCTAGACTCCTCGGCACCCATGATACACCCAAGTAGTGTTGGGACAAACCCGGTCCGCCGACGAACGCCGCATAGGCTCCCGTGACATGAACGCCGGACGAACCCTAGTCTCTCTCTCACTCGGACGTACGTAGGTGAAAAAGAAGAGGAGCACACTGACACAAGAATTTTCGGCGACAAACGCCTCGCCGCACGAACGGCGCCTCGGCCGCACGCACGACCCTTTTCTTTACTCCTCTCAAACTATGGCACATACCACGTACATCCAACCAACTCAGATCGGCCTCTATTTATAGGCTGGCACACACGCCACCTCCCCTATTCTGATGCATGCTAACAAACTATGGAGTCTATCCGGCCAGCTAACAACTTATCTAGCTAACTAACTACATGCATGACTATCCTATCATGCCATGAAGCTAGCTAACCAACTAACCAACTCGCCATGGCCACGAGTGCACGCGCACGCACGTACACCATCGTGACACACACGCACACACGTACTCTGGGTGCATACCTGTCACGGTTTATTTCTAACAAGTAGTACAAAATGCATGAGATCCTTCTTTATTGTCTTCCCATGCAAGCCCATCCTTAGCTGCGGACAACACGTAATGATAAATTTACCTTTAATCACAGTGATACCAGTAGCTAGCTGCTCATTTCGGTGAACATAATGGAGAACAGTTTATTTGTACCAAGTAAAAGACCGACATCCGACTGGCTTTGATTGATGGTTGTGAAATGAAAACATGATGATGTAGTATAGCGATGAATACACTTCTCAGGTTGTACTTTACTACAAAAATACTATCCCTGATGGATAATAGCGGCAATAAAAAATACTCTAGCTAAATCGTAGATGCATCCACAAAATAAAAAACAGCGGCAATCAATAATACTCAGCTAAATTGTAGATGCATCCACAAAAATAATAACAGCGGATTGAAATAATGGAAGAAGAATCCACAAATCATAGATGCATCCACCAGCAAAAAGAAAGGAGGAGGAAGAAAAGGCAGTTGTGGATACAACATGTATGTGCGTCTGAGGCTCTGAGCAGATCGTCCTTGGTGTGGGATTCCCGATGGCATGAAAGAGCAGATCGGTCTCGATCATGGTGGAGATGACGCGATGATGATCAACCCCTCATCCTCACGTCAGCTTGCGGAGTTAAACTCGCGGGGTTCTCCGACGTGCAGGAGCGGATCAGCCTCCTTAGTGGATATGAGGCGACAGCGAGCAGTCCCGAGTCCTCACGCCGTCTGCCTATGGATTAGGAAAGGAGGCATCACAATGACGGGGGTAGGAGGGGCCCAGAGTTCTCCACCTTGCAGGGGCTAGATCGGGAGGAGAGGGGATGGATCGGGGAAGTGGACGAAGGGGCTGGATACAGGACATGTGATGGATCGGGGTATCAACGACAGGGAGGCGTGAGGTAGGCGGCAGCGGCGCTTGGTGCTTCCAGCAGGAACCAATTGGTATCTATTTATATGATTGATAGATGGGTTTTCGGTTCTAGAAGATGAACATGAACTAATGCGTAGAGAAATCATACAGTTGGTTGAAAAAGAAAAGAAAAGAAAAGAAAAGGATGCCATTTTTCAGTGGAGAAGATGAATATGATCTAGAGATGGAAACTAATGGATGGGCAGTTAATTGGCAAGGATTCCTGCAACCCATGCGTGCCGGAGGTGGCAGGAAAAGTTATGATATGATTGGTTTAGCATGAAAAAGGGGATGATGTGGTGCATGGACCTCTAAAAAAAGCATATAGCTGAGCTAGATAGCCTGCATGTGGAGATAAATTAGATAGTGGGGATGAATCTCTTAAGTATGTAGGATTACTTATGGATATGGAACACGAAACACCAAAAACATTAGTTGTACTTGCTACTCATGAAGATGGGGAACCTCCTCAAACCCTCGATGCTCGTCATGTGAAAAATATTAAACACTACTTTGATAATCCTGAGAAAACCCCATTCAACTTGATAATGGGAGACACGTTGGATCAACGTGACTACTTTAGGGATTGTCGCTTGACTCAAAAAGGGAAACACTTATGGGATCAAATTAATTATTTGCAATGGTATGCTTGGGACATATGCTTGAGATATGATTATACTTGTTGCTCTATGATGAAGGCTCCACACCTTCCCTTTTCATGTGAATTTGATGATAAAGAAACCTTGGCTTCTTATGCTAATGGTATATATGATTACTATGATGTAGAATGAATAGAAGAGTTTGTTGCTTTTAAGGGTGCTTATGAAATTGAGTCTCTGTCTGAAAAATATGAAGATTATGATGATGTTGTTTATAGACTTGAAAATTTTGCTATACTTAATAATTGCTATGAGAATTATAAATAGAATGCTGATATTGATGAATTTATTGAGAAGGTCTCTGCTGCCCAAGAAGAGGCTAATATTTTGCAGGAACCTATGGAAGAAGAAATTGATGAAACTCTGAGCTCATTGTATGAAAAAGATGAGGAATAGAGCGGAGAACAAAAGGAGGAAGAGCGGATTGATCACCCGTGCTCGCCTTCTAATGAGAGTAACTCTTTATCCCATACATTGTTTAACTTCTTTTCGTGCTTACTGAAGGATGAATGCTATGATGATTGCTATGATCCCTTGGATTCATTTGAAATGTCCCTTTTTGATGAAATTGATGCCTGTTATGTTGGGGAACGTAGTAATTTAAAAAAAATCCTACGCACACGCAAGATCATGGTGATGCATAGCAACGAGAGGGGAGAGTGTCGTCCACGTAGCCTCGTAGACCGTAAGCGGAAGCGTTATGACAACGTGGTTGATGTAGTCGTACGTCTTCGCGATCGACCGATCCTAGTAACGAACGTACGGCACCTCCGTGATCTGCACACATTCAGCTCGGTGACGTCCCACGAACTCACGATCCAGTAGAGCTTCGAGGGAGAGTTCCATCAGCACGACGGCGTGATGACGGTGATGATGAATCTACCGACGCAGGGCTTCGCCTAAGCACTGCTACGATATGACCGAGGTGGATTATGGTGGAGGGGGGCACCACACACGGCTAAGAGATCAATGATCAACTTGGTGTGTCTATGGGGTGCCCCCTCCCCCGTATATAAAGGAGTGGAGGAGGGGGGAGGGCCGGCCCTCTATGGCGCGCCCTGGAGGAGTCCTACTCCCACCGGGAGTAGGATTCCCCCCTTCCCTAGTTGGACTAGGAGAGAAGGAAGGGGGAGAGAGGGAGGAAGGAAAGGGGGGCGCCGCCCCCTCCTAGTCCAATTCGGACCAGAGGGAGAGGGGCGCGCGGCCTGCCCTGGTCTCCTCTCTCTCTCCACTATGGCCCAATAAGGCCCATACACTTACCGGGGGGTTCCGGCAACCTCCCGGTACTCCGGTAAAATCCCGATTTTACCTGGAACTATTCCGATGTCCAAATACAGGCTTCCAATATATCGATCTTTATGTCTTGACCATTTTGAGACTCTTCATCATGTCCGTGATCATATCCGGGACTCCGAACTACCTTCGATACGTCAAAACACATAAACTCATAATACCGATCGTCACCGAACGTTAAGCGTGCGGACCCTACGGGTTCGAGAACTATGTAGACATGACCGAGACACGTCTCCGGTCAATAACCAATAGCGGAACCTGGATGCTCATATTGGTTCCTACATATTCTATGAAGATCTTTATCGGTCAAACTGCATAACAACATACGTTGTTCCCTTTGTCATCGGTATGTTACTTGCCCGAGATTCGATCATCGGTATCTCAATACCTAGTTCAATCTCGTTACCGACAAGTCTCTTTACTCGTTCTGTAATGCATCATCCCGCAACTAACTCATTAGTTACATTGCTTGCAAGGCTTATAGTGATGTGCATTACCGAGAGGGCCCAGAGATACCTCTCCGATACTCGGAGTGACAAATCCTAATCTCGATCTATGCCAACCCAACAAACACCTTCGGAGACACCTGTAGAGCATCTTTATAATCACCCAGTTACGTTGTGACGTTTGATAGCACACAAGGTGTTCCTCCGGTATTCGGGAGTTGCATAATCTCATAGTCATAGGAACATGTATAAGTCATGAAGAAAGCAATAACAACATACTAAACGATCAAGTGCTAAGCTAACGGAATGGGTCAAGTCAATCACATCATTCTCTAATGATGTGATCCCGTTAATCAAATGACAACTCATGTCTATGGCTAGGAAACTTAACCATCTTTGATTCAACGAGCTAGTCAAGTAGAGGCATACTAGTGACACTCTGTTTGTCTATGTATTCACACATGTACTAAGTTTCCGGTTAATACAATTCTAGCATGAATAATAAACATTTATCATGATATAAGGAAATATAAATAACAACTTTATTATTGCCTCTAGGGCATATTTCCTTCAGTCTCCCACTTGCACTAGAGTCAATAATCTAGTTCACATCGCCATGTGATTTAACACCAATAGTTCACATCACCATGTGATTAATATCCATAGTTCACATCGCCATGTGGCCAACACTCAAAGGGTTTACTAGAGTCAGTAATCTAGTTCACATCGCCATGTGATTAACACCCAAAGAGTACTAAGGTGTGATCATGTTTTGCTTGTGAGAGAAGTTTAGTCAACGGGTCTGCCAAATTCAGATCCGTATGTATTTTGCAAATTTCTATGTCTACAATGCTCTGCACGGAGCTACTTTAGCTAATTGCTCCCACTTTCAATATGTATCCAGATTGAGACTTAGAGTCATCTGGATCAGTGTCAAAACTTGCATCGACGTAACCCTTTACGACGAACCTTTTGTCACCTCCATAATCGAGAAACATATCCTTATTCCACTAAGGATAATTTTGACCGCTGTCAGTGATCTACTCCTAGATCACTATTGTACTCCCTTGCCAAACTCAGTGTAGGGTATACAATAGATCTGGTACACAACATGGCATACTTTATAGAACCTATGGCTGAGGCATAGGGAATGACTTTCATTCTCTTTCTATCTTCTGCCGTGGTCGGGCTTTGAGTCTTACTCAATTTCACACCTTGTAACACAGGCAAGAACTCTTTCTTTGACTGTTCCATTTTGAACTACTTCAAAATCTTGTCAAGGTATGTACTCATTGAAAAAACTTATCAAGCGTCTTGATCTATCTCTATAGATCTTGATGCTCAATATGTAAGCAGCTTCACCGAGGTCTTTCTTTGAAAAACTCCTTTCAAATACTCCTTTATGCTTTCCAGAAAATTCTACATTATTTCCGATCAACAATATGTCATTCACATATACTTATCAGAAATGCTGTAGTGCTCCCACTCACTTTCTTGTAAATACAGGCTTCACCGCAAGTCTGTATAAAACTATATGCTTTGATCAACTCATCAAAGCGTATATTCCAACTCCGAGATGCTTGCACCAGTCCATAGATGGATCGCTGGAGCTTGCACATTTTGTTAGCACCTTTAGGATCGACAAAACCTTCTGGTTGCATCATATACAACTCTTCTTTAAGAAATCCATTAAGGAATGTAGTTTTGACATCCATTTGCCAGATTTCATAAAATGTGGCAATTTGCTAACATGATTCGGACAGACTTAAGCATCGCTACGAGTGAGAAAATCTCATCGTAGTCAACACCTTGAACTTTGTCAAAACCTTTTTCGACAAGTCTAGCTTTGTAGATAGTAACACTACTATCAGCGTCCGTCTTCCTCTTGAAGATCCATTTATTTCTATGGCTTGCCGATCATCGGGCAAGTCAACCAAAGTCCACACTTTGTTCTCATACATGGATCCCATCTCAGATTTCATGGCCTCAAGCCATTTCGCGGAATCTGGGCTCATCATCGCTTCCTCATAGTTCGTAGGTTCGTCATGGTCAAGTAACATGACCTCCAGAACAGGATTACCGTACCACTCTGGTGCGGATCTCACTCTGGTTGACCTACGAGGTTCGGTAGTAACTTGATCTGAAGTTACATGATCATCATCATTAGCTTCCTCACTAATTGGTGTAGGAGTCACAGGAACAGATTTCTGTGATGAACTACTTTCCAATAAGGGAGCAGGTACAGTTACCTCATCAAGTTCTACTTTCCTCCCACTCACTTCTTTCGAGAGAAACTCCTTCTCTAGAAAGGATCCATTCTTAGCAACGAATGTCTTGCCTTCGGATCTGTGATAGAAGGTGTACCCAACTGTCTCCTTTGGGTATCCTATGAAGACACATTTCTCCGATTTGGGTTTGAGCTTATCAGGATGAAACTTTTTCACATAAGCATCGCAACCCCAAACTTTAAGAAACGACAACTTTGGTTTCTTGCCAAACCACAGTTCATATGGTGTCGTCTCAACGGATTTAGATGGTGCCCTATTTAACGTGAATGCAGCTGTCTCTAATGCATAACCCCAAAACGATAGTGGTAAATCGGTAAGAGACATCATAGATTGCACCATATCTAATAAAGTACGGTTACGATGTTCGGACACACCATTACGCTGTGGTGTTCCAGGTGGCGTGAGTTGCGAAACTATTCCGCATTGTTTCAAATGAAGACCAAACTCGTAACTCAAATATTCTCCTCCACGATCAGATCGTAGAAACTTTATTTTCTTGTTACGATGATTTCCACTTCACTCTGAAATTATATGAACTTTTCAAATGTTTCAGACTTATGTTTCATCAAGTAGATATACCCATATCTGCTCAAATCATCTGTGAAGGTCAGAAAATAACGATACCCGCCGCGAGCCTCAACACTCATCGGATCGCATACATCAGTATGTATTATTTCCAATAAGTCAGTTGCTCGCTCCATTGTTCCGGAGAACGGAGTCTTAGTCATCTTGCCCATAAGGCATGGTTCGCAAGCATCAAGTGATTCATAATCAAGTGATTCCAAAATCCCATTAGCATGGAGTTTCTTCATGCGGTTTACACCAATATGACCTAAACGGCAGTGCCACAAATAAGTTGCACTATCATTATTAACTTTGCATCTTTTGGCTTCAATATTATGAATATGTGTATCACTACGATCGAGATCCAACAAACCATTTTCATTGGGTGTATGACCATAGAAGGTTTTATTCATGTAAACAGAACAACAATTATTCTCTAACTTAAATGAATAACCGGATTGCAATAAACATGATCAAATCATATTCATGCTCAACGCAAACACCAAATAACACTTATTTAGGTTCAACACTAATCCCGAAAGTATAGGGAGTGTGCGATGATGATCATATCAATCTTGGAACTACTTCCAACACACATCGTCACCTCGCCCTTAACTAGTTTCTGTTCATTCTGCAACTCTCGTTTCGAGTTACTTCTCTTAGCAACTAAACCAATATCAAATGCTGAGGGGTTGCTATAAACACTAGTAAAGTACACATCAATAACATGTATATCCAATATACCTTGTGCCATCCTTCTTATCCACCAAGTATCTAGGGCAGTTCCACTTCCAGTGACCATTTCCTTTGAAGTAGAAGCACTCAGTTTAAGGCTTGGGTCTAGCTTTAGGCTTCTTCACGGGAGCGGCAACTTGCTTGCCGTTCTTTTTGAAGTTCCCCTTCTTCCCTTTGCCCTTTTCTTGAAACTAGTGGTCTTGTCAACCATCAACACTTGATGCTTTTCTTGATTTCTACCTTCGTCGATTTCAACATCACGAAGAGCTTGGGAATCGTTTCCGTTATCCCTTGCATATTATAGTTCATCACGAAGTTCTAGTAACTTGGTGATAGTGACTATAGAACTCTGTCAATCACTATCTTATCTGGAAGATTAACTCCCACTTGATTCAAGTGATTGTAGTACCCAGACATTCTGAGCACATGCTCACTAGCCGAGCTATTCTCCTCCATCTTGTAGGCAAAGTACTTGTCAAAGGTCTCATACCTTTCGACATGGGCATGAGTCTGAAATACTAATTTCAACTCTTGGAACATCTCATATGCTCCGTGGCGTTTCAAAAACGTCTTTGAAGCCCCGATTCTAAGCCGTAAAGCATGGTGCACTAAACTATCAAGTAGTCATCATATCGAGCTTGCCAAACGTTCATAACGTCTGCATTTGCTCCTGCAATCGGTCTGTCACCTAGCGGTGCATCAAGGACATAATTCTTCTGTGCAGCAATGAGGATAATCCTCAGATCACGGATCCAATCCGCATCATTGCTACTAACATCTTTCAACTTAGTTTTCTCTAGGAACATATCAAAAATAAAACAGGGGAGCTAAACGCGAGCTATTGATCTACAACATAGATATGCTAATACTACCAGGACTAAGTTCATGATAAATTAAAGTTCAATTAATCATATTACTTAAGAACTCCCACTTAGATAGACATCCCTCTAATCATCTAAGTGATCACGTGATCCATATCAACTAAACCATGTCCGATCATCACGTGAGATGGAGTAGTTTTCAATGGTGAACATCACTATGTTGATCATATCTACTATATGATTCACGCTCGACCTTTCGGTCTCCAGTGTTCCGAGGCCATATCTGCATATGCTAGGCTCGTCAAGTTTAACCCGAGTATTCTGCGTGTGCAAAATTGGCTTGCACCCGTTGTACGTGAATGTAGAGCTTATCACAGCCGATCATCACGTGGTGTCTCAGCACGAAGAACTATCGCAACGGTGCATACTCAGGGAGAACACTTGTACCTTGAAATTTAGTGAGAGATCATCTTATAATGCTACCGTCGAACTAAGCAAAATAAGATGCATAAAGGATAAACATCACATGCAATCAATATAAGTGATATGATACGGCCATCATCATCTTGTGCCTTTGATCTCCATCTCCAAAGCACCGTCATGATCACCATTGTCACCGGCGCGACACCTCAAAATGCTAAGGACACATATTGGCAAAAGCTCAAGACTCTACTTTTTCATTTTAGTGATCCAAGATCACATTGAGTCCATAGGAAAAGCCAATACTATTAAAAGGGGATGAGGTGTTGCTTAATGGCTTGCTTGCTCAAAGTGCTTAGTGATATGCTCCAAAGCCCTCAACCACTTTATCATTTCCACTTATGTCCCAAACCTAAAGTCAAACTCGGCCCCACCGATTTGATCTATCCGGTGCCACCGAGTTCACTTGACATAGCCACTGCCAGAAACCCTAGCCAGTTCGGTCTCACCGATGGGATCTCGGTCTCACCAAGATGGGATTGCAAACTCTCTGTTGCCTGTTGCAATCATTTCGGTCTCACCGAGATAAACTCTCTGTTTTGCTTATTACCAAAATCGGTCTCACCGTGTTTGTGTAATTGGTCAAACCGAGTTGAGGTTTTACCCTAACCCTAGCACATCGGTCCCACCGATTTGATCATATCGGTCCCACCGAAAATCCTAATGTTCACATTTTGAACCGAATCGGTCTGACCAAGTTTGAGTAGTCGGTCCCACCGAGTTTGGTGAATTGTGTGTAACGGTTAGATTTTGTGTGGAGGATATATACCCCTCCACCCTTCCTCCATTCGTGGAGTGAGCCATCAGAACGTTACTACACTTCCAGCATTCATTTTCTGAGAGAGAACCACCTACTCATGTGTTGAGACCAAGATATTCCATTCCAACAACATGAATCTTGATCTCTAGCCTTCCCCAAGTTGCTTTCCACTCAAATCATCTTTCCACCAAATCCAAATCTGTGAGAGAGAGTTGAGTGTTGGGGAGACTATCATTTGAAGCACAAGAGCAAGGAGTTCATCATCAACACACCATCTATTACCTTTTGGAGAGTGATGTCTCCTAGATTTGTTAGGTGTCACTCGGGAGCCTCCGTCAAGATTGTGGAGTTGAACCAGGGAGTTTGTAAGGGCAAGGAGATCACCTACTTCGTGAAGATCTACCCTAGTGAGGCAAGTCCTTCATGGGCGATGCCCATGGTGGGATAGACAAGGTTGCTTCTTTGTGGACCCTTCGTGGACTCGCGCAACCATTACCCTTTGTGGGTTGAAGTCTCCATCAACGTGGATGTACGATAGCACCACCTATCGGAACCATGCCAAAAATCTTCGTGTCTCCAATTGCGTTTGCACACTCCAATCCCATCCCTTTACTTTGTTGCAAATTGCATGCTTTACTTTCCACTGCTCATATACTCTTGTCATGCTTGCGTGAAATGTATTGTGAATGTTTAAACTTGTGCTAAAACTCCACCTTAACTTGAAGAAATTAAAAACTGCTACTTTTCTTTATTGAGGGTCTAATCACCCCTCTCTAGACACCTCTTCTCGATCCTTTCAATTGGTATCAGAGCATTAGTCTCCATTGCTTTGGTTTAATCACCATTGGAGGAAGATGGATGAGTCTACGTTGGGGAGTCTTAGACGTAGAGTGCCTATACTTGATGGAGAGTTCTTTCATGAATGGAAAAATGAGATGCTTGAGATTTTCAATGAATATCATTTTAACAAGTACATTACTAGCCCTTGTGCACCCCATGTTGATCCTTTGCATCCTACCCTTGATGAATCTATTGACATGATTCGCAACCTTAGAACTGTCAATCTTATTACTTGAGGTTTGCCTAGAAATTTGTTTGGTTGCTTGCCTATCGTTGATTGCGCCTACACTATATGGAGATTTCTCGAGGAACGATTTCCAAACTATTCCTTGCAAAACTTAGATGAAATTCTTCACAAGTCTATTGCTTTGAGTAAGATGAATTTCGATGATCCTAAGTTTGGTGATTGTCTATTTGAGCTTACTAACATTATGCCTGCCAAAGGAGATGTTGGAATCATTAGCAATATCATCTCCGAAGCCATTAGAATTCATAAAGATGAACATTGTGATGACCATTTATCTAATGAATCACTCTCTCTAGGAATTGATCCATCACAAGATGATGTTGAACATGGATACTATGATGAGGATGATGATAGTGACTTTGATCTCGATGAGTCTATGAGACACTTTGGTCTTATGGCTAATCTTCGCGGCTACATGGCTGGAGGAAAGGAATGGGTTCTTGATAGTGGATGTACCGATCACATGACCAGAGACAAGGATATGTTTTGTGAGCATGCTGAAAACGACGACCCTCGAAAGTATGTCATCTTTGGTGATTACTCAAAGGGTAAGGTGGTTGGCCTTCGTAAGGTGGCCATCTCACATGATAGCTCCATACAAAATGTTATGCTCGTTGAATCTCTTGGCTATAATTTATTTTTCGTATCTAGACTTGCTGACTTTGGCTTCAATGTCCTATTTACTGAAGTAGATTGCCAAGTGTTTCGAAGAGATAATCATAATATGGTCTTTACCGGTATACGTAGAGGTGATCTTTACATTGTTGATTTCACTAAAAATGCTCAACCTAGAACTTTCTTAATTGCTAAATCTTCTAAAGGTTGGTTGTGGCATAGAAGGTTAGGTCATGTGGGCATGCGAAATCTTGACAAGCTTATTAAAGGTGATCATATCCTTGGAGTGAAAGATGATATATTTGACAAGGATAGATTGTGTAGTGCTTGTCAGGCAGGAAAACAAGTTGGAGGAAGTCACCCCGTGAAGAACATCATGACCACGAGACGACCGCTCAAGCTACTTCATATGGATCTCTTTGGTCCCAATGCCTATAAAAGTCTCAGTGAAAACTCATTTGGTCTAGTCATAGTCGATTATTTTTCAAGATTTACGTGGGTGTTATTTCTTGATGATAAATCACAGGTCCAAAAAGATCTTCAAGAACTTCGCTAGGGAGGCCCAAAATCAATTTTAAGTGAAGATCAAGAAGGTTCGCAGCGACAACGGAACGGAGTTCAAGAATGCAAATGTGGATATCTTTCTTGACGAAGAAGGGATTTCACATGAGTTCTCAGCTACACACACGCCACAACAAAATGGAGTTGTTGAGAGGAAGAACCGGACTCTTATTAAGATGGCGAGAACGATGCTTGATGAGTACAAGACGCCAAAACACTTTTGGGCGGAGGCAGTTGAGACAGCTTGTCATGCAACAAATTGCTTGTATCTTCACAAGCTACTCGGCAAGACGGCATACGAGCTTCTCACCGGTAACAAACCCCAAGTTGGATACTTTCGAGTATTCGGCTCAAAGTGCTATATTCTTGATAAGCATCGTCGTTCTAAATTTGCTCCTAAATCTCATGAGGGTTTCCTACTTGGCTATGGCTCAAACTCTCACACTTACCGTGTCTACAACAATTTCACCCAAAAGGTTGAGGAGACGGTAGATGTGAAGTTTGATGAATCTAATGGCTCGCAAGTAGAGCAATTGCCAATTGATGTAGGAGACAAAGACCCCTCTGAAGCAATCCAAGACTTGTCTATTGTCAAGATTCGTCCAACGGAGGTGAAGGAGAGTACCTCGTCCGTCGAAGTGGAAGCTTCTACCTCATGACAAGGTGAACCAAGAGTTGACATGGAAGCATCCACAAGTGGGACACGCCAAGATGAAGAAAACGAGGAAGTACACCAAGATGAACCTCATCGACCTCCTTCTCAACCTAGACAAGAGAACGACAACGTCAACAATGAACAAGGCCAAGAAGAAGAACAAGATGAAGAAGAAGATGTTCCACCCGACCCAAACAAAACCTCTCACGAGTTCGAGCAAGAGTTTCACGAGACCATCCCGTCGAACAAATCTTCAATGATATCCAAACCGGGAGAATAACTTGCTCAAAAACTCGTTTGGCTAATTTTTGTGAACATTATTCATTCATCTATAGCATTGAACCTATGAAGGTTGAAGAAGCATTGGAAGATCTGGATTGGATAAATGCCATGCATGAAGAGCTACACAACTTTGAGAGAAACCAAGTGTGGACATTGGTCGAGAAGCCCAACAACAACCACAACATCATCGGTACCAAATGGGTGTTTCGCAACAAGCAAGACGAAGATGGACAAGTCATTCGCAACAAAGCACGTCTCGTCGCCCAAGGCTACACTCAAGTCGAAGGTATGGACTATGGTGAGACATATGCCCCCATTGCTAGACTTGAGTCCATCCGCATCTTACTTGCCTATGCTAATCACCCTGATATTACCTTGTACCAAATGGACATTAAAAGTGCTTTTCTAAATGGTGAAATTGAGGAGGAAGTTTATGTTAAACAACCTCCCGGCTTTGTTAATCCAAAGAAACTCGACCATATTTACAAACTTCACAAAGCTCTTTATGGTCTTAAACAAGCTCCTAGAGCGTGGTATAAATGCTTGACCAAGTTCCTTATTGAAAAAGGCTTTGAGATTGGAAAGATTGATTCTACTCTTTTTACTAAAGGGGTTAATGGTGAATTATTTGTGTGCCAAATTTATGTTGGTGATATCATATTTGGTTCGACTAACCCTCATTTTAGTGAAAAGTTTGGAAAGCTAATGTCGAAGAAGTTTGAGATGTCTATGATGTGTGAACTCAAGTTCTTTCTTGGTTTGCAAATCAAGCAAACTAAGGAGGGCACCTTTGTTTCTCAAACAAAGTATACCAAGGACTTATTCAAGAAGTTCAACATGCAAGAAGCAAAGGTATGAAAACACCCATGCCTACTAGTGGACATCTTGACTTGACCAAGGATGGCAAACCGGTTGACCAAAAGGTTTACCGCTCTATGATTGGTTCATTGTTATATCTATGTGCCTCCCGTCCCGATATTATGCTAAGTGTGTGCATGTGTGCACGATATCAAGCGGCCCCCAAAGAATGTCATCTTAAGGCTGTGAAAAGGATAGTGAGATACTTAATTCATACACCAAATTTTGGCATTTGGTATCCTAAGAGGTCTTCTTTTGATCTTGTTGGCTACTCCGATTCGGACTATGCCGGTGACAAGGTTGATAGAAAGTCCACTTCGGGTACTTGTCAATTTCTTGGTAGATCTCTTGTGTCTTGGTCCTCCAAGAAACAAAACTCGGTATCCTTATCCACCGCCGAAGCGGAATACATTGCCGCCGGTTCATGTTGTGCTCAATTACTTTGGATGACCCAAACTCTTAAAGATTATGGGATCTATGTGAAACATGTTCCATTGCTTTGTGACAATGAAAGTGCTATTAAGATTGCTCACAATCCCGTGCAACATTCTCGAACTAAGCATATTGAAGTTCGTCATCATTTCATTCGAGATCATGTTGCTAATGGAGATATTGATCTTAAGCATGTTCGTACCGATAAGCAATTGGCGGGTATATTCACCAAACCGCTTGATGAGAAAGTATTTTGCCGTTTGAGAGGTGAATTGAACTTCATTGATGCTTCAAACTTGGAGTAGAAACTCCATTTGGATACATGCAATGCATGGCCTTTGACTAATCCTTGATATTTCTCTTATGATGATGATCATATGTCTTGGATATATTTGCACCCTTGCATGCTATCTAACCCTTGTAGGTACTTGGATGAATCTAAATCTATGAGATTGCAAATCACTCACATCTTGAGCAATCTCTACATCACCAAGTCTCTACAAATTGGTGGTTGAAGACAAGGAAGCATGAAACCTTTCAACATATCCTTTGACAATTCTTATATCAAATTTCATTTGGTATCAAATTCATGATTGTCATTTTGGATACACAAGTGCTCTTCCTTGCAAAACTAACCCATGTAGGTAGATGAACTCAAACTACAAGTGGTGCTCCCAACTCATTAATGAGCTACATCAACCTTGAGCATCCCACACAAGTTCAACTACATGATCAAGATCAACACCACCACCCAAGGTATGCTATTCCATCTTAGAGAAGCTTTACCCCAAGTCATGGGTCAAAGCAGCTCAACAAGATGTGAATACATCAAAATGCTTAAACGAAAAATGGTAACCCCATTTTGAGCTTAAACGATGAGTATGACCTAGGATCAAGTGTTCTCACTTGACTCCTCAGTCAATATACTCTAACATAGGTGACTTTGTCGCCGACCAATTCTAGATGAAGTTCTCTAGTGTTTCTCTGTGTTCTTGCATTTGTCTCTTGCATATTTGTTCCCTTTATTTAATAAAAAAACTTCATCTAGATTTCTTTATTTTCTCTGTTTGTTCTGCATTCCCTGCATCCAATTCATTGCAAATCCTTTAGTTAATTCCTTGCAAATCTTTGTGAGATCTTATTTGCCTAGTGAGCTGAGATGACAATTGTACTCTCTCTGAGTTGAACTCGGACACACCGGTTTGTCTCTTTAGGTCAAACCAAACCATTTCGGTGCCACCGAAGAAAAAAACTCGGTGTTACCGATTTCAATGCTAAGAAGACACTTCGCCATTTGCATCTTGCATAGTTGTTCCAGCTCCACTCGATGATTCTTGTCCTCTACCTGCATCACATTCTATATGCTGCCTTGTTATGTGACTCAAGGACCAAACCCATTCGACTCACAAACCAGAAGGTCCCTTCTTGGAAATTGATGTCAAAGGGGGAGAGAGATATCACATCAAAGCTTAATCACATCAAAAGGGAGAGAGACCCACAGATGCTTGGTATTCAAGAGGAGAGAAGTCACATGTCTTTAAGAGGGGAAAGACATGTTAGTATGTGTTATGAGTGTTTTGTGCTGATTTTCTTGTTTTGCTCTGATTTTCTTTTCCTTACCTTCTCCCAGTATCCCATATAAGATTCAAGGGGAGAAAGACATCTAAGGGAAGGAAATCTTCGAATTCATTGCATATCTTTACCTTTGGGGACATGTCTATATCCAATAGAGTACCTAGTACTCACTCTCTACATGTCATCCCAATCTTGGTACTCTTGTGGTTTGCTGTTTGCTCTGTTTAGTAGATGTTTCTGTGTTATCTAACCTTGTTTACTCAGGTTCATCTCTTCCAAAGCCAGCTCAAGACCACAAGGTAAGTATATGCATCACACTCATGTGCATGATGATCTCTTGCTGATGTACATATTGTTTGCAAGAAGGACTCATGAACATGAAGGTACAATTCCTATATTCACATCATTTGCTCTGATGCATATAGCCAAGATACATGTAACTCATTGCTTGCTCTGTCATGCTTATGCATTCACATGCTCTTATATTCCATATTACATGATTGCATACATGTAGGGGGAGCCTATGCATGTTACATGTCTTTCCAAAGCTTTACTTGCTATTCTTTATATCCTTATCTAAAGCTTTGATGTATGTTGTCATCAATTACCAAAAAGGGGGAGATTGAAAGCACAAGTGCTCCCTGGGTGATTTTGGTAATTAATGTCAACATATCTCTTGTTGGACTAATACTTTTATCTAGTATATTTCAGATGAGTTCAACAGTGGAGTGGCATGGACAAGAGGATGTGGAACCCCTTCAAGATGCTAAGGACAGAAGATTGGCAAAAGCTCAAAGCTCAAGACTCTACATTTTCATTTTAGTGATCCAAGATCACATTGAGTCCATAGGAAAGCCAATACTATTAAAAGGGGATGAGGTGTTGCTTAATGGCTTGCTTGCTCAAAGTGCTTAGTGATATGCTCCAAAGCCCTCAACCACTTTCTCATATCCACATATGTCCCAAACCAAAAGTCAAACTCGGCCCCACCGATTTGATCTATCCGGCGCCACCGAGTTCACTTGACATAGCCACTGCCAGAAACCCTAATCAGTTCGGTCTCACCGATGGGATCTCGGTCTCACCGAGATGGGCTTGCAAACTCTCTGTTGCCTGTTGCAATATTTCGGTCTCACCGAGATATGCAATCGGTCCCACCGAGTTTGCTTGACCAACTCTCTGTTTAGCTTATTACCAAAATCGGTCCACCGAGTTTGTGTAATCGGTCAAACCGAGTTGAGGTTTTACCCTAACCCTAGCACATCGGTCCCACGAGTTGATCATATCGGTCCCACAGAAAATCCTAACTTTCACATTTTGAACTGAATCGGTCTGACCGAGTTTGAGTATTCGGTCCCACCGAGTTTGGTGAATTGTGTGTAACGGTTAGAGTTTCTGTGGAGGCTATATATACCCCTCCACCCACTCTTCATTCGTGGAGAGAGCCATCAGAACGTGCCTACACTTCCAGCATTCATTTTCTGAGAGAGAACCACCTACTCATGTGTTGAGACCAAGATATTCCATTCCAACCACATGAATCTTGATCTCTAGCCTTCCCCAAGTTACTTTCCAGTCAAATCATCTTTTCACCAAATCCAAATCTGTGTGAGAGACTTGAGTGTTGGGGAGACTATCATTTGAAGCACAAGAGCAAGGAATTCATCATCAACACACCATCTATTACCTTTTGGAGAGTGGTGTCTCCTAGATTGGTTAGGTGTCACTTGGGAGCCTACGTCGAGATTGTGGATTTGAACCAAGGAGTTTGTAAGGGCAAGGAGATCGCCTACTTCGTGAAGATCTACCCTAGTGAGACAAGTCCTTCGTGGGCGATGGCCATGGTGGGATAGACAAGGTTGCTTCTTCGTGGACCCTTCGTGGGTGGAGCCCTCCGTGGATTCGTGCAACCGTTACCCTTCGTGGGTTGAAGTCTCCATCAACATGGATGTACGATAGCACCACCTATCGGAACCACGCCAAAAATCTTCGTGTCTCCAATTGCGTTTGCACACTCCAATCCCATCCCTTTACTTTCTTGCAAATTGCATGCTTTACTTTTCGCTGCTCATATATGTTGGGGAACGCAGTATTTCAAAAAATTTCCTACGATCACGCAAGATCTATCTAGGAGATTGTAACGCCCACGATGCGGCTATATCTCCCACGTGTCGAGGCACGACTTAGAGGCATAACCGCATTGTAGGTATTGTCGCAAGAAGGTTCATCTTCACACAATCCCATGTAATGAACAAGAATGGGATAACGAGAGTTGGCTTACAATCGCCACTTCACACAATACATAAATTAATTCATACATCATCCAAAATCCACACATAGACCGACTACGGTCAAATCCAAATGAAAAAAATAAGATAACCCCAAATGCTAGATCCCCGATCGTCCCAACTGGGCTCCACTACTGATCATCCGAAAACGAAACATAGTAACGACCACGTTCCTCGTCGAACTCCCACTTGAGCTCGGTTGCATCATCCGCACTGGTATCGTCGGCACCTGCAACTGTTTTGGTAGAATCTGTGAGTCACGAGGACTCAGCAATCTCACACCCGCGAGATCAAGACTATTTAAGCTTATAGGAAAGATTGGTGTAATGAGGTGGAGCTGCAGCAAGCACTAAGCATATATGGTGGCTAACATACGCAAAAGAGAGCGAGAAGAGAAGCAACGCAACGGTCGCGAAGCTAGAAATGATCAAGAAGTGATCCTGAAACTACTTACGTTCATTCATAACCCGAACCGTGTTCACTTCCCGGACTCCGCCGAAAAGAGACCATCATGGCTACACACACAGTTGATGTATTTTAATTAAGTCAAGTGACAAGATCTCTACAACCGGACATTAACAAATTCCCATCTGCCTCATAACCGCGGGCACGGCTTTCGAAAGATAATACCCTGCAGGGGTGTCCCAACTTAGCCCATTATAAGCTCTCACGGTCAACGAAGGATAAACCTTCTCCCGGGAAGACCCGATCAGTCTCGGGATCCCGGTTTACAAGACATTTCGACAATGATAAAACAAAACCAGCAAAGCCGCCCGAATGTGCCGACAAATCCCGATAGGAGCTGCACATATCTCGTTCTCAGGGCACAGTGGATGAGCAGTCCGTACAACTAAAACCAGGCCTCAAGTTTCCCCGAGGTGGCGCTGCAAAGGGCTCTAGTTTGGACCAGCACTCAGAGGAACGCTGGCCCGGGGGTTTAAATAAAGATGACCCTCGGGCTCGCAAAAACCCAAGGGAAAAAGGCTTAGGTAGGCAAATGTAAAACCAAGATTGGGCCTTGCTGGAAGAGTTTTATTCAAGGCGAACTGTCAAGGGGGTCCCATAAATCACCCAACCGCGTAAGGAACGCAAACTCAAGGAACATAACACCGGTATGACGGAAACTAGGGCGGCAAGAGTGGAACAAAACACCAAGCATAAGGCCGGGCCTTCCACCCTTTACCCAATATATAGATGCATTAATTAAATAAGAGATATTGTGATATTCCAAAACATCCATGTTCCACCATGGAACCAACTTCAACTTCACCTGCAAGTAGCAACGCTATAAGAAGGGCTGAGCAAAAGCGGTAACTTAGCCAAACAACGGTTTGCTAGGAAAGGATGGTTAGAGGCTTGACATGGCAATATGGGAGGCATGATATAGCAAGTGGTAGTTAGCGCAGCATAGCAATAGAGCAAACAACTAGCAAAGCAAAGATAGAAGTGATTTCGAGGGTATGGTCATCTTGGCTGTAAGGTTCTCAGAGCTGTCGAAAGCTTGATCCTCGTAAGCGTACTCAACAGGTTCCTTGTTCACGAACTCGTCTCCCGGCTCTACCCACAGCAAGAACACAAGCAATGGAACCACAATCAATCACGGGAAATGCACAAGCAACATGATACAATACATGCATGATATGCGAGATGTGATATGCGATGCATATGCGTGCTTCAGAAGAAAGAAGATGAACAAGGCATCAACTTGGCAAAACAAGTATGCCACTGGAAAGATGAGATGATTTCGGTCGAAATCGATATAAAGATCACCGGAGACGGATGCACGGTTTGCAAATGGCAAGCAAAACAAGAATGACACGATTCTGCGATTAACAGCATGATAGCACTTAGAATACATCAAGTAACTATGCTACAGCACCCCAACATAGCAACAAAGCATATGGAAGTAATCTACAAGAGATGCTTGACAAAAGATGAACACTGAGCTACGGCTAGATCACAAAATAACAGGCTCAAACAAGCATGGCAAAAGTGCAAAAAGATATCAGCTTCACAGACGGTGAAAATACTGAACATGGCTGGAACAGCATCAGGTAGCAATGTTCAGAGCAAAACAAACACATGCTACAGGAACTTATCATAGCAAAACAAGGCATGGCATGAATCTAATAAATGCATAGAACAAAAGTCCCTTACTGATTATGAGCCAAAACGGCACAGAAGATATGATGGCACCCATGTAAACATAGCAAGTTTCGTTAACAGGTTTCAGACTTGGCAGAAAACAGAGCATGGCATTAACAGAATTATGAAGGCATCTTTGTGAGCTCGATTCACTCATCACAAAGCAATGCATGACAAAACAAGCATACCAACAGAAAGATGGCATGTTCATGAAGCTAACCATGGCAAGAGCAAGTTCATAGCATGTATGGATCAACTACAACAACCTTGGCAAAATCGAATATCATGTTAATATTCTGCCAGGAATATTTTATAGCAAACGTAGAGCAAGATTGAGACATGCTAGGGCACTCCATAAATACAAATAGGGGCATGGATGGATAGAGCACAACTATATCTACAAAACATCCTTACTGAACATGCCCAAAAGAACCATGGATCTCACTGTAGACACATGGATACATAGCAACAAAATAACAGCAGGTAAAAGACAGCAAAATCCAAAGTCCCTGAAAACAGAAACATCACGAAGCTTTGTTTTCATGCTTGTGCTAGTCACCACATAGATCACAAAAATACATGGCATACACCTCTGTAGAGATGGCATGTCATAGATCAAAACACCTGTAGAGCTCATGCCCATAAGATGCACACATCAAATGCAACAAAAATAACAAAACATCAAGTTCTGATAAGTAACAGCAGTAAACAACATATAGCACTCTTGCATCAGAGATTTGGGCCTCAAGATGGACTCAAACGAGCATGGCACAATAGAACAAAATGAAGAGCATCTCGTGATGAACATTATGATATATCATGCACGCAAAACGGAGCAGTATGCAATGAGATATGCCATGATGAACAGAGCAACATAAAGTGACAGAAGAAAAGACTTGGAGGAAATTCAGGGTCAACCTTATTTGGATCTGGATCTGGGGTTTGGCACGCGAACCGAGCTTCGCCGGGGTGCTCGCCGGAGATGGGGAAGGAGGAGGGCGGCGAGCTCGGATCCGGCAAGGGAGGGTCCGGCGAGGCGGGCTCGGGCCGGCGGGGTCGGAGCGGTTGCCGGCGGCGACCTCCCGACGAGGCGGTGACGAACAGGCGGCGGGGCAGCACCGACGACGAGGCGGCGAAGGGCGGCGAGGCGGCACTGGCGACGAGGCGGCGAAGGGCGGCGAGGCGTGGGATCCGGACGGGCGGCGGCGGGCGGCGGCTCGGGCCCCGCGGGCCCTGGCGGCGGAGGAGAGAGAGGGGGGCCGGCGGCGGTGACATGGCGATGTGGGATTGGCCGGGGGCGACGGCGTGGACGTGTCCGGCGGCGGGGTGGACGCGTCCGGCGGCGGGAGGAGGAAGAGGCTAGGGTTAGACCGCGAATTTGGAAGGGGAAGGCATATTTATAGGTAGATGGAGCTAGGAGTGTCCAAATGGGGTGCGGTTTTCGCCCACACGATCATGATCGAACGACCGAGAGTATGGAGAGGGTTAGGATGGGCTAGTGGGCTGTGGTGGAGGGGTGTTGGGCTGCAACACACTAAAGGCCTTTGCGATTACCCGGTTAACCGTTGGAGCATCAAACGACCTCCAAATGGAACGAAACTTGACAGGTGGTCTACCGGTGGTGTACCAAGGCCACTTGGCACACTTGGTACATTCCGAGAATGTTTAACACCCGCTCACGAAAAGAGACAAGAGGGGGTGTGCCGGTGCATGTGGGAGTGTCGGATTGCAAAACGGACAACGGGAAAAATGCTTGGATGCATGAGACGAACACGTATGCAAATGAGATGCGCATGATGACATGATATGAGATGCATGACATGAACAAAATGCGAAACGAAGACGAAACCCAACCACTGAGGGAATATCATAACAAATAGCCGAAAATGGCAAGAGTTGGAGTTACAAATATGGAAAGTTACATTCGGGGTGTTACAGAGATACATAACAACAAGACGGGAGAGTGTGGGCACGTACCCTCGTAGATCGAAAGTGAAGCGTTATGTTAATGCGGTTGATGTAGTCGTACTCTTCGCGATCCAATCACGATCCAACCGATCAAGTACCAAACTCACAACACCTCCGAGTTCTGCACATGTTCAGCGCGATGACGTCCCTCGAGCTTTTGATCCAGTAGAGGTTCGGGGATGTAGATGAGTTCCGTGAGCACGGCGGCGTGATGACGGTGTTGATGATGTGATCCGCATAGGGCTTCGCCTAAGCACTACGACAATATGATCTGAGATGTAATCTGTGGAGGGGGCACCGCACATGGCTAAGACAATTGATCTTGTGTGTTCTAGGGTGCCCCTGCCTCCGTATATAAAGGAGGAGAGGGGGAGGCCAGCCGGCCCCTGTAGGGCGTGCCAAGAGAGAGGAGTCCTACTAGGACTCCAAGTCCTAGTAGGATTCCACTTGGTGGAGGGGGGAATAAGGAAGGGAAAGGGAGAACAAGAGGGAAAGGGGGGTCGCGCCCCCTCCCTAGTCCTATTCGGACTCCCCATGGGGGGGGGAGCCACCTCCTCGTGGCCTGCCCTCTCTCTCCCCTAAGGCCCATGTTGGCCCATTACTTCCCCGGGGGTTTCCGGTAACCCCTACGGCACTCCGATTTTACCCGGTACCTCTCGGAACTCTTCTGGTGTCCGAATAACATCGTCCAATATATCATTCTTTATGTCTCGACCATTTCGAGACTCCTCTTCATGTCCGTGATCTCATCTAGGACTCTGAACAACATTCGGTCATCAAAACACATAACTCATATAATACAAAATCGTCATCGAACGTTAAGCGTGCGGACCCTACGGGTTCGAGAACTATGTAGACATGACCAAGACACATCTCTGGTCAATAACCAATAGCGGAAATTGGATGCTCATATTGGTTCCTACATATTCTACGAAGATCTTTATCGGTCAAACCGCATAACATACGTTATTCCCTGTGTCATCGGTATGTTACTTGCCCAAGATTCGATCGTCGGTATCCTTATACCTAGTTCAATCTCGTTACCGGCAAGTCTCTTTACTCGTTCCGTAATGCATCATCCCGCAACTAACTGATTAGTCACATTGCTTGCAAGGCTTATAGTGATGGGCATTACCGAGAGGGCCCAGAGATACCTCTCTGATACTCGGAGTGACAAATCCTAATCTTGATCTATGCCAACCCAACAAACACCTTCGGAGACACCCGTAGAGCATCTTTATAATCACCCAGTTACGTTGTGACATTTGATAGCACACAAGGTGTTCCTCCGGTATTCGGGAGTTGCATAATCTCATAGTCAGAGGAATATGTATAAGTCATGAAGAAAGCAATAACAATAAAACTTAGTGATCATTATGCTAAGCTAACGGATGGGTCTTGTCCATCACATCATTCTCCTAATGATGTGATCCCGTTCATCAAATGACAACACGTGTCTATGGTTAGGAAACTTAACCATCTTTGATTAATGAGATAGTCAAGTAGAGGCATACTAGGGACACTATGTTTTGTCTATGTATTCACACATGTATCAAGTTTTTGGTTAATACAATTCTAGCATGAATAATAAACATTTATCATGATATAAGTAAATATAAATAACAACTTTATTATTGCCTCTAGGGCATATTTCCTCCAGTCTCCCACTTGCACTAGAGTCAATAATCTATGTCACATCCCCATGTGATTCAACACCAATAGTTCACATCACCATGTGATTAACACCCATAGTTCACATCGCCATGTGACCAACACCCAAAGGGTTTACTAGAGTCACTAATCTAGTTCACATCGCCATGTGATTAACACCCAAAGAGTACTAAGGTGTGATCATGTTTTGCTTGTGAGAGAAGTTTAGTCAACGTGTCTGCCACATTCAGATCCGTATGTATTTTGCAAATTTCTATGCCTACAAAGCTCTGCATGGAGCTACTCTAGCTAATTGCTCCCACTTTCAATATGTATCCATATTGAGACTCAGAGTCATCCAGATAGGTGTTAAAGCTTGCATCGACGTAACTCTTTACGATGAACTCTTTATCACCTGCATAACCGAGAAATATTTCCTTAGTCCTCTAAGGATAATTTTGACCGTTGTCCAGTGATCTACTCCTGGATCACTACCGTACCCCTTTGCCAAACTCATGGCAAGGTACACAATAGATCTGGTATACAACATGGCATATTTTATAGAACCTATGGCTGAGGCATAGGGAATGACTTTCATTCTCTCTCTATCTTCTGCCGTGGTCGGGTTATTAGTCTTACTCAACTTCATACCTTACAACTCACGCAAGAACTCGTTCTTTGACTGGTCCATTTTGAACTACTTCAAAATATTGTCAAGGTATGTTCTCATTGAAAAAATCTTATCAAGCGTCTTGATCTATCTCTATAGATCTTGATGCTCAATATGTAAGCAGCTTCACCGAGGTCTTTTTTTTGAAAAACTCCTTTCAAACACTCCTTTATGCTTTCTAGAAAATTCTACATCAATTCCGATCAATAATATGTCATTCACATATACTTATCAGAAAGGCTGTAGTGCTCCCACTAACTTTCTTGTAAATACAGGCTTCTCCAAAAGTCTGTATAAAACCATATGCTTTGATCACAATATCAAAGCATATATTCCAACTCCGAGAGGCTTGCACCAGTCCATAAATGGATTGCTGGAGCTTGCACACTTTGTTAGCACGTTTAGGATCGACAAAACCTTCTGGTTGCATCATATACAACTCTTCTTTAAGAAATCCATTAAGGAATGCAGTTTTGACATCCATTTGCCAAATTTCATAATCATAAAATGCGGCAATTGCTAACATGATTCAGACAGACTTAAGCATCGCTACAGGTGAGAAGATCTCATCATAGTCAACTCCTTGAACTTGTCGAAAACCTTTCGCAACAAGTTGAGTTTTGTAGACAGTAACCTTACCGTCAGCGCCAGTCTTCTTCTTGAAGATCCATTTATTTTCTATTGCTTGCCGATCATTGGGCAAGTCAACCAAAGTCCACACTTTGTTCTCATACATGAATCCCATCTTAGATTTCATGGCCTCAAGCAATTTCGTGGAATCTGGGCTCATCATCGCTTCCTCATAGTTCGTAGGTTCGTCATGGTCTAGTAACATGACTTCTAGAACAGGATTACCGTACCACTCTGGTGCGGACCGTACTCTGGTTAACCTACGATGTTCGGTAGTAACTTTATCTAAAGTTTCATGATCATCATAATTAGCTTCCTCACTAATTGGTGTAGGAATCACTGGAACTGATTTCTATGATGAATTACTTTCCAATTCGGGAGAAGGTACAATTAGCTCATCAAGTTCTACTTTCCTGCCACTCACTTCTTTCGAGATAAACTCCTTCTATAGAAAGGATCCATTCTTAGCAACGAATATCTTGCCTCCGGATCTGTGATAGAAGGTGTACCCAACAGTTTCCTTTGGGTATCCTATGAAAACTCATTTCTCCGATTTGGGTTCGAGCTTATCAGGTTGAAGCTTTTTCACATAAGCATCGCATCCCCAAACTTTTGAGAAACGACAGCTTAGGTTTTTCCTAAACCATAGTTCATACGGTGTCATCTCAACGGATTTACATGGTGCCCTTTTTAACGTGAATGCAGCTGTCTTTAATGCATAACCCAAAAACCATTATGGTAAATCGGTAAGAGATATCATAGATCGCACCATATCTAATAAAGTACGGTTACGATGTTCGGACACACCATTACGCTATGGTGTTCTGGGTGGCGTGAGTTGTGAAACTATTCCACATTGTTTTAAATGAAGGCCAAACTCGTAACTCAAATATTCGCCTCTGTGATCAGATCATAGAAACTTTATTTTCTTGTTACGATGATTTTCTACTTCACTCTGAAATTCTTTGAACTTTTCAAATGTTTCAGACTTGTTTCATTAAGTAGATATACCCATATCTGCTCAAATCATCTGTGAAGGTTTAGAAAATAACGATACCTGCCGCGAGCCTCAACACTCATCGTACTGCATACATCGGTATGTATTATTTCCAATAAGTCAGTGGCTCGCTCCATTGTTCCAGAGAACGGAGTCTTAGTCATCTTGCCAATGAGGCATGGGTCGCAAGCATCAAATGATTCATAATCAAATAATTCCAAAAGTCCATCTGCATGGAGTTTCTTCATGCGCTTTACACCAATATGACATAAACGGCAGTGTCACAAGTATGTTGCACTATCATTATCAACTTTGCAAATTTTGGCATCAATATTATGAATATGTGTATCACTACGATCGAGATTCAATAAACCATTCATATGAAGTGTATGACCATAGAAGGTTTTATTCATGTGAACAGAATAACAATTATTCTTTTACTTAAATGAATAACCGTATTGCAATAAACATGATCCAATCATATTCATGCTCAATGCAAACACCAAATAACATTTATTTTAGGTTCAACACTAATCCCGAAGGTAAAAGGAGTGTGCGATGGTGATCTTATCAACCTTGAAATCATTTCCAATACACATCGTCACCTCGTCCTTAACTGGTCTCTGTTTATCTTGCAACTCCTGTTTTCGAGTTACTACTCTTAGCAACTGAACCAGTGTCAAATACCGAGGGGTTGCTATAAACACTAGTAAAGTACACATCAATAACATGTATATCAAATATACCTTTTTTCACTTTGCCATCCTTCTTATCCGCCAAGTATCTGGGGCAGTTCCACTTCTAGTGACCATTTTTCTTTGCAGTAGAAGCACTCAATTTCAGGCTTGGGTCTAGCTTTGGGCTTCTTCATGGCAGTAGCAACTTGCTTGCCATTCTTTTGAAGTTTTCCCTTTCTTTCCCTTGCCCTTTTCTTGAAACTGGTGGTCTTGTTAACCATGAACACTTGATGCTTTTTCTTGATTTCTACCTTTGCTGATTCCAGCATTGCAAGAGCTTGGGAATCGTTTTCGTCATCCATCGCATATTATAGTTCATCACGAAGTTCTAATAACTTGGTGATAGTGACTAGAGAACTCTGTCAATCACTATCTTATCTGGAAGATTAACTCCCACTTGATTCAAGCGATTGTAGTGCCCAGACATTATGAGCACATGCTCACTAGCTGAGCTATTCTCCTCCATCTTGTAGGCAAAGTACTTGTCAGAGGTCTCACACCTCTCGACACGGGCATGAGTCTAAAATACTAATTTCAACTCTTGGAACATCTCATATGCTCCATGGCATTCAAAACATTTTTGAAGTCCCTAGTTCTAAGCCGTAAGGCATGGTGCACTAAACTATCAAGTAGTCATCATACCGAGCTTGCAAAACGTTCATAACGTCTGCATCCGCTCTTGCAATAGGTCCGTCACCTAGTGGTGCATCAAGGACATAATTCTTTTGTGCAGCAATGACGATAATCCTCGGATCACGGACCCAGTCCGTATCATTGCTACTATCATCTGTCAACTTAGTTTTCTGTAGGAACATATAAAAAATAAACGGGGAGCTACATTGCAAGCTATTGATCTACAACATAGATATGCAAATACTGACAGGACTAAGTTCATGATAAATTTAAGTTCAGTTAATCAAATTACTTAAGAACTCCCACTTAGATAGACATCCCTCTAGTCATCTAAATGATCACGTGATCCATATCAACTAAACCATGTCCGATCATCACGTGAGATGGAGTAGTTTTTAATGGTGAACATCATTGTGTTGATCATATCTACTATATGATTCACGTTTGACCTTTTGGTCTCAGTGTTCCGAGGCCATATCTGCATATGCTTGGTGAGGGAGTCCTGGATTAAGGGGTCCTCGAGCGTCCGGACTATGTAACATGGGCCAGACTAATGGGCTATGAAGATACAAGACAGAAGACTTCTTCCCGTGTCCGGATGGGACTCTCCTTTGCGTGGATGGCAAGCTTGGCGTTCGGATATGTAGATTCCTTCCTTACTAAACCGACTCTGTACAACCCTAGGCCCCTCTAGTGTCTATATAAACCGGAGGGTTTAGTCCGTAGAGGCAACCTCAATCATACAGGCTAGACATCTAGGGTTTAGCCATTACGATCTCGTGGTAGATCAACTCTTGTAATTCTCATATTCATCAAGATCAATCAAGCCAGAAGTAGGGTATTACCTCCATCAAGAGGGCCCGAACCTGGGTAAACATCGTGTCCCCCGTCTCCTGTTACCATCGACCTTAGACGCACAGTTCGGGACCCCCTACCCGAGATCTGCCGGTTTTGACACCGACATTGGTGCTTTCATTGAGAGTTCCGCTGCATCGTCATCAGAAGGTTCGATGGCTCCATCAGTCATCTACAACAATGCTGCCTTGGGGGAGGTTTTCCTCCCCGGCCAGATTTTTGTGTTCGGCGGCTTTGCACTGCGGGCCAACTCGCTTGGCCATCTAGAGCAGATCGACAGCTATGCCCTAGGTCACTAGATTAGTTTTGGAAATCTGGACTATGTCGTTGATATCCGAGGAGACTTGATCTTCCAAGGGATCACGACCCCAACCTCTGCTCTGGCCTTAGACCCAGAGAGTGTCGCCAGGTCCGAAGACGGGATTATTGAGCCCGCCGGACTATCTGCGGCCACTAAGCCCAGCACGGGAGAGCCGGAGGAAGTAGTGTCGCTGGCTACCTTCATGAAGCCGGACTCTTCTCACATGGGCTCCGAACGCTCGGAGTCAGCATCGTGTGAGCTCGGTCAAGGAGTTTCCTTCCCACCGTACTCCACGGATTTTCTTCTCCCTGGCCAAACCTCGCCTTTAAGCGAGGCTCTGGACTTGATGCAGTGCCTCATCATTATAGAGGAGCAATGTCCGAACTACGCCCAGCCCGGACTAGGGGCTGAGAGCGGGGAATTTTATGTCCCACCCACCACCCACTTCATAGCCACTGTCGAAGACTTAACTGACATGCTCGACTACGGCTCCGAAGACATCGACGGTATGGACGACGATGCCGGAGAGGAGCAGGCCGAAAACCCGCCGTTTACCGGACGTTGGACGGCCACCGCTTCGTATGACGTGTACATGGTGGACACACCTAAAGAGGGTAACCGCAATAATGAGAAGAATCCAGTCGAGGATAAACCTCCTGAGATACAACCAAAGCACCGACGTCAGTGCCACCACTCTAAATCACACCGTGGAAAAGACAGCAATACCGGCACGGGAGACAACAACACTCCAAACGATGCCGAAGACGAAGAAGAACCCGTTGAGCCAACCTCCGAACAGGACGTCGGGAAGACGGGCAAGTTAGCCCTAATGAATAGGCCGTAAACAAAGACTCGGAGGACATTAATTATCATCCGCTCTCCGAGGATGAGGTGAGCCTCGGCAACGAAGACTTTATCGTGCCGGAGGAACCTCTCGAGCAGGAGCGCTTTAAGCGCCGACTAATAGCCACTGCAAGGAGCCTGAAAAAGAAGCAGCAGCAACTTCAAGCTGATCAAGATTTACTCAATGACAGGTGGACTAACGTCCCGGCAGCCGAGGAACACGGCCTCGAGCGCCCAACCAAAAGTTACCCGAAGCGTAAACTTCTGCCTCAATTCGACGACGAGGCCCTCGAGCCCGCACCATCAGCACGTAATGCGGCTGACCGACCACCTCGTGGCCGGGACAAAACGGCAATTCAGGCCGAACATCAGCCCATACCACCTCGCCGTAAAGATAGAGATATAACAGCTAGGGGATATACATAGGACCTATGGCAGGATCGATCTACGGATCGCGGGGGCGTGCCCCGACGCGCGACGACAGCTATCTAGCCGGACGCGATAAGCATAATCACGCCCAGGCCGAAAACCGCAGACGGACTCCATACGAGCTACATTGCGACTTGGCCCGATATAGAGGCGCCGCACACCCCATCTGCCTCACTGATGAAGTAATGGAGCACGAATTCCCAGAAGGGTTTAAACCCGTGAATATCGAATCATATGATGGAACAACAGATCCCGTGGCATGGATTGAGGATTTTCTTCTCCATATTCATATGGCCCGCGGTGATGATCTTCATGCCATCAAATACCTCCCGCTAAAACTCAAGGGACCAGCTCGACACTGGTTGAACAGCCTGCCTGAAAAGTCCATTGGCAGCTAGGAGGACTTGGAAGACACCTTCCGCGACAACTTCCAAGGTACATACGTCCGACCTCCGGATGCCGATGACTTAAGTCACATAGTTCAACAACCCAGAGAGTCAGCCAGGAAATTCTAGACTAGGTTCCTAAATAAAAAGAACCAGAACGTCGACTGTCCGGATGCCGAAGCCTTAGCGGCCTTTAAGCATAGCATCCGCGGCGAATGGCTCGCCCGACACCTCGGCCAGGAAAAGCCGAAGTCCATGGCATCCCTCACGGCACTCATGACCCGCTTTTGCGCGGGCAAAGATAGCTGGCTAGCCCGTAGCAGTAATAATTCAAGCAAACCTGGCACCTCTGAAGCCAGAAATAGCAACGGCAAGCCCCGACGCAACTGGCACAAACATCGAAACAGCGGTGACAATACCGATGACACGGCGGTCAACGCCGAATTCAGTGGCTCCAAATCCGGCCAGCGGAAGAAGCCATTTAAAAGGAACAATCCAGGCTCATCCAGCTTGGAACCGCATACTCGATCGTCCATGTCAGATACACGGCACCCCCGATAAACCAGCTAATCATACCAACAGAAGCTGTTGGGTCTTTAAACAGGCCAGCAAATTAAATGCCGAGGACAAGGAGAAGGGGTCGCAAAGTGAGGACGACAACGAGGAGCCCCGTCCACCGAAAATAGGGGGACAGAAGAAGTCCCCCCCCAGGTTAAAACGGTGAACATGATATACATTACCCATATCCCCAAGAGGGAGCGCAAACATGCGCTCAGGGACGTCTATGCGATAGAGCCAGTCGCTCCAAAATTCAACCCATGGTCTTCCTGCCCGATCACCTTTGATCGTAGGGACCATCCGACCAGTATCCGTCATGGCGGTTCAGCCGCACTGGTCCTTGACCCAATCATTGATGGATTCCACCTCACGCGAGTCCTCATGGACGGTGGCAGCAACCTTAACCTGCTCTATCAGGATACAGTCCGCAAAATGGCATCGATCCATCAAGGATCAAGCCCACAAAAACTAGCTTTAAAGGAGTAATACCAGGTGTAGAGGCCCGCTGCATGGGTTCAATAACATTGGAAGTTGTCTTCGGATCCCCGGACAACCTCCGAAGCGAAGACTTGATCTTCAACATCGTCCCCTTCCGCAGTGGCTATCACGCACTGCTCAGACGAACTGCATTCGCTCGATTCAATGCGGTGCCACACTATGCTTATCTCAAACTCAAGATGCCCGGACCACGCGGTGTCATAACAGTCAATGGAAACACGAAGCGCTCCCTCTGTACCGAGGAGCACACCGCAGCCCTGGCAGCAGAAGTACAGAGCGGCATTATCAAGCAGAACTTTAATTCAGCGGCCAAGCTCTCGGACACTGTCAAACGAGTCCGGACTACTCCGCAGCATGACAGTCCAGCTCGTCAGGAGTTAGACCAAATGGCGGCGTACGTACCGCGCGTACATAACTACGCACTCAAAATACCATGGGCAGAGACGGAGGCATAACTAGATGGTGGCCCATAATACGGCTTAACCTCACCCGGGCACACATGCGTTCCCTTTTCAGGCTTCTTCTCTACAGGCCCCTCCCGATGGCCTGATCATCGGTCCTTTTGAAGGATGGATATACCAAGGCGGCAAGCAGCACAGACGTGTGGGGGAATCTCTAGATGTTCTTCTTGACGATCATTCTACCTGTTTTCAGGACCTGCACGCAGCTCCCCCTTGGTCTTGGTATGTTAAATAGCCCTGTGGCCTATCGCACTATTTGTACAAATACGCTTCGACGTATTAATCAAATTATAATGGAAACAGTTTGCGGCCCAACTTATGTGGCACTAGCTTACTACTTCATTTTATTGCGCTATTCTTATTGATTGCGCGCGTACACTTTGGTACGCTTTAATTCGCCAGGGGCTTCATTGTGCTCCATACTATGGCAACAAAGTCCGAACACTTTTTATAGTATAGTTCGGCACCCCGAAATTAGCATTATATGCATCGGCTCCGAATCATGTCTTTGGTCAATAGTTGGGTTGCCCGACTCCTGTGCTTGCTACCTTACGTTCCGTCCTATCGGCTAAGGTATTAAAGGGAGAACTACTGCGATTGTGTTTCTGGTTTATCCGAGCAAACACCGCAGTAGAGAAAGCCGAAAACTGACTGTCATGATGCGACAAGAGTTGGTCAGCTATTTGGAGGTTAAAAATCTTTTGCGATTTTTTCCGCATTATGGGATGAATAGGCCTCTACTCGATCAGGTGTCTACAACACCCTAGTCCGGATTTAATACTAACTAGGGGCTGCACCTACATTTCTATTGTCAAACTCCTATGGCTAAGTGAGGGTGATAAAGCCACATAGTCCGATTGCCTGGTTCGTTGTGCTAAACACCTCCTTCAAGGACCAAACTCTTGGATCAAGAGTGTTTAGATTCCATCCCGAACTACCTACGTGGGGCTGAAGCCGATGACTGGCCAACTCTCAGATTTAACAAAACGGCCGCACAGGAGGTAAAAATTTAAAACAAAAAATATTATATTAAATAACGACTTTGTTTCATAATATAGGAAGGGATAACATGAATGACTTCATTCAAAGATAATGTCTCTTGAACACTGGCCCTCTACAATGCGGGATCCCTTCAGGACATCATCAAAATACCGCTCGGGCATGCGGTGCTCCTTGCCCGCAGGCGGTCCCTCGGTCGCGAGCTTGACGGTGTCCATCTTCGCCCACTGCACCTTGACACGGGCGAAGGCCATCCGCGCACCTTCGATGCAGACCGACCTCTTGATGGCATCAAGCCGAGGGCAGCATTGACCAGCCGCTTCACGAGCCCGAAGTAGCTGCTGGGTATGGCTTCGACAAGCCATAAATGGATTATCAAATCCTTCATGGCCACTTCGGCCACCCTATGCAGTACGGTCAGCTGTTTCAGCTGATCGCTAAAGGGCACCGGATGCTCTGGCGCAAGGTATTGCGACCAGAACAGCTTCTCCGTTGAGCTCCCTTCTTTGGCTCGGAAGAATTCCGCAGCGTCAGCAACACTGCGCGGCAGATCCACAAACGCCCCTGGAGAACTCCAAATCTAGGTCAGTAAGAGGTACCTTTTCTTCACATACTTGCTCTGCATAATAAAGGCCTTATCCGCCGCGATTTTTCTGGCCTCCTGGATTTCCTGGAGGGTGCCCTGGGCTTCAACCCGGGCATCTTGTGCGCTTTGGCGGGACTTGGCAAGTTCGAACTCTTGATCCGCAATATTGCGCTCCATGGACTCGCATTTCTACGGCGTCCTGGAGCTCCAGCTGGACCTCACCGACCCTGGCCTCGTGTTTTTTGCGAGCGGCATGTTCCTTTGCCGCTCTCTCCTGGGCTTCGACCAATGCCTTCTTGAGGGTCTCCACCTCGGTCGCCGCTCCTACAAAATATCATGACACTATGGTCAACACAAATCATTCATCCTTTCTGAATCTACACAAGGTCATTGCATACCTTGATTGTCCTCCAGCTGTTTTTTCACACGGCCGAGCTCTTCCTCGGTCCGCTCCAGACTCTGTTTCAGTCTGGAGACTTCGGCAGAATGGGAGGTCGCAGCCAGCAACGACGCCTGCTTATTCACATAGACGTGTATGGTTAGTCTCCTGCGAAAATTATTTGATCCTCTGTCCGGATTTTCTTTCCGAACACCGGACCGAGTCTCAGGGGCTACTGTCTATACTACGACATAATTTTTGCATAATTACGTCGCATACCTCAAAGCCTGTTAGAAGGCTAGTGCAGGCTTCGGTTAGTCCTCTCTTAACAGACTAAACCCTCTCAACCACCGTACCCATAAGGATACGGTGTTCCTCAACAATGGAAGCGCGTTGCAGCGCTTCCAGTAGAGTATCCAGTGCCTCTGGATGGACAGAGGTCACCGGTGGAATCGGTGCACCTCCTTCTTTCGAAGGAGGCTGCTTGCCTCATTCCGGAGCCGTATAGGTCTCCGGAATTGTATTCGGCTGGGAGCCGAATTGAATGTGGCCCCCATCACCAGTCTCCAGGGGGATTTGCTCCCCCACTTGTCCGGAGGCCGAGGTATCACCCTCCGGCGCCACCTTGATGGCCTCCTGCGTTTCTCCCTGGCCTGGGGAGGTCCTTCGGGACAGCACCTCGGTGTCATCCATGGCCTGGGGAGAGAAGGCCGCCCGAAGGGACCTGCTATCCATCACCTTCGGATCCAGCGAATTCCCCGAAGATGGGGATCGCTGGAGGTCGGAACGAGCTGGACTGCAGCGTGCTACCTCTTGAGCATGCGTTGGTTTTCCCTTGAAGAGGAAAGGGTGATGCAGCAAAGTAGCGTAAATATTTCCCTCAGTTTTTGAGAACCTAGGTATCAATCCAGTAGGAGTACACGCAAATCGCCTAGTACCTGCACAAACAATCAAGAACCTTGCAACCAACGCGATAAAGGGGTTGTCAATCCCTTCACGGCCACTTGCAAAAGTGAGATCTGATAAAGATAATAAGATAAATATTTTTGGTATTTTTGTTGTATAGATTGGAAAATAAATAAATAGTAAACTAAAATTGTAGATCAGAAACTTATATGATGGAAAATAGACCCCGGGGACATAGGTTTCACTAGTGGCTTCTCTCAAGATAGCATATATTACGGTAGGTGAACAAATTACTGCCGAGCAATTGATAGAAAAGCGCATAGTTATGATGACATCTAAGGCAATGATCATGAATATAGGCATCACGTCCGTGTCAAGTATACTGAAACGATTCTGCATCTACTACTATTACTCCACACATCGATCGCTATCCAGCATGCATCTAGAGTATTAAGTTCATAAGAACAGAGTAACGCATTAGGCAAGATGACATGATGTCGAGGGATAAACTCAAGCAATATGATATAAACCGCATCTTTTTATCCTCGATGGCAACAATACAATACGTGTCGGTTCCCTTTCTGTCACTGGGATCGAGCACCGCAAGATTGAACCCAAAGCTAAGCACTTCTCCCATTGCAAGAAAGATCAATCTAGTAGGCCAAACTAAACCGATAATTCAAAGAGACTTGCAAAGATATCAAATCATGCATATAAGAATTCAGAGAAGAATCAAATATTATTCATAGATAATCAAGTTCATAAACCCACAATTCATCAGATCTCGGCAAACACACCGCAAAAAGAATTGCATCGAATAGATCTCCAAGAAGATCGAGGAGAACTTTATATTGAGATCCAAAGAGAGAGAAGAAGCCATCTAGCTAATAACTATGGACCCGAAGGTCTGTGGTAAACTACTCACACATCATCAGAGAGGCTATGATGTTGATGTAGAAGCCCTCCATGATCAATTCCCCCTCCGGCGGAGCGCCGGAAAAGGCCCCAAGATGGGATCTCACGGGTATAGAAGGTTGCGGCGGTGGAAAAGTGGTTTTGTGGCTCGCCTGGATGTTTTCTGGGTAGAAGAGTATATATAGGCGAAAGAAGTAGGTCGGTGGAGCTGCGAGGGGCCCATGAGGGTGGGGGCGCGCCTACCCCCCTGGGGTGCGCCCTCCTGCCTCGTGGCTTCCTCGCTGCTTCCTTGACTTCCACTCCAAGTATCCTGGATTGCGTTTGTTCCAAAAACGATCCTCGCGAAGGTTTCATTCCGTTTGATATTCCTTTTCTGCGAAACACTGAAATAGGCAAAAAAACAACAATTTGCACTGGGCTTTCTGTTAATAGGTTAGTCCCAAAAATAATATAAAAGAGCATAATAAAGCCCATGAAACATCCAAAACAGATAACATAATAGCATGGAACAATAAAAAATTATAGATACGTTGGAGACGTATCAAGCATCCCCAAGCTCAATTCCTGCTCGTCCTCGAGTAGGTAAATGATAAAAACAGAATTTTTGATGTGGAATGCTACCTAACATAATTTTCAATGTAATTCTCTTTATTGTGGCATGAATGTTTAGATCCAAAAGATTCTAGACGAAGTTTTATTATTGACATAAAAATAGTAATACTTCAAGCATGCTAACCAAGCAATTATGTCTTATCAAAATAACATAGCCAAAGAGAGCTTACCCCTACAAAATCATATAGTTTGGCCATGCTTCATTTTCATCACACAAAATGCTCCCATCATGCACAACCCCGATGACAAGCCGAGCAATTGGTTCATACTTTTTAACGCGCTTCAGCTTATTCAACCCTCACGCAATACATGAGCGCAGGCCATGGACATAGCACTATGGGTGGAATAGCATATGATGATGGAGGTTATGTGAGAAGACAAAAAAGGAGAAAGTTTCACATTGACGCGGCTAATCAACGGGCTATGGAGATGCCCATCAATTGATGTCAATGCGAGGAGTAGGGATTGCCATGCAACGGATGCACTAGAGCTGTAAATATATGAAAGCTCCTCAAAAGAAACTAAGTGGGTGTGCATCCAACTTGCTTGCTCACGAAGACCTAGGGCTTTTTGAGGAAGCCCATCATTGGAATATACAAGCCAAGTTATATAATGAAAAATTCCCACTAGTATATGAAAGTGACAAAATAAGAAACTCTCTATCATGAAGATCATGGTGCTATTTTGAAGCATAAGTGTGGAAAAAGGATAGTAACATTATCCCTTCTCTCTTTTTCTCTCATTTTTTTATATCTTTGTTTGGGATTCTTTGGCCTCTTTTTTTATTTGGGCTTCTTTGGCCTCTTTTTTTTTTTTTTGTCCGGAGTCTCATCCCAACTTGTGGGGGAATCATAGTCTCCATCATCCTTTCCTCACATGGGACAATGCTCTAATAATGAAAATCATCACACTTCTATTTATTTACAACTCAAGAATTACAACTCGATACTTAGAACAAAATATGACTCTATGTGAATGCCTCCGGCGGTGTGCCGGGATATGCAATGAATTAAGAGCGACATGTATGAAAGAATTATGAAGGTGGCTTTGCCACAAATACAATGTCAACTACATGATCATGCAAAGCAATATGAAAATGATGAAGCGTGTCATAATAAACGGAACAGTGGTAAGTTGCATGGCAATATATCTCGGAATGGCTATGGAAATGCCATAATAGGTAGGTATGGTGGCTGTTTTGAGGAAGATATAAGGAGGCTTATGTGTGATAGAGCGTATCGTATCACGGGGTTTCGATGCACCAGCGAAGTTTGCACCAACTCTCGAGGTGAGAAAGGGCAATGCACGGTACCGTAGAGGCTAGCAAATTGCGAAAAGGTAAGAGTGCATATAATCCATGGACTCACATTACTCATAAAGAACTCATATAATTATTGCAAAAGTTTATTAGCCCTCGAAGCAAAGTACTACTACGCATGCCCCTAGGGGGATAGATTGGTAGGAAAAGACCATCGCTCATCCCCGACCGCCACTCATAAGGAAAGCAAACAAAGAACACCCCATGCTTCAAATTTGTCACACAACGTTTACCATACGTGCATGCTACGGGACTTGCCAACCTCAACACAAGTATTTCTCAATTACACAATTACCCAACTAGCATGACTCTAACATTACCACCTTTATATCTCAAAACAAATATCAAGTATCAAACTTATCATAGTTTTTAATGCACTCTATATGAAAGTTTTTATTATACCCATCTTGGATGTCTATCATATTAGGACTAATTTTATAGCCAAAGCAAATTACCGTGCTGTTCTAAAAGACTCGCAAAATAGTATAAGTGAAGCATGAGAGATCAATAATTTCTACAAAATAAAACCACCACCGTGCTCTAAAAGATATAAGTGAAGCAGTAGAGCAAAATTATCTAGCTCAAAAGATATAAGTGAAGCACATAGAGTATTCTAATAAATTCCGATTTCATGTGTGTCTCTTCCAAAAGGTGTGTACATCAAGGATGATTGTGGTCAACTAAAAATCAAAGACTCAAATCATACAAGACGCTCCAAGCAAAACACATATCATGTGGTGAATAAAAATATAGCCTCGAGTAAAGTTACCGATAGACGAAGACGAAAGAGGGGATGCCTTCTGGGGAATCCCCAAGCTTAGGCTTTTGGTTGCCCTGAATTTTACCTTGGGGTGCCTTGGGCATCCCCAAGCTTAGGATCTTGCCACTCCTTATTCCATAATCCATCAAATCTTTACCCAAAAACTTGAAAACTTCACAACACAAAACTCAACAGAAAATCTCATGAGCTCCGTTAGTGTAAGAAAACAAACCACCACTTTAAGGTACTGTAATGAACTCATTATTTATTTATATTGTGTTAAAACTAATGTATTCCAACTTCTCTATGGTTCATACCCCCCGATACTAGCCATAGATTCATCAAAATAAGCAAACAACACACGAAAAACTGAATCTGTCAAAAACAGAACAGTCTGTAGAAATCTGATTTGTTCGAATACTTATGGAACTCCAAAAATTCTGAAAAACTAGGACAGCATGGATAATTTGTATATTGATCTAATTCAAAAAGAATTGGATTTTATCACGTTCTGGTGAATTTTAACAATTATATTCGTGAGTGCAAAGTTTCTGTCTTTTTCAGCAAGATGAAACAACTATCACCCAAGAAGATCCTATTGGTTCTACTTGGCACAAACACTAATTAAAACATAAAACCACATCTAAGCAGAGGCTAGATGAAATATTTATTACTAAACAGGAACAAAAAGCAAGGAACAAAAATAAAATTGGGTTGCCTCCCAACAAGCGCTATCGTTTAATGCCCCTAGCTAGGCATAAAAACAAGAATATATCTAAGTATTGTCATCTTTGGCATGCAGTCCATAAGTGACTCTAATAATAGATTTATAAGGTAACTTAATTTTCTTCCTAGGAAAGTGTTCCATGCCTTTCCTTAATGGAAATTGGAATCTAATATTTCCTTCTTTCATATCAATAATTGCACCAATCGTTCTAAGGAAAGGTCTACCAAGAATAATAGGACATGTAGGATTGCAATCTATATCAAGAACAATGAAATCTACGGGCACATAATTCCTATTTGCAACAATAAGAACATCATTAATCCTTCCCATAGGTTTCTTAATGGTGGAATCCGCAAGATGCAAATTTAAAGAACAATCATCAAATTCACGGAAACCTAGCACATCACACAAAGTTTTTGGAATCGTGGAAACACTAGCACCCAAATCACATAAAGCATAGCATTCATGATTTTAATCTTAATTTTAATAGTAGGTTCCCACTCATCATAAAGTTTTCTAGGGATAGAAACTTCTAATTCAAGCTTTTCTTCATAGGATTGCATTAAAGCATCAACGATATGTTTAGTAAAAGCTTTATTTTGATTATAAGCATGAGGAGAATTTAACACGGACCGCAACAAGGAAATACAATCTATCAAAGAACAATTATCATAATTAAATTCCTTGAAATCCAAAATAGTGGGTTCATTGCTATGTAAAGTTTTGACCTCTTCAATCCCACTTTTACCAATTTTGCATCAAGATCTAAAAACTCCGAATCATTGGGACGCCTTTTAACTAAAGTTGACTCATCTCCAGTCCCATCTTTATCAAGATTCATATTGGAAAACAAAGATTTAATAGGAGACACATCAATCACTTTTAGATCTTCATCATTATTATCACGAAAACTAGAAGAACACACTTTCACAAAGCAATCTTTTTTAGCACGCATCCTAGCGGTTCTTTCTTTGCATTCATCAATGGAAATTCTCAAGGCTTTGAGAGACTCATTGATATCATGCTTAGGAGGAATAGATCTAAGTTTCAAAGAATCAACATCAAGAGAAATTCTATCCACGTTCCTAGCCAACTCATCAATCTTAGGCAATTTTTCTTCAAGCAAAGCATTGAAATTCTTTTGCGAATTCATAAATTCTTTAACACTAGTCTCAAAATCAGAGGGCATATTATTAAAATTTCCATAAGAGTTGTTGTAGGAATTACCATAATTATTAGAGGAATTACTAGGGAACGGCCTAGAATTAAAGTTTCCTCTATACGCGTTGTTACCAAAATTGTTCCTACCAACAAAATTCACATCCATAGATTCATTATTATTCTCAATCAAAGTGGGCAAAGGCATATCATTAGGATCAGAAGAAACACTCTTATTAGCAAACAATTTCATAAGTTCATCCATCTTTCCACTCAAAACATTAATCTCTTCAATTGCATGAGCCTTTTTGCTAGTAGATCTTTTGGTGTGCCATTGAGAATAATTAACTATAATATTATCTAGGAGTTTAGTAGCTTCTCCTAAAGTGATTTCCATAAGAGTGCCTCTCGCGGCCGAATCTAAAAGATTTCTAGAAGCAAAATTCTACCCGGCATAATTTTTTTGTATAATCATCCATAAATTCAAACCATGTGTAGGGAAATTACGTATCATTAATTTCATCCTCTCCCAAGCTTGTGAAACATGCTCATGATCAAGTTGCTTAAAATTCATAATATCGTTTCTAAGAGAGATGATCTTAGCGGGAGGAAAATACTTAGAGATAAAGCATCTTTGCACTTATTCCATGAATCAATACTAATTTTAGGCAAAGAAGAGAACCAAGTTTTAGCACGATCTCTAAGCGGAAACAGAAATAGCTTCAATTTAACAATATCGTTATCCACATCTTTCTTCTTTTGCATATTGCACAAATCAACGAAGTTGTTTAGATGGGTAGCGGCATCTTCACTAGGAAGGCCATAAAATTGATCTTTCATGACAAGATTCAACAAAGCAGCATTAATTTCACAAGATTCAGCATCGGTAATAGGAGCAATCAGAGTGTTAATAAAATCATTGTTGTTGGTATTGGAAAAGTCACACAATTAGTATTGTCTTGAGCCATCGTGACAAACAATCAATCCAACACACAAGCACAAAAGAAGCAAGCGGAAAGAAACAGACGGAAAGAGGCCGAATAAAACGGCAAGGGTGAAGTGGGGGAGAGGAAACGAGAGGCAAATGGCAAATAATGTAATGCGAGGGATAAGAGTTTGTGATGGGTACTTGGTATGTCTTGACTTGTGCGTAGATCTCCCCGGCAACGGCGCCAGAAATGGCTAGTTGACGGGAGATCAAATCTTGACTTGACTTGGCGCAAATCTCCCCGGCAACGGTGCTAGAAATCCTTCTTGCTACCTCTTGAGCATGCATTGGTTTTCCCTTGAAGAGGAAAGGGTGATGCAGCAAAGTAGCGTAAGTATTTCCCTCAGTTTAAGTACCAAGGTATCAATCCAGTAGGAGACTACACGCAAATCGCCTAGTACCTGCACAAACAATCAAGAACCTTGCAACCAACGCGATAAAGGGGTTGTCAATCCCTTCACGGCCACTTGCAAAAGTGAGATCTGATAAAGATAATAAGATAAATATTTTTGGTATTTTTGTTGTATAGATTGGAAAATAAAGATTGCAAAATAAATAAATAGTAAACTAAAATGGTAGATCGGAAACTTATATGATGGAAAATAGACCCCGGGGCCATAGGTTTCACTAGTGGCTTCTCTCAAGATAGCATATATTACGGTAGGTGAACAAATTACTGCCGAGCAATTAATAGAAAAGCACATAGTTATGATGATATGTAAGGCAATGATCATGAATATAGGCATCACGTCCGTGACAAGTAGACTGAAACGATTCTGCATCTACTACTATTACTCCACACATCGATCGCTATCCAGCATGCATCTAGAGTATTAAGTTCATAAGAACAGAGTAACGCATTAGGCAAGATTACATGATGTAGAGGGATAAACTCAAGCAATATGATATAAACCCCATCTTTTTATCCTCGATGGCAACAATACAATACGTGTCGGTTCCCTTTCTATCACTGGGATCGAGCACCGCAAGATTGAACCCAAAGCTAAGCACTTCTCCCATTGCAAGAAAGATCAATCTAGTAGGCCAAACTAAACTGATAATTCGAAGAGACTTGCAAAAATATCAAATCATGCATATAAGAATTCAGAGAAGAATAAAATATTATTCATAGATAATCAAGTTCATAAACCCACAATTCATCGGATCTCGGCAAACACACCGCAAAAAGAATTACATCGAATAGATCTCCAAGAAGATCGAGGAGAACTTTGTATTGAGATCCAAAGAGAGAGAAGAAACCATCTAGCTAATAACTATGGACCCGAAGGTCTGCGGTAAACTACTCACACATCATCGGAGAGGCTATGGTGTTGATGTAGAAGCCCTCCGTGATCGATTCCCCCTCCGGCGGAGCGCCGAAAAAGGCCCCAAGATGGGATCTCACGGGTACAGAAGGTTGCAGCAGTGGAAAAGTGGTTTCGTGGCTCCCCTAGATGTTTTCAGGGTATAAGAGTATATATACGCGAAAGAAGTAGGTCGGTGGAGCTGCGAGGGGCCCACGAGGGTGGGGGGCGCGCCCTCCTGCCTCGTGGCTTCCTCGCTGCTTCCTTGACTTCCACTCCAAGTCTCCTGGATTGCGTTTGTTCCAAAAAACGATCCTCGCGAAGGTTTCATTCCGTTTGGATTTTGTTTGATATTCCTTTTCTACGAAATACTGAAATAGGCAAAAAAACAGCAATTTGCACTGGGCTTTTGGTTAATAGGTTAGTCCCAAAAATAATATAAAAGAGCATAATAAAGCCATTAAACATCCAAAACAGATAATATAATAGCATGGAACAATAAAAAATTATAGATACGCTGGAGACGTATCACAGCGCATGATTCAACATGTTAAAACTATGAAGTAAAGGAGCTGGATATATGTGTGCGTCTTTGAGTACTTACGATTCGGCCAGGGGCTTATCCCTGGGGCGCCACTCAGAGCTGCTATCGATGTCCCACATGGACTTTTCCACGAGGGAGACCCTCCCCTTCTTGGACGCCTCTGTCTCCAAATGCGAGGAGGCCTCCCTTTTCTTCCTTCCCCCCTCCGGGGAGAGTTGCTTTCCTCCTCCTCCTCGTCGTCCTCGATGGTGGAGGAGTGGGTCTCGGCGTCTTTGGACGTCACGTCCGAAGTGCCCTTACGGCGGAGGCCACTTCTGGTCTCCTTGGCCTTCTTCTTGGCCTTCTTCTCCGGCGGAGGCTTGTTAGGGCGCCGGAACCAGCATCTTCGTCAGAAGTGGGATTGCTGGGTTTTCGGGCAACGGAGTCGGACACTGAATCCGCTCCGCCTTCTTTGTCCAGCCCTGAAAAAAGAAATAGGGAAGTTTAGACATCTTCCTTGAGTATACAAGTAAAGGATACACCTTGAAATACGAAAAACTTACTGGACTGGCAGGATGGGTCAGGTTGTACCCACGATCCTCGGTCGTCTTCGGCCACGTCTCATTGGCCTTGAAAATCACCTTCCAGATGTCTTCGTGTGTAGTGCCGAAGAACTGTTGCAGGGTCTGGTGCCCAGCTGGATCGAACTCCCACAAATGGAAAGTCCGGCTTTGGCACGGAAGGATCCGGCGAAAAAGCATCGCCTGGATCACATTGACAAGCTTGATGTTCTTGTCTACCATGCTCTTGATGCGCGTCTGAAGTGTTGTCAGCTCGTCCGATGAAGACCAGTCCAGGCCCTTCTCTAGCCAGGAGGTGAGCCGCATCGGGGCTCCGGACTGGAATTCGGGAGCTGCAACCCAGGTGGTGCCGCGAGGCTCTGTGACGTAGAACCACTGATGTTGCCACCATTTGACGGTCTCCACGAAGGTACCTTTGGGCCATGAGACGTTGGGCATCTTGCTCACCATGGCGCCTCCGCACTCTGCGTGTTGACTACCCACCACCTTCGGCTTCATGTTGAAGATCTTCAACCACAATCCGAAGTGGGGTGGGATGCGGAGGAAGGCCTCGCACACGACAATGAATGCCGAGATGTTGAGGAAGGAGTTGGGGCCAGATCGTGGAAATCTAGCCCGTAGTAGAACATGAGTCCGTGGACGAAAGGGTGGAGAGGGAATCCCAATACGCGGACAAAGTGGGGGATGAATACCACCCTCTCATGGGGCTCCGGGGTGGGGATGATCCGCCCCTTCACTTGGAGCTGATGGGCGATTTCCTGGGCTAAGTACCCAGCCTCTCGGAGCTTGGTGATGTCCTTCTCATTGACGGAGGAAACCATCCACTTGCCCTGCGCTCCAGATCCGGACATGGTCGGAGTGCTTTTCTGAGGCGGAGAGGATGAGAGCTTGTTGCTGGAGCTCGAGAATGGGTAGGCAGAGAGAAAGAAGGAGTGGGTGAAAGGGTGAATCCTTATCTCCTTATAAAGGCAGCAAATATCAAGCACCTCCCCACTCGCCTTAAAACTCACCTATTCCCCAAGGGCCGTGCAGACAGCGCGGTTGGATTACCAACGCCCGTATTGATGAGAATCCCACAATAAGGGGACACGATCTCTGCTTCGACAATACGTGCCAATAAAACTGCATCTTGAAATGTGGAGCGGGAGGCTAAAAAATGGTTCGAAATAATGACCGGGCAGCGACTTGATGTCTCGCTACAAAAGTTGTCAGTAGATTGGACTCGTGAAATATTGTACTTTCTGCGGGTGTGTGTGTGGAACTCGATTTGCAGAGCCGGACATGTTTTCTATGTTCGAAGGTTGTTTTGGAGTATTTGGAGGAGGAACCCGCCTTCTAATGCCGAAGACAATCTTCACACCGGACACATCGTCATTGAAGCCTGGTTCAGGGGCTACTGAGGGAGTCATGGATTAAGGGGTCCTCGGGCGTCCGGACTATGTAATATGGGCCAGACTAATGGGCTATGAAGATACAAGACAGAAGACTTCTTCCCATGTCCGGATGGGACTCTCCTTTGCATGTATGGCAAGCTCGGCATTCGGATATGTAGATTCCTTCCTTTGTAAACCGACTCTGTACAACCCTAGGCCCCTCCGGTGTCTATATAAACCGGAGGGTTTAGTCCGTAGAGGCACTCTCAATCATACATGCTAGACATCTAGGGTTTAGCCATTATGATCTCGTGGTAGATCAACTCTTGTAATTCTCATATTCATCAAGATCAATCAAGCAGGAAGTAGGGTATTACCTCCATCAAGAGGGCCCGAACCTGGGTAAACATCGTGTCCCCCATCTCCTGTTACCATCGACCTTAGACGCACAGTTCGGGACCCGCTACCCGAGATCCGCCGGTTTTGACACCGACACTAGGCTCGTCAAGTTTAACCCGAGTTTCTGCACGTGCAAAACTGGCTTGCACCCGTTGTATGTGAACATAGAGCTTATCACACCCGATCATCACGTGGTGTCTCGGCACGACGAACTGTCGCAATGGTGCATACTTAGGGAGAACAATTATACCTTGAAATTTAGTAAGGGGTCATCTTATAATGCTACGCCATACTAAGCAAAATAAGATGCATAAAAGATAAACATCACATGCAATCAAAATATGTCACATGATATGGCCATCATCATCTTGTGCCATTGATCTCCATCTCCAAAGCACCGTCACGATCTCCATCATCACCGGCTTGACACCTTGATCTCCATCGTAGCATCGTTGTCATCTCACCAACTATTGCTTCTACGACTATCACTACCGCTTAGTGATAAAGTAAAGCCATTACATGGCGATAGAATTTCATAAATGTAACATCCCAAATTTTCAATTTGGAATGTTATACATTAGATCATCATTGCATATCATATTTTATTGCATTTTGGTTTGATCCTAGAAATTCTACGCAACTCAAGGACCCACAGAGAGAGTTGGGGATTTCGTTATTTTCGTATTTGAGATTTATCAAATTTTGAAAATAGGATCATTTGGTTTTATTTATTTTATCCTCAATTATTCGAACTATAAAAATATGAGATAGGGAATAAAATGACTTTCCTAAAATATAGGAATATTGAAGATTTAATAAAAAAATCAAATAAGATTTTATTTCAAAGTTTTCGGATATTTTATTTGAATTTAGGAAAAATGTGCGTTTTTCAAAATTGCATTTAGGCCCCAAATAAATGTTCATCTTGTCCGGCTTGATTTTAGAAGCCAGGAAAAATTTATTTCGGGATTTTTGGAGTCCGTTTGGTATTTCTTTTAATCATTTTTTTCTGCGCGTAATTATTAAAAAAAACGAAACCGACTATGGGCCGTAACCGGTCAGGACTCCGCCTGACCGGGGCTTTATATAGCGCCGAGCCGGCCCAGCCCGAGGCCAAACCCTAGCCGCCTCGAGCCCCGCGCCGCCCCAGGCTGACCCCGCCGCCGCCAGCCGCCGCCGCCGCGCCGCCTCGCCGCCGCGCCGACGCCGCCACCACCGCCGCCCGCGCCGCCGCCCCTCGCCGTCCCGCCGCCGCCGCCCGACCTCGTCGCCGGAGCCGCCGCCTCGCCGGAGCCGGAGGTAGCCGCCAGTTTTCTCGTGAAAAAACCGTTCGGTTTTTCCGCGGTTTTTCGTCGGATTTTTAGATCCGTTTTTTTAGATCCGTTTTTTTCGGTTTAGGTTAATTAGCGAGCGTTCGCTCGGTCGTTCGTTTTATTGAACGCGTTTGTCGTTTAGATCCAGTTAACGAACGTTCGTTCGTTAATCTGTTCGACGTTTTTCTTTTCTCGGATTTATTCCGCGATTTTTCTGATCGCGATTTCTCATCAGATTTTCGAACTAGTATAACTTTTCGCTCGTTTATCGGAATCAGGCGATTGAAGCGCCTAGAGTTTTGTCTCGAAATTCTATTTCCGTTTAACCAACTCAAACAAGTTTTCTGTTTCTTTAAAATTTGACCTAGGTCCAGATTAGTAAACGAAGTTTGTTTCTTTCGCCGTTTGACTTTCGTTGCTTCGTTCGATTTGATTCTTTTTGCAAACCGGAGTTCTTAAGTTGAACTTTTTGGTTAGTTCTCTTATTTGAGTTTTACCCGTGCATTAGATGAGTACTTATTGTTTGCTTGTTTGTTTACGATAGAGTACCCGGAGTGCGCCGCTTGCTACTTCGAATCGCTAGGTTTTGCGGATCATCAGCAAGGCAAGTAACACTTTGATCATACCCCTTTTACTACCCAGTTTTATTGCATTAGATCAATCCTCAAACATTGCATGATTAGGATCTAATTAAATTGTGGGTATTGGGAAGTAGAAGAGGTAGTACCTATCACCTGTTTCATTATTAAACCTTTGGGAGTTACTTCTACGTTTGCTTATATTGCTATGCTATGCTTGTAGACGTGGATTGGGTTTGAGAGATATTCACGACAGATGTGAGATTGTTAATTAATGGTTTACTTAAGGTGGCAACTAAAACTCACATCTGGGTGGATTGAGGTACCTGGGTATTCCAGGATTGCCTGTTTTTCTTTTTGGACCGCCACCCAGGTTCAAAGGGATCATGAGATTATTCATGCTAGAAACTTCCGTGTGCAGCCACAAGCTATTATGGGCTCTAGCATAGTTGATTAAGTTGTGTGAACTCTTACAGTGGTAGACTAGCAGATGTAGGGGATGTAGGTGTACCGGTCTACCCATCGTAAGGTGCTAACGCTTCTGAAAGACTGTGTCTCGGTCATCCGTTTCTCAAACATCATGTAGTGCGAGAATCAAGCGGAGGCGATCGAGTCTTGTGGGGAAAAGTGCGCAAACCTCTGCAGAGTGTACAATCTAATCATGGTTAGCCGTGTCCCCGGTTATGGACATCTTGAGTATCTAGTACTTGGATTATCATGTGAATCTCATCATGTTACTTTAATTAATCTTGTTGGGTTAATGATGATACTTAATTGGGATTGAGATGCTGTCAACCATCTCAATGTTTAACAACCACCATGATAGTTAAATAAAATTTATTCCTTTGCAGTAGGGAAAAACTGGCTTTTCGCAAAACTGTAACCATAGAGCTTTCTACCAGCCATATATGCATGTAGTATAGCATTATTATGTTCATTATTCTCTATGTGTTACATTGCCAGCATATTCCATGTGCTGACCCGTTTCCGGGCTGCAACGTTTCATGTTGCAGACTTTTCAGACGACGAGTAAGGTGCCTTAGGTCGTGGTCTTATACTCAGTGATGCCGTTGGAGTTGATGGACTCACTATTCTTCCAAGTCTTCCGCTGTTATCGTATTAGATGGCCTTAAGCCATATTTATCATACTTATTCTCTTTTGAGATATTCGTTGTAATAAGTGTGTGATTGCTACTCTGTTATAAATCCTCCATTTGTACTGTGCGTGTCAGCATTACTGATCCAGGGATGACACTGGTGCACAGCAGCACAGACTGTTTGAGGTCTGGTCGCTACAAAGGTGGTATCAGAGCACACGCTGACTGTAGGACACGACCACTAAGCTTAAACCCTAGAACACTACTCTCTTCTCATTTCTGACTCCTCTCCACTTTCTACTCTTTTAGGAATGGCGAATGCAAGGAACAAGTTCATGCAACCAGATGAAGATACACCTTTTGGACGACACTTGAAGGAAGTCACTAAGTACTTGAACATTGGAATACCAAGCATCACCGGAACCTACAACGCCACACTACCAGAAGAGGAGAGCTGGAAGATTCAAGTTCAAATTCCAGGAAGGACGTTTACACCAGTCACTGAGCCTATAAAGTTTTCTTTTGAAGCACCAACCTGGAGTTTAGGGAAGAGCATGGCAGCCCACATCTCTATGGGACGCATTGGAGAAGTCTACCACAGGGAGCTTAAGGATACTATTTATCAGATTTGTGGACGCCGAGACGAGCAATGGGAGATGATCAGCACCAAGAAGGATGGATCAATTGCAGCTTTCATCCAGGAGCAAAACCAACACATTCGTCGCCAGGAGAACCAGATGTGCTCAGACATGATAGATCTGAAGAAGGCATTGACCAAGATCAAGGAGTTGGAGGAAGAACTCAAGGCTACACGCGAGGATTATTTGGAGGAAATCGTCGCACTAGTAGGGAAGAATGACGACCTGGAGAAGAAGATTGGAGTATTCATGGGAAATCCAGCATCAAAAGGAGAAGATGATGAATGCGCTTGCCCGGATAACTACATCATCATCGACGACACCGACTCGGAACCAAGTGAAGATGACTTTGTTGATGAAGCTGGAGCAGATATCATGGAGTCTTCGACTGATCAAAATTTCTAGTAGACCACCATATCAGTAGTAGTATTCCCCCATGTATATAGTATAGTTCGAGCACTTTTGTAACGCTAGTTAGATCGATTGTATGCATTGTTTGATTTGATTGAGTGATATTGATTGTGTTTGTCTCATGAGCATATGGGTAGTGTTTTCTCTCTAGACCTCATTCTATTCTAAACTCTCATCTTTTCTAAACCTATCAGATGCCTCCGAGACGCGACACCGGATTTGTTTTCCCACCGGAGATCACACAGTTGATTCAGCAGCAGAATGCCCTGATGCAAGTGTTAGTACAGAACCAAGGCAACAACAACAACAACAACCCACCACCACCACCTGTTGATCACTTAGCCCGTTTCTTGAGGCTAAATCCGCCGGTGTTTTCCAGCAGCACCGAGCCGATTGTTGCAGATGATTGGCTCCGCAAAGTTGGAAGGGAGTTGACCACTGCAGGATGCACAGATGCGGAGAGAGTGCGTTTTGCCGCACATCAGCTTGATGGACCCGCAGCATCATGGTGGGAGAATTACACAGCCACACACCCTATTGACACTGTCACATGGGACCAGTTTCAGCAAGCTTTCCGTACAGCCCATGTTTCAGCAGGAGCTATGGCTATGAAGAAGCGTGAGTTTCGCAACCTACGCCAAGGAGGACGCACCGTAGGCCAGTATGTGGAGGATTTCAGTAAGTTAGCACGTTATGCACCAGATGACGTTGCTACAGATGCAGCCAAGCAGGAGAAGTTTCTGGAAGGACTGAATGATGAGCTGAGCATGCAGCTAATGGTAGCAACCTTCAATAACTACCAGGAGTTGGTAGATAGAGCACTCATGATTGAAGGGAAGCAGCAGCAGATTGAAAACCGTAAGAGGAAGTATGGACAAGGGAAGTACAATTCTGGAGCTCAGCAGAAGCCACGTTTTACCCCGAAATCGGGAGGACAGTTTCAGCATACCCATGGAGGAGGTAGTTCGCACAACCATAATGGCTCCAAGAATGGTAATGGGAACGGAGGAAGCAACGGCCAGAACCGTACCAACCCTTCAACCCCAGCTAAGAGAGACCTGAGCCAAGTCACTTGCTTTAAGTGCCAGAAGACTGGACATTATGCCAATGAATGTCCTGAAGCCCAGAATGGTAATGGAAATGGAAGCTCTGGGAAGAAGCCGAACCCTTTCAACAAAGGACATGTGAACCACGTTTACGTGGAGGAGGTTGAAGCACAGCCTGATGCAGTAATAGGTAAGTTTTTGGTTAAGTCATTTACTGCACTCGTTCTTTTCGATACTGGTGCATCGCATTCATACATATCAAGGGGATTTGTGGATAAGTATAAGTTGCCCACCAAGGTTCTTAAAACACCTATGTTAGTAAGTTCACCAGGAGCAGAGTATATGGCAAGCCAAGGATGTTTTCAGATGCCATTGGCCATAGGTAGGCATGTTTTCCCCTCAGACCTAATAGTTTTGGAGTCGCAAGGTTTGGATGTAATTTTGGGTATGGATTGGCTATCGATGTATGGAGGAAACATCGATTGCGCCAGTAAGACGATTTCGCTTACCACCCCAGAAGGAAGAAGGATTAAGTATGTATCCCGGCATATGCCGAAGAGAACTCAGGTGAATTCCTTATCAGGAGTTGTACAGGAGGAAGTACCAGTGGTGAAGGATTACCCGGATGTTTTTCCAGAAGAGTTGCCAGGCATGCCACCGGATAGAGACATTGAGTTTCTGATTGAACTTTTGCCAGGCACAGGACCAATATCTAAGAGACCGTACAGGATGCCCGCAAAAGATTTGGAGGAAATTAAGAAGCAGATTAAGGAGTTACTGGATAAAGGCTATATTCGCCCAAGTTCGTCACCTTGGGGATCACCAGTACTTCTAGTGGAGAAGAAAGATGGATCGTTGAGGATGGTTGTTGATTATCGAGGATTGAACGAAGTGACCATCAAGAACAAGTACCCACTGCCGATGATCAATGATTTGTTTGACCGCTTACAAGGAGCTAAGGTATTTTCCAAGATCGATCTACGATCAGGATACCACCAGTTGAAGATTCGAGAGCAGGATATACCTAAGACGGCTTTTACCACCAGGTATGGGCTGTATGAGTATACCGTTATGTCATTTGGTCTGACTAACGCACCTGCCTATTTTATGAACCTGATGAACAAAGTGTTTATGGAGTTTTTGGATAAGTTCGTCGTGGTGTTCATTGATGATATTTTGGTCTACTCAAAGAATGAAGAGGAGCATAAGGAGCATTTGCGTTTGGTACTTGAGAAACTCAGAGAACATCAGTTATACGCCAAATTCAGCAAGTGTGAGTTTTGGCTGAAGGAAGTTGGATTCCTCGGACATGTTATATCCGGAGAAGGAATAGCAGTAGACCCCGCCAAAGTTGACACAGTAACAAGTTGGGAATCACCCACGTCAGTTGGAGAGATCCGGAGTTTTCTTGGACTTGCAGGATACTACCGGAGGTTCATTGAGAATTTCTCAAAGATTGCAAAACCCATGACTGAGCTATTGAAGAAGGACACCAAATTCAATTGGACTGAGGAATGTGAAGCTAGTTTCCAAGAGTTGAAGAAACGATTGGTTACATCTCCAGTGTTGATTCTGCCAGACCAACGCAAGGATTATGAAGTTTATTGTGACGCTTCACGTCGAGGACTTGGAGCAGTGCTTATGCAGGAAGGAAGAGTTGTTTCATATGCTTCACGACAACTTAAACCCCATGAGAAGAATTATGCCACGCATGATTTGGAATTAGCAGCCGTAGTGCATGCGTTGAAGACATGGAGACATTTTCTCATCGGAAACCATTGTGAGGTGTACACGGATCACAAGAGTTTGAAGTACATTTTCACGCAGAAGGAGTTGAATCTCAGGCAGAGGAGATGGTTGGAGCTCATTAAGGATTATGATATGAGATTGCATTATCACCCAGGGAAGGCTAACGTAGTAGCAGATGCGTTGAGCCGCAAGAGCCATGTCAACACACTCATGACAGGAGAGTTACCCCAGGAGTTAGCCGAGGATCTTCGCGAGCTATGTTTGGAGATAGTTCCAAGAGGCTATTTAGCAACGTTGGAGATTCAGTCTACCCTGATGGAAAAGATCAGAGAAGCTCAGAAGACAGACAAGGAAATTAACGAGATAAAGGAAAAGATGAGCAAAGGAAAAGCCAAGGGATTTCGTGAGGATGAGCACGATACCTTATGGTTTGAGGACCGCGTTTATGTGCCCAATGATCCGGAGATCAGGAAGTTGATCTTGCAAGAGGCCCATGATTCACCGTACTCGATTCACCCAGGAAATACCAAGATGTATTTGGATTTGAAGGATACTTTCTGGTGGACCGGTATGAAGAAGGATATTGCGGAGTATGTAGCAGTTTGTGATGTATGTCAGAGAGTGAAGGCAGAACATCAGAAGCCAGCAGGATTGCTACAACCATTGCTGATACCCGAATGGAAGTGGGATAAACTAGGCATGGATTTTATCACGGGATTGCCCAGGACTCGTTCAGGCTATGACTCAATATGGGTTGTAGTCGATCGTTTGACGAAAGTAGCTCATTTCATCCCAGTGAAGACCACCTACAGCAGTGCTAAGTTGGCAAAGATATACATGACCAGAATCGTATGTTTGCATGGAGTTCCGAGGACCATTGTATCAGATAGAGGAACCCAGTTTACCTCGAAGTTTTGGAATCAGTTACATGAAACTTTGGGAACCAGGCTAGAATTCAGTACAGCCTTTCACCCACAGACAGATGGACAGACCGAGAGAGTCAATCAGATTTTGGAAGACATGTTGAGAGCTTGTGCGCTAGATTATGGATCTAGTTGGGACGACAATTTGCCATATGCAGAGTTTTCTTACAACAACAGTTATCAAACCAGTTTGAAGATGGCCCCTTTCGAAGCTTTGTACGGAAGGAGGTGTAGAACACCATTGTTATGGGACGAAGTTGGAGACCGTCAGTTGTTTGGACCAGATTTGATTAAAGAGTCTGAACAGAAAGTGAGGTTGATTCGCGATAGGCTCAAGGTAGCCCAGTCCAGGCAGAAGAGTTATGCGGATTCTAAACGTAAGGAGACAGTTCACGAAGTCGGAGACAGAGTTTATCTTCGAGTATCACCACTTCGAGGAGTGAAGCGCTTTGGAGTTAAGGGAAAGTTAGCGCCCCGTTTTGTAGGACCATACAGAGTTTTGGAGCGTATGGGAGAAGTTGCTTACAAGCTGGAATTGCCTGAAGGATTGTCAGGAGTTCATGATGTATTTCACGTTTCCCAGTTGAAGAAGTGCCACGCAGAGATGGCTGAGATACCACTGAGAGATACAGTGCCACTGGAAGCGATTCAGTTGGAAAGTGATTTGACCTATGAGGAGAAACCAGTTAAGATTCTTGAGTATGCCAGCCGAGTCACCCGCAGCAAGGTTATCAAGTTCTGCAAAGTTCAGTGGAGGCACCACACTGAGGATGAAGCCACCTGGGAGCGAGAGGAAGATCTACGGAAGAACCACTCTCACCTATTTTCTAGCCAACCCGAATCTCGAGGGCGAGATTCATCTTAAGGGGGTAGGTTTGTAACATCCCAAAATTTCAATTTGGAATGTTATACATTAGATCATCATTGCATATCATATTTTATTGCATTTTGGTTTGATCCTAGAAATTCTACGCAACTCAAGGACCCACGGAGATAGTTGGGGATTTCGTTATTTTCGTATTTGAGATTTATCAAATTTTGAAAATAGGATCATTTGGTTTTATTTATTTTATCCTCAATTATTCCAATTATAAAAATATGAGAGAGGGAATAAAATGACTTTCCCAAAATATAGGAATATTGAAGATTTAATAAAAAAATCAAATAAGATTTTATTTCGGAGTTTTCGGATATTTTATTTGAATTTAGGAAAAATGTGCATTTTTCAAAATTGCATTTAGGCCCCAAATAAATGTTCATCTTGTCCGGCTTGATTTTAGAAGCCAGGGAAAATTTATTTCGGGATTTTTGGAGTCCGTTTGGTATTTCTTTTAATCGTTTTTTTCTGCGTAATTATTAAAAAAACGAAACCGACTATGGGCCGTAACCGGTCAGGACTCCGTCTGACCGGGGCTTTATATAGCGCCGAGCTGGCCCAGCCCGAGGCCAAACCCTAGCCGCCTCAAGCCCCGCACCGCCCCAGCCCGACCCCGCCGCCGCCGCTGGCAGCAGCCACCGCCGCGTCGCCTCGCCGCCGCCCCGCCTCGCTGCCGCGCCGACGCCGGCGCCCGCCGCCCGTGCCGCCGCCGCCCGACCTCGTCGCCGGAGCCGCCGCCTCGCTGGAGCCGGAGGTAGCCGCCGGTTTTCTCGCGAAAAAACCGTTCGGTTTTTCCGCGGTTTTTCGTCGGTTTTTTTAGATCCGTTTTTTAGATCGTTTTTTTGGTTTAGGTTAATTAGCGAGCGTTCGCTCGGTCGTTCGTTTTATTGAACACGTTCGTCGTTTAGATCCAGTTAACGAACGTTCGTTCGTTAATCTGTTCGACGTTTTTCTTTTCTCGGATTTATTCCGCGATTTTTCTGATCGCGATTTCTCATCAGATTTTCGAACTAGTATAACTTTTCGCTCGTTTATCGGAATCAGGCGATTCAAGCGCCTAGAGTTTCGTCTCGAAATTCTATTTCCGTTTAACCAACTCAAACAAGTTTTCTGTTTCTGTAAAATTTGACCTAGGTCCAGATTAGTAAACGAAGTTTGTTTCCTTCGCCGTTTGACTTTCGTTGCTTCGTTCGATTTGATTCTTTTTGCAAACCGGAGTTCTTAAGTTGAACTTTCTGGTTAGTTCTCTTATTTGAGTTTTACCCGTGCATTAGATGAGTACTTATTGTTTGCTTGTTTGTTTACGATAGAGTACCCGGAGTGCGCCGCTTGCTACTTCGAATCGCTAGGTTTCGCGGATCATCAGCAAGGCAAGTAACACTTTGATCATACCCCTTTTACTACCCAGTTTTGTTGCATTAGATCAATCCTCAACATTGCATGATTAGGATCTAATTAAATTGTGGGTATTGGGAAGTAGAAGAGGTAGTACCTATCACCTGTTTCATTATCAAACCTTTGGGAGTTACTTCTACGTTTGCTTATATTGCTATGCTATGCTTGTAGACGTGGATTGGGTTTGAGAGATATTCACGACAGATGTGAGATTGTTAATTAATGGTTTACTTAAGGTGGCAACTAAAACTCACATCTGGGTGGATTGAGGTACCTGGGTATTCCAGGATTGCCTGTTTTTCTTTTTGGACCGCCACCCAGGTTCAAAGGGATCATGAGATTATTCATGCTAGAAACTTCCGTGTGCAGCCACAAGCTATTATGGGCTCTAGCATAGTTGATTAAGTTGTGTGAACTCTTACAGTGGTAGACTAGCAGATGTAGGGGATGTAGGTGTACCGGTCTACCCATCGTAAGGTGCTAACGCTTCTGAAAGACTGTGTCTCGGTCATCCGTTTCTCAAACATCATGTAGTGCGAGAATCAAGCGGAGGCGATCGAGTCTTGTGGGGAAAAGTGCGCAAACCTCTGCAGAGTGTACAATCTAATCATGGTTAGCCGTGTCCCCGGTTATGGACATCTTGAGTATCTAGTACTTGGATTATCATGTGAATCTCATCTTGTTACTATAATTAATCTTGTTGCGTTAATGATGATATTTAATTGGGATTGAGATGCTATCAACCATCTCAATGTGTAACAATCACCATGGTAGTTAAATAAAATTTATTCCTTTGCAGTAGGGAAAAACTGGTTTTTCGCAAAACTGTAACCATAGAGCTTTCTACCAGCCATATATGCATGTAGTATAGCATTATTATGTTCATTATTCTCTATGTGTTACATTGCCAGCATATTCCATGTGCTGACCCGTTTCCGGGTGCAACGTTTCATGTTGCAGACTTTTCAGACGACGAGTAAGGTTCCTTAGGTCGTGGTCTTATACTCAGTGATGCCGTTGGAGTTGATGGACTCACTATTCTTCCAAGTCTTCCGATGTTATCGTATTAGATGGTCTTAAGCCATATTTATCATACTTATTCTCTTTTGAGATATTCGTTGTAATATGTTGCTACTCTGTTATAAATCCTCCATTTGTACTGTGCATGTCAGCATTACTGATCCAGGGATGACACTGGTGCACAGCAGCACAGACTGTTTGAGGTCTGGTTGCCACAATAAAATAAAGCGACAACCATAAGGCTCCTGCCAGTTGCCGATAACTTTTACAAAACATGATCATGTCATACAACAATTTATATCTCATCACGTCTTGACCATATCACATCACAACATGCCCTGCAAAAACAAGTTAGACGTCCTCTACTTTGTTGTTGCAAGTTTTACGTGGCTGCTACGGGCTTCTAGCAAGAACCGTTCTTACCTACGCATTAAAACCACAACGGTTTTTCGTCAAGTGTGCTGTTTTAACCTTCAACAAGGACCGGCCGTAGTCAAACTCGATTCAACTGAAGTTGGAGAAACAGACACCCCCCAGCCACCAGTGTGTGAAGCACGTCGGTAGAACTAGTCTCATCAACGCGATCATGTAATGTCGGCCTGGGCCATTTCATCCAACCATACCGCTGAATCAAAGTAAGACATTGGTGGTAAGCAATATGACTATTATCGCCCACAACTCATTGTGTTCTACTCGTGCATACATCTACGCATAGACCTAGCTCGGATGCCACTGTTGGGAAACGCAGTATTTCAAAAAAGTTCCTATGATCATGCAAGATCTATATAGGAGATGCATAGCAGAGAAGGGAGAGTGTGTCCACGTACCCTCGTAGACCAAAAGCGGAAGTGTTATGTTAACGCGGTTGATGTAGTCGTACTCTTCGCGATCCAATCTCGATTGTCGGTGTCAAAACCGGCCGATCTCGAGTAGGGGGTCCCGAACTATGCGGTTGAGGATCAAAGGTAACAGAGAAAAAGGGGACACGATGTTTACCCAGGTTCGGGCCCTCTTGATGGAGGTAATACCCTACTTCCTGCTTGATTGACTTTGATGAGTATAGGGGTTACAAGAGTTGATCTACCTCAAGATCGTAATGGCTAAACCCTAGATGTCTAGCCTATATGATTTGTTATTGCCTCTATGGACTAAACCCTCCGGCTTATATAGACACCGGAGGGGCCTAGGGTTATACAGAGTCGGTTTACAGAGAAAGGAAACTACACATCCGGACACCAAGCTTGCCATCCACGCAAAGGAGAGTCCCATTCGGACACGCGGGAAGGCCTTCTATCTTGTATCTTCACGGCCCATCAGTCCGACCCATGTCACATAGCCCGGACGCCCGGGGACCCCATAATCCAGGACTCCCTGAGTAGCCCCTGAACCAGGCTTCAATGACGATGTGTCCGGTGCACAGATTGTCTTCGACATTGCAAGGCGAGTTCTTCCTCCGAATACACCAAAGCAGTCTACTGAACAAGAGAACTAAATCCGGCTCTGTATAATAGTTACAACCCACAACCACAGGGGCAAAATACTTAAACAAAATAAGTCATGTCCACTGACAGCTTTTTTGGCGAGATGTTACATCTGGCCTTATTATTATTTTGAACCATTTTTGGCCTCCCGCTTCGCGTTTCGAGGCGCGGCCTCCATTGACACGTCTTGTCAAAGCTGAGATCGTGTCCCCTTATTGCGGGATTCTCATCAATACGGGTTTGGGTAATCCAACCGTGTCGTTCGCACGACCCCTTGGGAATAGGCGAGTTTTAAGGCTTGTGAGGGGGTGCTTGATATTCACTGCCCTTATAAGAGGATAAGGACCCCTCTTTTTACCCCACGCCTTCTTCCTCCTTAGCCCTTCCATCCTCGAGCTCCAGCGCCCAAGTTTCGATCTTCTCCATTGCCACCAAACGCTCCAGCCATGTCCGGATCCGGCTCGCAGGGCAAGTGGATGGCTTCCTCCGTCACGGAGAGAACGTCAAGGAACTCCGGGAAGCGGGCTACTTGGCTGCGAACATCGCACATCGGCTCACTGCCAAAAAGCAGATCATCCCTACTCCGGAGCCCAATGAGAGGGTAGTGTTCATCCCCCACTTTCTCCGCGGACTAGGGTTTCCCCTTCACCCTTTCGTCTGCGACCTTATGTTCTATTATGGGCTAGATCTCCACGATCTAGCCCCAAATTCATTTCTCCACATTTCGGCGTTCATTTTCGTGTGCGAGGCACTCCTCCGCATTCCCCCCCCCCCACTTCGGCCTATGGCTTAAGGTCTTCAACGTGAAGCCAAAGGTGGTTGAGGGGCAGCACGCAGATTGCGGAGGCGCCATGGTGAGCAAGCTTCCAATGTCACCTGGCCAAAAGGGGCCTTCGTGGAGATTTTCAAGATATGGCAGTAGGAGTGGTTCTACATCATCGAACCCCGCGGCGCCAACTGAGCGGCCGCTCCTGAGTTTAGATCCAGACCCCCAATGCGGCTTGCATCATGGATTAACAAGGGCCTGGATTGGGCGTCGTCCGATGTGGTGATGACGCTGCAGAAGCGCATCAAAAATATGATGATGAAGAACACCAACCTTGCTGATGTGATCCAGGTGATGCTTTTTCGCCGGATTCTCCCCTGCCAGCGCCGGCCTCTCCACATGTGGGAGTTCAATCCGGCTGGCCCTTGGACCCTGCAGCGATTCTTCGGCATGACGCATGAAGAGATCTGGAAGCTGCTTTTCAAGGCCCAGAAGTCGTGGCCGGAGATGACCGAAGACATCAGCCTTGACTGCGCTCATCCGGCCACTCTAGTAAGTTTTCTGATTTCCGAACATAACTTCCACTTGTAAATCCAAGGGGTATGCTGAGCCTTCCATTCTTCCCTCAGGGATGGACAAAGAAGGCGGAGCGGATCCGATGTCCGGCTCCGCTACCGGAAGACCCAACCATTCCTCTACTAACGAGGATGCTGGTTCCGGCGCCGTACCAGGTGCCGGAGAAGAAGGCCAAGAAGAAGGGCAAGGAGGCCGAAAGTGGCCTTCGCTGTAAAGGTACTTCGGACGCTGCGTCCGGAGATACCGAAGCTCCCTCCTCCCATGAGGGAGATGCAGACGAAGAGGAAGAGGAGGAGAGAAATTCTCCCCTTAAGGGGGGGGGAGAAGAAGAGGGCGGCTTCTGTGGACCTAGAAGCGGTGGCGTCCAAGAAGGGGAAGATCTCCCTTTCTGACGATTCGGACTCGGACGCCGAAGCCATCCCCGAGTGGCGCCCTAGGTCGAAGCCCCTGGCCGCATCGTAAGTGCCCAAAAATCCCTTATACATATCTGACATTCGTGGTTGCAGTTTTAACACCTCTAAGTTTCATGGTGCAGTCCGACTCGAGATCTCCCCCAACAATCATCGTCTTCGGGGAATTCTCTGGCGCCGGAGATGGTGGAGAGCGAGATGCCTCCGCGAGCTTCTCCGCCACATGCCGCGGATGACACCGAGGTGTTATCCCAAAGGACTTCTCCGGGCCAGGGAGAAGTGCGGAAGGCTGCCAAGACGACGCCAGAGGGTAATGCCTCGGCTGCCGAGAACATGGGGGGTACAACCCCCATGGAGACTGACGACGGGGGGACCGGAATAGTCTGGTCCCCAGTCGAATACAACTCCGGAGACCCATACGGCTTCGGAATCGAGCGAGAAACCCCCTTTGAAGGAGGGGGGAGTGCCGACTCCATCGGCAACCTCAATCAATCCGGAGGCGCCGGACATTTTGATGGAAGCACTTCGACGTGCTTCCGTAGTGGAGGAGCACCGTACCCTGATGGGTACGGTGGTTGAGAAGGTGCAGTTCGCCAAAAGCGGACTGAACGAAGCCTTCACCAGCCTATTAACAGGTTTCGAGGTATGTGATGTAGTATTCTTAGCTGCTTTGTATATGCAAAAAATATTCCTGTGTATAGGTAGTAGCCCCTGAGACTCTGTTCGGATTTTGCAAAGAAGGGCCGAACAGAGGATCAAATAGTTATTCGCAGGAGATAATATACGTATCTATGTTGGTAAACAGGCTTCACTGTTAGCGGCGACCGCCCAGGCCACCGAAGTGTCCGAACTTAAGCGGAAGTTGGAGTGGGCCGATGAAGAACTCGTCCGCACCAACAAACGATGTGAGGAATCGCAAGGTATGGTTGGAAAAATTATTGACACACATAAAGGAATATGTCAATATGGAATCTAATCTCCTATGTTGCTGATCATATTTGCAGATAGGGCGACCGAGGTCAAGGACTTGAAGAGCGCCCTTGCCCAAGTCAAGGATCACGTGCGGGTGAGCCAAGCGGCCGCTGACAAAGCGGCAGCGGATTTAGAGGCCGAGCAGATCACCCGCCGTAAGTATGAACAACAGGTGACCGAAGTGGAGCAGGTGCTCCAGGATGCCGCCAACAAGTGTGAGGCCTTGGAGGAGAGTAATAAGACCCAGGCGGCCGAGCTCACCAAGGCTCTTCATGAGGCAAACGAGGCGTGGACCGAGTCTCGGGTGGCCCGCTAGGAGGTCAAGCAGGCCGGACAGATAGCGGCTGGTAAGCCTTTTCTTTTATAGAGAATATTTGGCGGTCGAAGATATGCTTTGCTAAATCAAATATGGAGTGCTCCAGGCGCCTTTGCGGATCTCCCAAGGAGTGCTGCCGACGCCGCACAGTATTTCCGGGCGCAAGAGGGGAACGCGATGGAGAAGCTCTTCTGATCGCAGTACCTGGCACCAGAGCGGCCAACGCTGCTAAACAACTAGATGATGCAGCTGGCGGAGCTGCATAGGATGTCCGGTTTGGCTATGAAGGACATCATAATCCGGCTATGGCCAGCCGGACCCATTCCTAGCAGCTACTTTGGCCTGGTTAGGCGGCTTGGTGACGCCTTGCCCCGAGTTGAAGCTGTGAAGCGCTCGGTGTGCATAGAGGGCGCGCGGAAGGCCTTTGCCCGTGTCAAGATGCACTGGGTGAAGATGAAGGCCGCCGTCGTGGCAGTCGAGGGTCCGCCCGAAGGCAAGGACTACTGCAAGCCGGAGCGATACTTCGAGGACGTCCTGGAGGGTGCCCATTTGATAGAGGGTCAATGCTCGAAGGATATTATGTTTGAAAGAATGTATCCGGGCTACCCAGACTTTGTGTTATGAAACAAGTCCTTTGTGATGTACTTGTGCTTTTATCTTAAGTTCCTCCTGTGCGGCCGTATTTATATCTGAAAGTTTGCCAGTCGTCGGCTTCAGCCCCCACGTAGATACTACGGGGGTGTTCGGAATAGCACTTGACCACTCTTGACCCAACGTCTTGGTCCGTAAAGGAGGTGATCGTGCGGCGAACTAGGCAATCATACTATGCGGCTTTATCACTCTCACTTAGCCATAGGAGTTTGACAATGGGATTATAGGCTTAGCCCTTGGTGTTTGTTCGATTATCCGAACTTGGGTGATTTAGATGCCTGACCGGGTGGAGGCCAGTCCTTCGTATAATACGGAAAAAAATCACGAAAGATTTTATGAGTCACCGAACCGCTGACCCACTCTCGCCATATCATGACAATCAGTTTTCGGCTTTCTCTACGAGGTACTTGACTGGACGAGCCAGGAATACAATCGCAGTAGTTCTCCCTTTACTACCTTAGCCGAACGAGCAGAACGTAAGGTGGTAACCACAGGAGCCGGGCAACCCAACTATTGACCAAAGACATGATTCAGAGCCGATGCATATAATGTGGTATTCGGGACGCCGAAGTGTACTATGAAAGTGTTCAAACTTTTTGTTTTTGGGTATATGTGTCCTAAGAAAGCCCCTGGCAATTAATGCCAATGTGTATATGTCAATCAGTCGTGAAGACATGATGTAGATTATGGAGTAGGTCAATACCGAATAAGGTTGAACAAAATTGTTTCAGCTATATTCTGATTGATATATCAAACGTGCTCTTTATAGAGAATGCCATAATTATCAAGGCTATTTTACATGCCAAGAATTTGAGGACAAGGGAAAGCTATATACAAGTCCAAAAAAAGGAAAAGGTGATCTTGAAGACCCTTTTGGACACTCTGCTGCACATCTGCGCCGCTTTTTGCCTTGGTGTATGATCTTTTGAGGGGATCAACGATCGAGTATACATAAGGGGCCTAGAAAAGGGCCCTTGGTACCTTTGGAAAGTGATGTGGGTTGCAAAGAACCTGAAAAGAAAATAAATAAGAAAAAAGAAAGGGAAGAATATGAGGGTCCAGATAGGGTCGAGCCCTATTGTGGACCCTGTTTTTAGTGTGCCTCCGTCTTTGCCCATGGTATCTTTAGTTCGTAGTTATGTATGCGCGGTACGTATGCCGCAATCAGGTTGGGGTTTTGACGGAGGCCGGATTTCTAATCCAGCTCTGGACGAGTTGGACTATCAATCTACAGGGTAGACCGGACTCGTTTGATAGTCTCCGGGGGCTTGACTGCCGAGTTGTATTCAGCTTGATAAGGCCACCCTGTGCTTCAGCTGCAAGGGCCGCCGTATACTCCTCAGTACGAAGGGAGCGCTCCATGTTTCCATTGACTGTTATGATGCCGCGTGGTCTGGGCATCTTGAGCTTAGATAAGCGTAGTGCGCGACTGCATTGAAGCGGGCGAACGCGGTTTGTCCGAGCAGTGCGTGATAGCCACTGCAGAAAGGGACGATGTCGAAGATCAAGTCTTCGCTTCGGAATTTATCCGGTGAGCCGAAGACTACCTCCAGCGTTATGGACCCTGTGCAGCAGGCCTCTATGCCGGTATTACTCCTTTAAAGGTAGTTTTAGTGGGCTTGAGTCTTGATGGATCAATGCCCATTTTACGGACAGTGTCCTGATAAAGCAGGTTGAGACTGCTGCCGCCGTCCATGAGGACTCGTGTGAGGTGGAATCCGTCGATGATTGGGTCGAGGACCAATGCTGCCAAACCTCCATGACGGATACTGGTCGGGTGGTCTCTGCAATCAAAAGTGATCGGGCAGGCTGACCATGGGTTGAATTTTGGGGAGACTGGCTCTATGGCGTAGACGTCCCTTAGTGCGCGCTTGCGCTCCCGCTTGGGGATATGAGTGACATAGATCATATTCACTATTTTTACCTCGGGGGCAAATTTCTTTTGCCCCCCTGTGTTTGATGGGCGAGGCTCGTCAACATCCTCGCTAGGCGGCCCTTTCCCCTTGTGTTCGGTGTTTAGCTTTCTAGCCTGTTTAAAGACCCAACAATTTCTGTTGGTATGACTAGCAGGCTTGTCAGGGGTGCCATGGATCTAGCAAGGCCGATCTAGTATTCTGTCCAAACTAGATGGACCATCTTTGTTTCCTTTGAAGGGCTTCTTCCGCTGACCGGGTTTAGAGCCACTGAATCCAGCGTTGACCGCCATGTCTTCGGTATGTTCATTGTTGTTTCGACACTTGTGTTTATTGCGTCGTGGCCTGCCATTGCCATCTCTGGCTTCGGAGGTGCGGGGGTTGCTGGTGCTGTTGCCTCTACGAGCTAACCAACTATCTTCTCCCGCACAAAAGCGGGTCATAAGTGCGTTGAGAGCTGCCATGGACTTTGGTTTTTCTTGGCCAAGGTGTCGGGCGAGCCACTCGTCCCAGATGCTATGTTTAAAGGCCGCGAGGGCTTTGGCGTCCGGACAACCTACAATGTGGTTCTTTTTAATTAAGAACCTGGTCCGTAGCTTTCGGGCTGACTCTCCGAGTTGCTGGACTATGCGACTAAGGTCATCAACGCCTGGAGGCCGAACATAGGTACCTTGGAAGTTGTGTCTAAAGGCATCTTCCAAATCTTCCCAGCTACCAATGGAGTTTTCTAGGAGGCTGTTTAACCAGTGCCGTGCCGGTCCCTTGAGTTTGCGGGGGAGGTACTTGATGGCATGGAGATCATCACCGCGAGCCATGTGGATGTGGAGAAGAAAATCTTCGATCCATACTGCGGGATCTGTCATTCCATTGTATGATTCAATGTTCACGGGTTTAAACCCTTCTGGGAACTGGTGCTTCGTTACCTCATTAGTGAAGCATAAGGGGTGTGCGGCGCCTCTGTATCGGGCAACGTCACGACGCAGTTCGGATGAAGTCCGTATGCGGTTTTCGGCCCGGGTGAGGTTGTGCCTGTTGCGCCAGGCCTGATGGCCGTCTTCTCGCGTTGGGGCACGCCCCCTTGATCCATAGATTAATCTGGCTTGGCCTGCTCTATTTTCCAGGTCCTGTCGTAGGTCGTAGGTGTATCCTGGAGCCGTTATCTCTCTGCCTCTACGGCGAGGTGGTGCGGGTTGGTGCTCGGCGTAGGTGGCCGCTTTATCTCGCCCGCGTGGTGGCCGGTCTGGTTCATCAGCACGGTCATGTCTTGACGGTATGGGCTTGAGGGCCTCGTCATCAAATTGTGGTAGTAGCCGACGCTTTGGATAACTCTTTGCTCGGCATTGAAGGCCATACTCCTCGGCAGCTAGGACTTGCGTCCATGTGTCGTTGAGTGTATCCTGGTCGGCTTGGAGCTGTTGCTGCTTCTTTTTTAGGCTTCTCGCAGTGGCAATTAGCTGGCGCTTAAAGCGCTCCTGCTCGAGTGGTTCCTCTGGCATGATGAACTCTTCATCACCGAGGCTCACACCATCCTCGAAGAGCGGTAGATAATTACTGTCTTCCGAGTCCTCGTTCCCGACTGGATCATTGGGGTTAACTTGCCTCTCCTCCACATCATCCTGTTCGGATGCGTGCTCGACGGGGGCTTCGGGGTCTTCGGCGTTCTCCGGAGTGTCATTGTCTCCGGTGCCGGTATTCCTGTCTTTTTCGTGACGCGATTTTGAGCGGCGCCACTGACGTCGACGCTTTGGAGGTGCCTCAGCAGGCTTGTCCTCAACCGGATCCTTCCTGCCGCCGCTGTCATCCTCTTTGGGTGTGTCCATCATATACACATCATATGTGGAGGTGGCTGTCCAATGCCCGGTAAATGACAGGTCTTGGCCTTGTTCGTCTCCGGCATGGTCGTTCATGCCATCGATGTCTTCAGAGGCGTAGTCCAGCATGTTGGTTAAATCTTCGAAAGTGGCTATGAAGTGGGTGGTGGGTGGGACGTAAAATTCCCCGTTTTCATCCCCTAGTCCGGGCTGGGCGTAACCCAAGGTGATTCCTCTGTGATGGCGAGGGATCGCATTAAGTCCAGCGCCTAGTTTAAGAGCGAGGTTTGGACGGGGAAACGAAAGTCCGTGGAGCTAGAGTCCGGGGGCGAGTCCAGCCTTTCAGTGATAGGAGGAACCTGGTCTGATTCCGAGTTCGCTGCGGAAACAATCGCCTCCAGATCTTTGATAGTGCAGTTTGCAACAGAGAGTCTCGTGGGGTCCAAACTCCCATCTTCGGACTTGGCGGTTCGTTCCGGATCTAAGGCCAGAGCGGTGGTCGGGGCCGCGAACCCTTCGAAGATCAAGTCTACTCGGATATCGGCGACATAATTTAGGTTCCCGAAATTCATCTGATGACCAGGGGCGTAGCTGTCAATCTATTCGAGGTGACCAATCGAGTTGGCACGCAGAGCGAAGCCGCCGAACACAAAAATCTGGCCGGGGAGGAAAGTTTGCCCGGAAACAGCATCGTTGTTGATGATAGAGCGAGCCATCGAACCTTCTGTCGATGACATAATGGAACTCTCAATGAAAGCACCAATGTTAGTGTCAAAACCGGCCGATCTCGGGTAGTGGGTCCCGAACTATGCGTCTGAGGATCGAAGGTAACAGGAGACAAAGGGGACACGATGTTTACCCAGGATCGGGCCCTCTTGATGGAGGCAATACCCTACTTCCAGCTTGATTGACTTTGATGAGTATAGGGGTTACAAGAGTTGATCTACCTCGAGATCGTAATGGCTAAACCCTAGATGTCTAGCCTATATGATTTGTGATTGCCTCTACGGACTAAACCGTCCGGCTTATATAGACACCGGAGGGGCCTAGGGTTATACAGAGTCGGTTTACCGAGAAAGGAAACTACACATCCAGACACCAAGCTTGCCATCCACGCAAAGGAGAGTCCCATCTGGACAAAGGGGAAGGCCTTCTATCTTGTATCTTCACGGCCCATCAGTCCGGCCCATGTCACATAGCCCGGACCCCCGGGGACTCCATAATCCAGGACTCCCTCAACGATCCAACCGATCAAGTACCGAACACATGGCACCTCCGAGTTCTGCACACGTTCAGCGCGATGACGTCCCTCGAGCTCTTGATCCAGCAGAGGTTCAGGGATGTAGATGAGTTCCGTCAGCACGACGGCGTGATGACGGCGTGATGACGGTGTTGATGATGTGATCCGCGCAGGGCTTCACCTAAGCACTACGATAATATGATCTGAGGTGTAATCTGTGGAGGGGGGCACCGCACACGGCTAAGACAATTGATCTTGTGTGTTCTAGGGTGCCCCTGCCTCCGTATATAAAGGGGGAGAGGGGGAGGCCAGTCGGCTCCTATAGGGCGCGCCAAGAGAGAGGAGTCCTACTAGGACTCCAAGTCCTATTAGGATTCCACTTGGTGGAAGGGGGAAGAAGGAAGGGAGAGGGAGAGGGAGAGGGAAAGGGGCACCACGCCCCCTCCCCTAGTCCTATTCAGACTCCCCATGGGGGGGGGGGGGCGCCACCTCCTTGTGGCCTGCCCTCTCTCTACCCTAAGGCCCATGTTGGCCCATTACTTCCCCGGGGGGTTCCGGTAACCCCTCCGGCACTCCGTTTTTACCCGGCACCTCTCGGAACTCTTCCGGTGTCCGAATAACATCGTCCAATATATCATTCTTTATGTATCGACCATTTCAAGACTCCTCGTCATGTCTGTGATCTCATCCGGGACTCCGAACAACATTCGGTCATCAAAACACATAACTCATATAATACAAAATCGTCATCGAACGTTAAGCGTGCGGACCCTACGGGTTCGAGAACTATGTAGACATGACCGAGACACACCTCTGGTCAACAACCAATAGTGGAACCTAGATGCCCATATTGGTTCCTACATATTCTATGAAGATCTTTATTGGTCAAACCGCATAACAACATACGTTATTCCCTTTGTCATTGGCAATTACTTGCCCGAGATTCGATCGTCGCTATCCTTATACCTAGTTCAAGCTCGTTACCGGAAAGTCTCTTTACTCGTTCCGTAATGTATCATCCCGCAACTAATTGATTAGTCACATTGCTTGCAAGGCTTATAGTGATGTGCATTACCGAGAGGGCCTAGAGATACCTATTCGATACTCGGAGTGACAACTCCTAATCTTGATCTATGCCAACCCAACAAACACCTTCGGAGACACCTGTAGAGCATCTTTATAATCACCCAGTTACATTGTGATGTTTGATAGCACACAAGGTGTTCCTCCGGTATTCGGGAGTTGCATACTCTCATAGTCGGAGGAATATGTATAAGTCATGAAGAAAGCAATAGCAATAAAATTTAACGATCATTATGCTAAGCTAACGAATGGGTGTTGTCCATCACATCATTCTCCTAATGATGTGATCCCGTTCATCAAATGACAACACATGTATATGGTTAGGAAATTAACCATCTTTGATGAACGAGCTAGTCAAGTAGATGCATACTAGGGACACTATGTTTTGTCTATGTATTCACACATGTATCAAGTTTCTGGTTAATACAATTCTATCATGAATAATAAAAATTTATCATGATATAAGGAAATATAAATAACAACTTTATTATTGCCCCTAGGGCATATTTCCTTCAATATACTCTTGTCATGCTTGCTTGAAATGTATTGTGAATGTTTAAACTTGTGCTAAAACTCCACCTTAACTTGAAGAAATTAAAAACTGCTACTTTTCTTTATTGAGGGTCTCATCACCCCCTCTAGACACCTCTTCTCGATCCTTTCAGATAAACATCCCGGTTTCGCTCACCAGACTTGGAGGATACGTCAAGTCTTCGGAGGTTTCCTTCTAGAGCACGGGGTTGCCTGTAGTCTGGCCTTCCATTGATGAATCAAGAGTAGCCCACCAGTTGGGTCCATGAGAGATAGGCCGGCAGCCCGAGGCCCTTAGTCCGGGACACCCTCAGTAGCCCCCGAACTAGTCTTTGAAGCCAAGGTATGTGCGGACACTATCGGCTTTGTGGACCAGTTCCTTCCATTCTATGGTTACTTTTATCATTTCTGGCAATATGTCCCCTGAGCCGCTTCATAGCTTCCGAAGTGTATAAGTAACTTAGCCCCAAAGGCCAGTCGCTCAAGTGTGAACAATGCCCCCATCTGACAACTTTTGCCGAAGGTCACGACCTGTCATAGCCACAAGCTAGTTATGAAAACTTGATTTGCGGTTCGAGGTGGTTTCTCCATTGGCACGTTCCATCAACATGGAGATCGTGCCCTATTTTTAAGGGATATGATCAATGATTTCTGCTATCCCATGCGCACATAACGACGCAATTATATCGAGAAGCAACAAGGTCTATGGCGCAGTAAAAGGACCCTTGGCCTTTCAGTAGCCCATAAAAGGGGAGCGACCACCATGTCCTTAGCACGCTCTCACTTCCCCCTACGCCATTGCTTTCCCAATCTCCTGAGCTCCAGCGCCCAGATCTATTCTCCCCTCCAAAAACCTCTCCGACCATCTCCTCAATCCGGCCATGGTCGGCTCTGGGTCTAAGGGCAAGTGGGAGGCCTCCATCATCACCGAGGGTGGCATTCAGGAGTTGAAGAACACAGGCTATCTTCCCACCGATGTCGCTCACTGCGCTCGGGAGGCGGGTCTGGTCATTCCCATGCCGATGCCAGGCAGAGGGTGGTGTTCCTCCTGCACTTCATTCGGGGACTGAGGTTTCCCCTCCACCCCTTCGTCAGGGGCCTAATGTTTTTCTACGGGTTAGATTTCCACGATCTTGCATCCAACTCTTTTCTGCATATCTCGGCCTTCATCATCATCTGCGAGGCCTTTCTTCAGGTCCGGCCACACTTCGGCATGTGGCTGAAAGTTTTTAACATCAAGCTGAAGATCATCGACGACCAGCAGAAGGACTGCGGGGGGGGGGGGGGATGGTCAACAAACTCCCCCAAGTTGAGTGGCCAGAGGGCACCTTCATCGAGACTGTCAAGATATGGCAGAAGGAGTGGTTCTATATCACAGAGCCACGAAGCGGATTGGGCGGTGATTTTGCCTTCAGATCCGGACCCCCCACGAAGCTGGTCTCGTGGACCAAGAAAGGCCTCGACTGGGGGTCAACCAAGGAGGTGGCATCGCTGCAAAGCCGGATATCTAATACGTCTCCAATGTATCTGTAATTTTTGATTGTTCCATGCTATTATATTATCATTCTTGGATGTTTTATATTCATTTTATAGCAACTTTATGTCATTTTTTGGGACTAACATATTGACATAGTGCCCAGTGCCAGTTGTTGCTTTTTGCTTGTTTTTTTACTTCGTAGAATATCCATATCAAACGAAGTCCAAACGCAACGAAACTTTTTGGAGATTTTTTCCTGCCCAGAAGACAACTTGGGAGCCAAGGAAGTGCACGAGGGATGGCCCATGGAGCCCACCACCCACGTGGGCGCGCCAGAGGCCCCTGGCGCACCCAGATGGATGGTGGGGCCCATGGAGGTCCTTTCCAGTGCCTCTCAGCTCTATAAATACCCAAATATTCCAGAAACCCTAGGGGAGTCAACGAAACACAATTCCTACCGCCGCAGGTTCGAGAACCACGAGATCCAATCTAGTCGCCCTTTCCGGCACCTTGCCAGAGGGGAACACGATCACGGAGGGGTTCATCATCCTCATTGGTGCTCCTCCGATGATGCGTGAGTAGTTTACCACAGAACTACGGGTCCGTAGGCAGTAACTAGATGGCTTCTTCTCTCCTTTTGATTATCAATACACTACTGTAGGATGCTGCTAACGTGACACTACGATCAGAGACCCTTTGACAAATCTTTGTGCAATGCATTAATCGCAAATGGTGATGTACAAAACCCGTAAAAAAATATGCCAAATGTTTGCGATGCCGGAGACATCAATCACGGTTCAGATTTTAGTTGCGTGTGCGATGCAGGACATACGGTAGATCCGTACGAACTGTTTGTGATGAGACAAAACAACGGAAACGGGCAGCCATATCAAGGTGTGTGTGATATACGACATACAGGTGCTCAGATGAACTATTCGCTATTAGGAAATGCAATAGAAACGGTTAGCCAGATCAAGGTGTGTCTGATATACGACATACGGTTCACTCGGACGAACTGTTTTCGATTAGGGAACACAACATAAATGGTTCAACTTAACAAGATGTGTGTGATATGTGGCATACAGTTCACATAGATGAACAGTTTGCGAGGAGCCAAAAAAACACAAACGATTCGTGTAAACAAGATGTGTGTGATACGTGGCGGACAGCCCACTCGGATGAACTGTTTGCGATGAGAAAATATAGCACAGACTGTCAGGACCCCGATCCTAAGTCACAGCGATCTAGCATGTAACACATCATATCACTTTGCGGCCTCACGCACGGTATTCCCACGGGTGCCACCTTACCTGGCCCGGGACCATTTACGCCTTTTGGCTCACATATATGATAGTGTCGCTAGCATCCATATGACAAAGAACCCGGTCCGACATGACTAGTCCTGAACCCAAAGTGGTACTAACTTATGGGGACAGGCATACATGACCCAGCCTCGAACGTGTCGGTCATCAGCGTGTGAATCCGGGCTGTAGCAACTGGGCTAACAGGACTCCGGAACCCGGGCTGTAGCAGGCTAGCAGGACTCCGGAAGTCACCACGTGACATTTCCCCGAAGGGACAGACACAGGAACGAAGTGAGACACATGTCGGCCAGTCTAGATGTTCCGTAGCAGTAGTAACTGGGCTAGCAGGACTCCGGTAAACCGGGCTGTAGCAGACTACCATGGCTCAGTGGAAGCACCAGACTACATTTCCCCATAAGAGAGTCTACCAAGGATAGATAACTAGGTTGTCGGATCCCACACATACCAAGCATTTCAATAACATACACACAATATGCTCGATATGTGCAGATACAACATGGCATCACAACATAACTCTATGACTCAAGTATGTATTAATTAGGCTCCGAGGAGCCAAGTATTACAAACATGGGTCTCATGACCCAACATACAGAGCATACAAGCATCAAGCGGAAGCATGAACATGTCTGAGTACAGACAACTACAAATGAAAAGGCTGAGAAGCCTGACTATCCACAAGACCCTCCCAAGGGTACAAGATCGTAGCCAAGGTAACAAGCTAAACGTCAAAGTCCATGCGGAACTACTAGCGAGACTGAAGTCTCTCTGCAAAACATAAAATAAGCAAACGTGAGTACAAATGTACCAAGCAAGACTTACATCGGAACTATCTACATATGCATGGGTATCAACAAAGGGGTGGTGGAGTTTAACTGCAGCAATGCCAGCTTTGACTCAGTGGCTAACCTGAACTACGACCGCGAGTAACTCTATGAGGTGGCGCACACGAGTCCACATATTCACCATATCAATACACCACTATGGATCCGCTCCCGTCTCCCTACGAGAACGCCATCCATAGCACTCACTCTTATCTTGCGAATTTTAGAGTATCCACTTTCACTTGTCTATGAACTGTACAGGCAACCCAGAAGTCCTTTACCCTGGACGGCTATTCGAATAGATGATGTTAACCCTACAGGGGTGTACTTCTTCACACACGCTCTCGCCACTTACCACCATGTACACGTCGTGTATCTCGGCAACCTTCAAGCGGAAGCCTGGCGAGGGAGTCGGCCACGACCTGACTAACCACGCAAGTCACTAGTCCAGGTTTATCGCCTATTCGGGTTCCATCCGCAAGGAGATCGGCCAGGGTGTCGCTCACGACCCCAAACGATGTGAGCAGGGTTCACAAGCCCATCATCCGGGTGCCACTTGGTACACCATGCCACTGTGCCTAGTCTGTCCCAAGCCCACCTGTACCGGGTGCCACTTGGTAGACTACTAGCACTACCTACAAACACCAGAAACTAGTTGCAACTCCTGGACAGAGATCGAGGCGATTAATAAGCGGAGAGGGGTCGAGTTACCGGAAAGCAATGTGTGGTAGTAACTGTTCATGGATCACAAACACAGAACTCAATTCTCGAGGACAGTTTCAATGAGACAACCCACCATGTACTCCTACATGGCCTCTCACCGCTACCTGTACCAAATCGTGTTCACACACTTAGCTCTCAATAGTAGGACATGTTCACAACTTTCCAATTCATCCCCGATGAATCAGACCTGACACAACTCTAAGCAATAGCAGGCATGACAAACAAGCATGAATGAGTAGGCACATCAGGGCTCAAACAACTCCTACTCATGCTAGTGGGTTTCATCTAATTACTGTGGCAATGACAGGTCATGCAGAGGAAAGGGGTTCAATTACCGCAGCATGTAACCGTTGAATTGTTGTTGTCCTAATGCAGTAAAAGAGAGCAGGAGCGAGAGAGTGGGATTGTATCGGAATGCACAAGGGGGTTTTGCTTGCATGGCACTTCTGAAGATAATATAGCTCTTCATCGGTGTCATCGATCTCATCGTCGGAACCATGTCTACTGAGGGGGAACAATTATCGGCAAACAAGAAACTTTTTGATTGTATCGGAACCATGGTTACTGTTTTCTATTTATTTCAATCTGTTTTGATTTAGTTCAAGCACTAAATCATTTTTGTGAACTTTTGAAACTTTTTATGGGCACTAACTGAATTATTTCAAAGACCCACAGCAAGTTTCAAAATATTTGGAGCTGTAAAAATATTTATAGAATTTTAAAGCTGCTATTCAAATACATATTGGATTAATTCAAAGCCCATTTATGCCCTGGAAAAATGTCCACCATTTTTGGTTTAGGTTTTCACCTTGTTCCATAAATTATGAACATTTTTAAGGGCATTTTGGGTTCATTGAAAAAAGATTTTCCTTGAGCCTATTTGATTTGATTTGATGCTAGGGTTAGTTCAACCCCCATTTCATATTTAAATGAAATTTAGAAATTATGACATGATGATCATGCAAGGACAAGCAAAGGCTAAGCTAGGGCTGTGACAACTCACCCCCACTAAACAAGAATCTCGTCCCGAGATTCAAGACGTGAGGTAAGAAGACAGAGGGGACACAAAACTAACACGATCTTCGTGATCCAACTTGCACTTCATAGGAACATCGATTCCTTGCATCATCTTGGTCTTAACAACTCTGCTTTCGAGTTCTTCATCAAACACGTGGACAGAGGCAACTCTATAATGATGGATCATCTTAACGATCACAAGATCAACTCACGGAATGAGACATAGAAACATCTCTTGAGCTGAGAGGAAAAACACACCTTAGAAAGGACGGAAGTAACAATTTGACGAGGGTTTCAAAGTAGCGAGGGAATAAATGACCATGATTTCATAACGGGGCACCTTGGGGAGGTGACTCGTAGAATTATTCCCTTAAATGGCAAAAAGAGTTACTTTTGATATCTAGATCATTGAAACTCTTTATACCAGCCTAAGGAAATCCACAAACGATCGTTTGAAGGAGTTCAAAAGATTGACATACTCGGACTAGAATGGATGATGTGGACTACCTTGTTGAAGACAACGCAAAGGATGATTTTTGCCTATCATCGGAAATGGATGGGACCCATGGTAGGACCACTTCTGAAGATGATCCTGAACAGCAATTGCTGAGAAGGGCAGCCCATGGGAAATTGGCACAGTGGCGGTGCAAGCTGGGAACAAAATGCAATTGTTGGGAATGTTCCAACCATCATATCTGGCTGAGATTCAGATCTAGTTGGTAACAGGATATTTCAGACATCATGTCTGGAAAAGAAAGTTTGCAACACAAACCGACGAGATGGCGTTGCGATTTTCTCGAGAAATGAACTGCAATAGCAAGCTCCAAAACATGAGCTGGTTCTGCTACATGCATGTGAACACGCTGTCCCAAACAAGCATGACCACACAGTAGTCTTACAACGAAACACTACCGAGTTCAGGTAGGGAAACATCATCAGGGATATCGAAGTCTTGTGCCTTACCATGGATTAGCACTTAACTCCTTTTCCTAGAACAGATCTGTCAGTGGCTTGGTGTGCTATGGAATTCATATGGAACGAAGATGATTAGTCAACAGACCACATAATACTTTGCACATGCATGGCTGACTTGGGATGATTCCAGAGGAAGCGAAAACAATTTTTCTCGAACTCACGGCGACAACTTGCATCGATTGCACGTGAACTTAGAGGAAGTCACTACTTTCATCCAAACATATACTTCATGAACGGGGCATGAAGAAAATGCTTACACAAGTTTCCAACACTAGCTGGATGTTCAACACAAATCATGGAGGAGACAAAATGCTGCTGATGGGCTCAACAGCAACTCATCGGAATTTTTCATATCACTAGAATTACACCATTATGTGAACAATGTGATAGTATTGGTCGGACCAAAGATGTAATGGTGTATGCTCGAGGAACAACCACGAGTAAGACAACATTACGAATATCGTTGGTTCTAACTTGATTTGACGATAGCCCACACTCAAATCAAGGTTTGGACAAGACAATAGATTCAACAACTGATCACGAGGAACAATCGATGAAGATATCATCTTTCTTCAACACACACACACACAAGGATATCCCTTAGTGATGAACTAAGTGGATTAAGCTTTTATCTTCCAACTCTCCAAGTTGTTGTTTAGCTTAACCAACTAGCTCAGCGGTATCCAACATAGATTCTTGGAGAAAGGGTGGTTTACAAGAAACCAACTTGATCACGAGCTCAACATAATAGTCAGGAGACAACCTGGTGATACTTCTGAGAGGATATTCAGAAAATCACGAACCACCGATATGTTATTAAGCTCGGGAGCATTCTTGCTTTCGAGGGAAGATGATGTGATCAAATAAGAAAGGGATTGACACAATCCTAACTCTTTGATCAAAGAGTGCACTAGGAAATATGGACTAGGTAGCACGATCAATCTTAGGATGATGATTCAATAACCAACACGCTAAGAATGAAATTATTGTCCATTAGCTACCAAGCAACGGAGATGCTAGGAGTATTGATTTCACGCATCACAGTTCACTTGTCGGCATTCCGGTTACAATAACACAGAACCAAGGAATGAAACAATGATGGCGAGAAGTATCATTGCATCAAGAATTCACAAGAGATGGTACAATTCTCATGACAATTCTGACATAAAGGGGGGTAATACTCCAGGGTAGAACAGAGCAAAAGCTGGATTGGCATTTGATCTGCAGAGCACAACTACTTTGACCCAATCCTGGATATGGATGAGGTACTGGAGTTTGTTTCTCCTAGTCATTCCGGAATAGAATGGCTTGACAGACCACAAGAATAATAGGCATCGATGAACACGATCGCACACATACCCTTGACTATCAATTGATAGATGAAGGTCAGAATATAACTGAAGGGGGACAACTCAAAGAACATATGATTTTTTCTGAGTTGTGGATTCATGGATTAGCATGTCGAACATGTTCAACATATTTCTTCCGGATAACCCATGCAGAAAGGAAGGACTGGCAGAATCACAATTTTTGAATGGAGAACTCATCAAGAGCACTCTTGTTGTGATCATTGGTTCAAAGATCTTCTGCCATAATGGTTCATGGTATTGGAAGAATGATATACCACGGACCTCAAAGACTATCACAAAGGTTACTAATATCCTAAAGGAACGAGCAAACACTACCAACACGAGGTAAGTAGAGTGAATCTTGGGCTCAAGAACCCAGAAATAGAATGCCTACTAACTAAATGGCATCACGGGATTCTTTCGAGAATAATGGCCAGAATCATCACACTTGGGATACAAAGCATTGCTAGATTACTGGGTGGTTCTCTAGGACACCTAGGGTCATAATAATAGCTCCAACATGTATGTCGAGGCAATGGAGTACCTCAACTCAGCAATTAGTGTGGTTAATCTGGCCCAAAAGGATATCGGGATCGGAAAGAAGGGATTTGCAAACGCATCAGACTATTTAGAAACCTGGGATGACTCGGACAACATAGCGGTTGTAAATGCTCAAAAAGATTTGAGACATCCTGCAAAATGGTAGCATAACCACTTAACATCACAATATCAAGGTTCTGAGATCAACTGTCAACACACAGAAGTAGTAGGAACTGAACTGGGGCTTGAAACCATCAATCTTATAAGTCTACAGATTAGTAACACGTGATCCTGATAGAAAGATGAGAAGCCTAGTTCTTAATCCCCGTAGAAAAGAAGAGGTTGACTCAGATCAAAGGGGCATAAGGTAAAGGAGTAAAAAGAGCCTTACGTTCCCTTCCACAATCAATTCCCTTATATAACTAAAGCATTTCTAAACTCGACTTCGACCAGTTTGGCTTGGTAATCCTACAGGCAGTCAGGCTCTGATACCAAAGCTGTCAGGACCCTGATCCTAAGTCACAGCGATCTAGCATGTAACACATCATATCAGTTTGCGGCCTCACGCACGGTATTCCCAGGGGTGCCACCTTACCTGGCCTGGGACCATTTGTGCCTTTTGGCTCACGTATATGATTGTGTCGCTAGCATCCATATGACAAAAAAAACCGGGACGACATGACTAGTCGTGAACCTAAAGTGGCACTAACTTAGGGGGACAGGCATACATGACCCAACCTCGAACGTGTCGGTCATCAGCGTGTGAATCCGGACTGTAGCAACTGGGCTAACAGGACTCCCGGAACCCGGGCTGTAGCAAGCTAGCAAGACTCCGGAAGTCACCGCGTGACATTTCCCCGAAGGGACAGACACAGGAAAGATGTGAGACACATGTCGGCTAGTCTAGATGTTCCGTAGCAGTAGTAACTGGGCTAGCAGGACTCCGGTAAACCGGGCTGTAGCAGACTACCATGGCTCAGTGGAAGCACCAGACTACATTTCCCCATAAGAGAGTCTACCAAGGATAGACAACTAGGTTGTCGGATCCCACACATACCAAGCATTTCAATAACATACACACAATATGCTCGATATGTGCAAATACAACATGGCATCACAACATAACTCTATGACTCAAGTATGTATTAATTAGGCTCCGAGGAGCCAAGTATTACAAACATGGGTCTCATGACCCAACATACAGAGCATACAAGCATCAAGCGGAAGCATGAACATGTCTGAGTACAGACAACTACAAATGAAAAAGGCTGAGAAGCCTGACTATCCACAAGACCCTCCCAAGGGTACAAGATCGTAGTTAAGGTAACAAGCTAAACGTCGAAGTCCATGCGGAACTACTAGCGAGACTGAAGTCTCTCTGCAAAACATAAAATAAGCAAACGTGAGTACAAATGTACCAAGCAAGACTTACATCGGAACTATCTACATATGCATCGGTATCAACAAAGGGGTGGTGTAGTTTAACTCCAGCAATGCTAGCTTTGACTCAGTGGCTAACCTGAACTACGACTGCAAGTAACTCTTTGAGGTGGCGGACACGTGTCCACATATTCACCATATCAATACACCACTATGGATCCGCTCCCGTCTCCCTACGAGAACGCCATCCATAACACTCACGCTTATCTTGCGAATTTTAGAGTATCCAGTTTCACTTGCCTATGAACTGTACAGGCAACCCCCAGAAGTCCTTTACCGCGGACACGGCTATTTGAATAGATGATGTTAACCCTGCAGGGGTGTACTTCTTCACACACGCTCTCGCCACTTACCACCATGTACACGTCGTGTATCTCGGCAACCTTCAAGCGGAAGCCTGGCGAGGGAGTCGGCCACGACCTGACTAACCACGCAAGTCTCTAGTCCAGGTTTATCGCCTATTTGGGTTCCATTCGCAAGGAGTTCCGGCCGGGGTGTTGCTCACGGCCCCAAACGATGTGAGCAGGGTTCACAAGCCCATCATCCGGGTGCCACTTGGTATACCGTGCCACTGTGCCTAGTCTGTCCCAAGCCCACCTGTACCGGGTGCCACTTGGTAGACTACTAGCACTACCTACAAACACCAGAAACTAGTTGCAACTCCTAGACAGAGATCGAGGCGATTAATAAGCGGAGAGGGGTCGAGTTACCGGAACCCAATGTGTGGTAGTAACTGTTCATGGATCACAAACACAGAACTCAGTTCCTGAGGACGATTTCAGTGAGACAACCCACATGTACTCCTACATGGCCTCTCACCGCTACCTTTACCAAATCGTGTTCACACAGTTAGCTCTCAACAGTAGGACATGTTCACAACTTTCCAATTCATCCCCGATGAATCAGACCTGACACAACTCTAAGCAATAGCAAGCATGACAAACAAGCATGAATGAGTAGGCACATCAGGGCTCAAACAACTCCTACTCATGCTAGTGGGTTTCATCTAATTACTGTGGCAATGACAGGCCATGTAGGGGAAAGGGGTTCAATTACCGCAACATGTAACAGTTGAATCGTTGTTGTCCTAATGCAGTAAAAGAGGGCAGGAACGAGAGAGTGGGATTGTATCGGAATGAACAAGGGGGTTTTGCTTGCGTGGCACTTTTGAAGATAATATAGCTCTTCATCGGTGTCATCGATCTCATCGTCGGAACCACATCTACAGAGGGGGAACAATTATCGTGTAACGCCCACAATGCGGCTATATCTCCCACGTGTCGAGGCACGACTTAGAGGCATAACCGCATGGTGGTTTTGTCGCAAGAAGGGTCATCTTCACACAATCCCATGTAATGAACAAGAATGGGATAAAGAGTTGGCTTACAATCGCCACTTCACACAATACATAAGTATCATTCATACATCATCCAAAATACAATCATATAGACCGACTACGGTCAAATCCAGATGAAAATAAGACAACCCCAAATGCTAGATCCCCGACCGTCCCAACTGGGCTCCACTACTGATCATCAGGGAAAGACACATAATATCGACCATGTTCCTCGTCGAACTCCCACTTGAGATCGACGCCATCATCTGCACTGGCATCGTCGGCACCTGCAACTGTTTTGGTAGAATCTGTGAGTCACGGGGACTCAGCAATCTCACACCCGCGAGATCAAGACTATTTAAGCTTGTAGGAAAGGATGGTGTAATAAGGTGGAGCTGCAGCGGCAAAAGCATATATGGTGGCTAACTTGCGCAAATGAGAGCGAGAAGAGAAGCAACGGAACGGATGTCATCTAGCAATGACCAAGAAGTGATCCTGAACACCTACTTACGTCATACATAACTCAGACCGTGTTCACTTCCCGGACTCCGACGAGATGAGACCATCACGGCTACACACGCAGTTGATGTATTTTAATTGGGTCAAGTGACAAGTTATCTACAACCGGACATTAACAAATTCCCATCTGCCTCATAACCGCGGGCACGGCTTTCGAAAGATAATACCCTGCAGGGGTGTCCCAACTTAGCCCATCATAAGCTCTCACGGTCAACGAAGGATAAACCTTCTCCCGGAAAGACCCGATCAGTCTCGGAATCCCGGTTTACAAGACATCTCGACAATGGTAAAACAAGACCAGCAAAGCCACCCGAATGTGCCGACAAATCCCGATAGGAGCTGCACATATCTCGTTCTCAGGGCACACCGGATGAGACATCCTACGAGTAAAACCAGACCTCGAGTTTCCAGGAGGGGGCCCTGCAGTCTGCTCAGTTCGGACCAACACTCGAAGGAGCACTGGCCCGGGGGGGTTAAAATAAGATGACCCTCGGGCTCGCGAAAACCCGGGGGAAAAAGGCTTAGGTAGAAAATGGTAAAACCAAGGTTGGGCCTTGCTGGAGGAGTTTTATTCAAGGCGAACTGTCAAGGGGGTCCCATAAATCACCCGACCGCGTAAGGAACGCAAACTCAAGGAACATAATCCCGGTATAACAGTAACTAGGGCGGCAAGAGTGGAACAAAACACCAGGCATAAGGCCGAGCCTTCCACCCTTTACCAAAAATATATAGATGCATTAATTAAATAAGAGATATTGTGATATCCCAACATATCCATGTTCCGACATGGAACAAGCTTCAACTTCACCTGCAACTAGCAACGCTATAAGAGGGGCTGAGCAAAAGCGGTAACATAGCCAAACACCGGTTTGCTAGGAAAGGATGGTTAGGGCTGACATGGCTAAAATGGGAGACATGATATAGCAAGTGATAGTTAGCGAGCATGGCAATAGAGCGAACAACTAGCATAGCAAAGATAGAAGTGATTTCGAGGGGTGGTCATCTTGCCTACAAGATTCTCAGAGTTGTCGAAAGCTTGATCCTCGTAAGCGTACTCGACAGGTTCCTCGTTCACGAACTCGTCTCCTAGCTCTACCCAAGATAAGAATACAAACAAACGGAACCACAATCAACAACGAGAAATGCGCAAGCAACATGATGCAAATCATGTATGATATGCAAGATATGATATGCGATGCATATGCGTGCTCCGGAAGGAAAATGATGAACATGGCAGTAACTTGGAAAACCAAGAATGCCACTGGAAATATGAGATGATTTCGGTCGAAATCGATATAAAGATCACCGGAATCGGATCCACGGTTTGCAAATGGCAAGCAAAACAAGAATGACACTAATCTGCGATTAACAGCAAGATATCAGTTAAAATGCAACAAACAACAATGCTACAGCACCCTAACATAGCAACAAAGCACATGGCAGTAATCTACAGGAGATGCTTGACAAAAGATGAACACTGAGCTATGGCTAGTTCACAACGTATCAAGCTCAAACATGCATGGCAAAAGTGCAAAAGATTACAGGTTCACAGACTTAGTGAAAAACTGGACATGGCAGTAAACAGCATCAGGTAGCAATGTTCAAAGCACGAAATCAACATGCTACAGGAATTAACATAGCACAACAAGGCATGGTATTGTTCTACTAGATGCACATGACAAAATTCCCTTACTGACCATAAGCCAAAAAGGACAAGAAGATATGATGGCAAGCATGTAAACATAGCAAGTTTCGTTAACAGGTTTCAGACTTGGCACAAAACAGAGCATGGCAGAAATATTAATATGTAGGCCTATTTGTGAGCTTGATGCACTCACTACAGAGAAATGCATGACAAACCAAGCATACCTACAGCAAGATGGCATGTTTATGAAGCTATCCATGGCAAGAACACAAATATAGCATGTATGGATCAACTACAATAAGCTTGGCAAAATTGCATATCATGTTAAGAATCTGCCAGAAATATTTATAGCAAAAGTAGAGCAAGATTGAGTCATTCTATGGCACTCCATAATTGCAAACAATTGCAGGAATGGATCATTTACAACCATAGCTACAAAACATCCTTACTGAACATCTCCAAAATATGCATGGATCTCTCTGTAGGATCAAGTTTACATGGCAACAAAATTACAGCAGACAAAGACTTGGAGAAAACACTGTCCCTGAAATCAGAAATATTACGGGGCGTAATTTGCATGCTTGTTCTAGTCACCACAGAGATCACAAAAATACATGGACTATACCACTGGGAAGATGTCATGGCATACTTCAAAACACATGTAGAGCTCATGCTCAAAAGATGCACAGAATAAATGATACAAAAATGACAAATCTCCAAGTTCTATCAAGAACCAGAGAATAACAGCAACTAGCCCTCTTGCAACGAAGATTTGGGCATCAAGATGACCTCTAATGAACAAGGTGCAATTGAACAAAATGTAGAGTATCACGAGGCGAACAATTTGACATATTACACTCACGAATCGGAGCTACATGTACGGAGTTATCGCATCGGGAACAGAGGCACATGCGGATAAAATATGAGGACTTAGAAAAAAAAAGAAGGGCTCGGGAGGTCAACGCTCACCACAGAGAGATCTGGATCGGGGATCCTCGGGCTCGGGACTCCGGTGGGTGGCTCGCCGGCGGGAGGAGAGGAGAGGCCGGCGGGGCCTCTGGCGGAGGGAGGAGGCCGCGAGCCGGAGGGGAGGCCGGCGGCGAGGGCACGGGCGGCGGCGCGCCGTGGCACGGGCGGCGGGGTTGCCGAGGCGCGGTGGCGGCAGAGGAATCCGGCGGGTCGGCGGGCCGGCCGGCGAGCTCGGCGGTGGCGGGAGCAGGCGCGCGGGGAGCCGCGGGCTTGGGACGGGCTCGGGGGTGGCGCGCGGGCCCGTCGGGCCGGCGGCGCGGGGACGGCGCGGGGCCACGTGGCGCTCAACGACTGGCTCGGGGGCGGCGGACATGTCCGGGCGGCGGCGGCTTCGTCCGGTGGCGCGAGGAGGGGAAGGCTAGGGTTTAGACTGCGTTTTTATTCGGGATGCCCACATATAAATAGGTAGAGGGAGCTAGGAGGCTCCAAATGAGGTGCGGTTTTCGCCCACACGATCGTGATCGAACGACCTAGAGCATGGAAGAGAGTTTGGTGGGTTTTGGGCTGATTTTAGAGGGGGGTTTTGCTGGATACTCAATGGACTTTGCGGATGCCCGGTTAACCGTTGGAGTACCAAACGACCTCCGAATGGAACGAAACTTGACCGGTAGTCTCCGGGTGGTATATTAAGGCCACTTGACAAGCCTCGGTCCATTCCGAGAAAGTTTGACACACGCACACGAAAGAAAACAAGAGGGGTGCACCGGAGGAGATAGGAGCGCCGGATTGAAAAACGGACAACGGGGAAAATGCTCGGATGCATGAGACGAACACGTATGCGAATGCAATGCACATGATGACATGATATGAAAATGCATGACATGACAAAATGCAAAACGAAAGACAAAACCCGACAACGGAGGGAAAAATATATCACATCGCCGAAAATGGCAAGAGTCGGAGTTACAATTATGGCAAGTTACATGCGGGGTGTTACATATCGGCAAACAAGAAAGAACACAATCAATGCAATGAAACAATATGATGCATGAATGTGACATGGCAATATGCTGTTAACTGAGCTAATGCAACTAGCAACCAGATTAAATTGAGTTGGTTTGAATCAAAGATTCAAATTCAACTCCATATGTTAATATTCATATGCCAATTATTGGATTTGCCCTAAACAGTAGTCATAAGTTGTTCTAACATGCATGAAAAGGGTACAGATGGATAGATTGGATTTTTCTGATCATTTTTCAAATATAAATTATTTCAATCTGAGTTATGGTTAAATTTTTATGAATTTTTGAAGTTTAGACTAATTTATGGAATTTCTAATTTAAAAGAAATAAACTAATTCCAGAAAAGGGATTACTGCATCAGCACTGCGCCAGCATGACGTCTGCAAGTCAACTACGCTGACCCAGGTCAAACCTGATCTGTGGGTTCCGCATGTCAGTGTAATAGCGTCAGCAGGAGAGGCTGACTAGTGGGGCCAGGTCAACGCTGAGGTGGCAAGGTCAAATTGATCGGTGGGCCACAGTCATTAGCTTAATTTAAACAGGGAATAACCCTGTGATTAATTTAAGGGGGCGGGCCTGTCTCTCAATGACACTGGGGTTAACTAATCGGTGGTTAGCGCTAATTAAGCCTGGGCCACGTCATCAACTCCGGCGACTAATCGCCGGCGTAAACAGGCACGGCGAGGTCGCTCCTCCGGCCAGATCCAGCGACGGGAGGTCGCGTGGCTGGGAATTTAAGGGGGCGGGCCTGTCTCTCAATGACACTGGGGTTAACTAATCGGTGGTTAGCGCTAATTAAGCCTGGGCCACGTCATCAACTCCGGCGACTAATCGCCGGCGTAAACAGGCACGGCGAGGTCGCTCCTCCGGCCAGATCCAGCGACGGGAGGTCGCGTGGCTGGGCTCTACGGACACGGCGCGGCGAGGCGCGTCGTTTGGTAGCAACAGGAGGTGATGGGGTGGTTGGAAACTACAACAGCGGCGAGCGAGGAGGCGGCCGGAGCTCGGCTCCGTGCGAGCGTGGCGCTAGAGCAAGCAGGCGAGCGCGGTTTGGTGAGGTGGGGAACAACGAGGGAGAGGGAACCAGAGGAGGAGGAAGAGCTCCAGGGAGAGAGAGGAAGAGCCAGACGGCTCTGGCGGCTGCGTGGCATCATCAGAAGAGTCGGGGCAGAGGCAGGAAGCCTGGAGGTGGCGCGGCGCATGTCGGGCACGCACCGGCGTCCTTCTGGCGCAAGGAGGAGGATGATTGGCACATGGGTCTGGTGGGCTGGCTTCTCTCCTGCGCCAGGTAAGTTACAGGTACTCCCTCCTTCTCTGTTTTCTATTTTAATTACTGCTTTCTATTTATTTCAATCTGTTTTGATTTAGTTCAAGCACTAAATCATTTTTGTAAACTTTTGAAACTTTTTATGGGCACTAACTGAATTATTTCAAAGACCCACAACAAGTTTCAAAATATTTGGAGCTGTAAAAATATTTATAGAATTTTAAAGCTCCAATTCAAATACATATTGGATTAATTCAAAGCCCATTTATGCCCTGGAAAAATGTCCACCATTTTTGGTTTAGGTTTTCACCTTGTTCCATAAATTATGAACATTTTTAAGGGCATTTTGGGTTCATTGAAAAAAGATTTTCCTTGAGCCTATTTGATTTGATTTGATGCTAGGGTTTGTTCAACCCCCATTTCACATTTAAATGAAATTTAGACATGATGACATGATGATCATGCAAGGACAAGCAAAGGCTAAGCTAGGGCTGTGACACAGACGGTTACTAGAGTTAATTCGTGTGCAATTCTGTGTGTACTAAAAACTTTGAAAAATGCATACTAGTTGCTTGCGATGGCTAGGAGTATCGCACATGATGCGTGTGTGAGTACTCATGTGCGATGATTTGTAAGTTACACATATGTTTCCTTATGTTAGCACGTGTGCGGTAACACGTGACATCGCATATGGTTGTCGGGTTATGTGCTCAAGTCTTCCCGCGCTCCAGTGAAGGCTTCCCGTGCTCCACAGGGGTGAATTGTAAAATCCCCAATCCCCTAGCCAACTCCTAGCTATAAATAACCATAGCAATGGCCATCAGTGTCGACTCACTACAGATCCACTTGCTAGCTACTTACCCACACATACCGGCATACCCCCAACGGCCGACGACAGGATGAAGTTGCGCGAAGGGAACGGGTGCCGGAGATCATAGTTTAGGTTAATTAATTATACCTCCAGAGCCGGATAATTCCAACTCTGGAGGTATACTTAATTAACATAATCTAAGATCAAATAACTAAAGTTTCCCCAACGTGACTGTGCACCGGCCTCAATCGCTAGGAGAGCGCGCAGAGGGACGTGACCCGAGCAAGACTTGGCGCATAAACAGCGAGCAGAGCGCGCAGATGGACACGACCCGAGGGCTCCTAAACGGCGAGTAAAGCGCGCGGAGGCACGCGAGTAGAGCGCACCGCGGCCGCCTAAACGGCTAGCAAGCACATGCATAATTAGTGCATATAGCAGATGAACATAGCCGGGCATAGCCGTCCAACAATATTATTTTTTATGACATGCATTAATATATTCTTAGTTAGATCTAAGGTCAAAGTTTGGTACTAAGAAATACGAAGGGGGCCAATAAAGAATAAACCACGAGAGAGGTAGTACCTATATTAACACAGACGACCAGTATGAAGGAAAATATGGGTCAACCCCTAGTTGAAAAGGGCAACAATGTCTAACTCCAGCTTACCAAGGGTACAAAAGCACGAGGATTAATTGCTCATCAGGTTTACACATAACCCTAATTGAATAGGGCAATAACATCTAACTCAACCAAAGTTTTTGGCAGTCACAATCAAATGGATCGGTCCGATCCATAAAATCAAGATCCCGATACAAAAGATCTACTGGTCCATGGTGATGGCAAGTTGTTGTAAATATAAGCCGAGCACGATCAGAAGCCCTTAGGTCCGCCTGAAACTTCTTTTTATGCTGTTCCACATACAATTCCATGAGAAATTTCTTGTTGAAAAACTTAATCCTCACAGACAATAGTGCCCTCGCATTCAACATGAAGAATGTGACAAAGCTAGTGTTTGCACTATTGGATGCATATCCTTCCAGCATTACTGTCTTCAAACGAATGTCATGAGATATGAGAAAATCCCGGTGCTTCTTGAACGGTCGATTGGTTATACCTTTTTCTCCATGTGTTAGTGCCTACATAGAGATGAAGATTGAAAAAAGGTAATGTCTAAAAAAGATTATGTTGACAGAGCGATAATTGAACGATTAATTATAGTACACTATATATGGGCTTAATGTGTGTGAAATCGTCACCTTTATATACAAATTCTCCAGACATGGAAAGCATTGCAGTAGGGCAATAATGATGTTGAGATCAAAACACGACATACTGATATATAAGGCCTTGACAGAATGCACCACCACTAATAGGATGGACAAGCTCTTCATTTAGCATAGAACATAATATTAGCACTGAAAGTGTACTCCAAGATCATACTTAACTTATGCGCACAAATGAAAAGATGAAAATTACAAAAGTGTACATGAATAATATACAGTACCGCAATAGGTGTGGAGGAAAACACCATCTTGAACCATTTAAACGGATCACTAATTGCACCCAAGGTCTCCAGTTTAGGCGCAGAGACCACAGTTCTTTGCGAAGGTTTATAACAACAATCAAGTAGCAACCTTTGAAGTGAAGGGGCATCTTCGATGATGAGCTCCTATTCTTCAAAATGAATTCCAATGCTTACAAGGTGAGGTGACTTTATTTTGAGACAAGGTATATGGATTCCATTTCCAAAAACAAGCACCAAACGCTCCAGGGCAGGGCAGCTGGAGTGGATGATGTTGTGCAGTGAGGCATCCAACAGATGAACCAACACAAGCACAAGTTTTTTCAGTAGTGGGAGTCGAAACATTTGTACCAGATTGTCTACTAGATGGCACCGGGTCAAGGTGACGGTGTGGAGGGAGGAGATAAACCATGAGATGGGCATCGGTGGTGAGGGCACAGATGCAGCTCTTGGTGGTAACCTATCGCTGTAGTAATGGTAGAACTCAAGCTGCTGGAGTTTATTGAATTGACGGGATGTCAGCCAGGCGGCCACCATGCAGGGTATGTCCAGCAGGTAGCATGTCGGGATGCAGATGCGTTGAACGGAGCCCTGGTGGGAGGAGATGATGGCTCTGGGGAGTTTAGAATCATCATTGACAGATAGCTGATGACAGTCGAGATTAAGAGGCTCGGTGCGCAAGAGTGCGCCACCGAGATACGAGGACTTGTGTGCGGCAGCCATCCTGGGTGGGGAGAAGGGAGATAATCTCCCCAAGGATACCGTCCGGGAGATCGCTGATGTGATCCGCCGGAGATTCTACTGGTTCCTCAGGTCCAGGGGCGTTGCCGCTTCTGGCTGCACAGTCGGGTCCAAGATCTACATCCGGCGACGGCGCTGGCCAGAGCATCATCTGTGCATAGTTAGGGCATGTCTCTCTCTAAGTAGTTTTGGTGATTGATGACTATGTTTTCGCGGACTAATCGTGTGCGTTGAGTATTTCAGAGATTCATTCATTGGCATGAGACGATTCTTTCCCCTCGGAGCTTGAAGTGAAGACGGTGTAGTCTCTTTCATCACGATTTTGGTGGATTTGAGTCGTAGGAGACACCGTACTATCAAGAGGGGGTCCGCATTGGAAAGGCTAGGGTGGAATCAACACGTACACTTCATATTTGCACCCCAGCTCCTTTCCTCTTCTTGGAGTTTGTCATTTCAACGAAAGTGGAGAGTGTGAGGTGCTAGCGGTAGTACCGCCGCGAGAGCGGTAGTACCACCCATGGTCCTCAAGCGGCAGTACCACTGTACTACAGCGGTAGTACCGCTTGGGTGCATCGGCGGCAGTACCATCCTAGTTTGGCACTGCTACCGCCTCGATTCGAGGACGTCTCTCCTCGTGTCGGGTTGAGCGGCAGTAGTAGCGGCAGTAGCAGCGGTAGTACCGCTTGTGAGCGGTACTACCGCGGCTACCACCGCTACTAGTGCCGCACAAACCCCCTCTCTTTCTTTCTTTGCCTTCCGATGCCTCTACTCTTACTCACCGCGGTAGTACCGCCCCACTGAGTAGTAGTACCGCTCTGTGCAGGATGAAGAGGGGGGTAACGGTTGGATTGGTTCCCCCACTATAAAAGGCGGTCTTCTTCTCCAAGTTGACTTACCTCTTTTCCCCCAAGCTCCATTGCTATTCCAAAGCTCATTTTCACCCGATCTCTCTCCCTAGCCAATCAAACTTGTTGATTTTCTAGGGATTGGTTGAGAAGGCCCGGATCTACACTTCCACCAAGAGAAATTTGATTCCCCCCACTAATCCCTTGCGGATCTTGTTACTCTTGGGTATTTGAGCACCCTAGGCGGTTGAGGTCACCTCAGAGCCACATTCCATTGTGGTGAAGCTCTGTGGTATCATTGGGAGCCTCCAATTAAGTTGTGGAGATAGCCCCAACCTTTTTTGTAAAGGTTCGGTCGCCACCTTCAAGGGCACCAATAGTGGAATCACGGCATCTCGCATTGTGTGAGGGCGTGAGGATAATACGGTGGCCCTAGTGGCTTCTTGGGGAGCATTGTGCCTCCACACCGCTCCAACGAAGACGTACTTCCTCTCAAAAGGAAGGAACTTCGGTAACACATCCTCGTCTCCACCGGCTCCACTCTTGGTTATCTCCACAACTTGTGCAAGCTTATATGGTGTTGTATCCTTTGCTTGCTTGTGTGCTAGTTGTTGTTGCATCATATAGGTTGCTCACCTAGTGTCATATCTAGACAACCTGCTTTGTTGCTAGTTTAATTTGGTAAAGAAAAGCTAACAATTGTTATTTGCCTATTCACCCCCCTCTAGTCAACCATATCGATCCTTTCAATTGGTATAAGAGCCTTGTCTCTTTATTAAGGACTTTTGCCTTCTGAAGAGTATGGTTGACACTACGGACGAGGGGGAGGAGCACTCCGGTGCTAGTCCCATCTTGTCCGTGGCCGATGGGGGTTCCTCGGTCTCTCGTGATGAACTCAATCTGGCTATGGACACATTGAAAACCTCCTTGACGGCCGAGGTTAAAGGCATGTTCAAGGAATATCTTGAAGGCATTAAACTTTCTACCGCACCATTGGAAGTGATTGCCCCCACTAACAAGGTGACGGATGCTAATCCGGCTATGGACACATTGAAAACCTCCTTGATGGCCGAGGTTAAAGGCATGTTCAAGGAATATCTTGAAGGCATTAAACTTTCTACCGCACCATTGGAAGTGGTTGCCCCCACTAACAAGGTGACGGATGCTAACTCCAACAAGGGGGAAGCTACTAGTGATCAAGTTCCTTTGCCTAGTGGTAGAAGTGGAAATGGCATCTTTGCCCATGTTGAACCTCCAATTACTTATGGAGGACCGGTTCCCTCCACTCATATGAATCATGTTGGTCCTCCTCCTAAGCTTGTGAAAAATGAGGATTTTACCTCTTGGGTCTATCGCTTTAAACGTCATTTAAATCATAGTTCTACTAATCTTTGGAGAATTATTGAGCAAGGTTTCTCCCCGCACGACCCAAGCAACTTCACTCCTAGAGAAGCCGCGGATCATCAATTCAACGAGTCCGCTCTCTTCATTCTTCAAGAAGCAATTCCACCCGAAGATATTGCGCATCTCCGACCTTTCACCATGGCCAAGGAAGCATGTCAACATGTTGTTTCAATTTACAAGGGAAGTGCAAGCATTCAACGCTCAAACTTTGAAGTGGTGCAAGATGAAGCCGATGAGTTTGCAATGAATGAAGATGAAGAACCTCGTGAGCTTTACCAGAGATTAACTACTCTCGTGGTCTCACTCCGAGAGCATGGGAGCAAGGATACGGATGAATAATGGATCAAGTGCAAGTTTCTCAAGACCATGATGCCCTATCATAAGGCCATGTCCTCCGTCATCCGTCAAAGGTCGGACTTCCATGCCTTGTCCTCAAGTGAAGTGTTGGATGAGTTTGTTACTATGAGGATCTTGGACAAGATCGCCGATAATGTGGTGTTGCATTCTCAACGAGTAAAGAAGCCCAACCTTGCTTTGAAGGCCAAGGCTAGTGTGGAAGAAGAGGGTGAAGAGGAAGAAGAGGAGGGTAACCCCGAAGATAGAAAATATGCTTATCATGAACACATGGCTCTCACTTCATGGCAATTTTGGAGCAAGAAGAACTCAAGGCCGAACTTCAACAAGAACAATTCAAGTGGCGCCAAGGGCAAGCAATGCGTGAGGACATGCTATAATTGTGGCAATGTAAGCCGTTTTCTTGTGGATTGCCCATACAAGAAGAGGGAAGACAATGGTGGCAAGATTATCCAAAAAGACAAGGCCAAGTCCTTCCCCAACAAGAACAAGTTCACCAAGAAGACTCCTCCCAAGGAGTTGTGTCAGATTACGGGTTCCGGCAAACCCTTGAGGTTCGAACACTGGGGTGCGCACGAAGATCTCTCTCTCCCTAGCTCGCTCTCGCAACGATCTCAAAGCCTAGCTCGCCGAACCCAAGGAACAAGAGACGCAAGAGTTTATACTGGTTCGGGCCACCGATGTGGTGTAATACCCTACTCCAGTGTGGTGTGGTGGATTGCCTCGTAGGCCGAGGATGAACACGTATAAGGGATGAACAACCTCCTGAGGAGAGGTGTTCTTGAGCTCCGTGAGCTTGTGTGTGTGGGAGGATGGTTTGAATGATCCCTCCCCTTGCTAGGGTGGTGGCTAGTCCTATTTATAGAGGCCCTGGTCCTCTTCCCAAATGTTTAGGCGGGAAGGGATCCCACAACGGCCAAGTTCGAAGGGAAACAACTAGTACAAGCTATCCTGACAAAAGGTGGTCTTCGCCTGCCAAAGGCTCTGGTGGTGACGCCGCCGTGGGCTCTGCGGTGACCTCCGTCCTACCGTCCTGCTAGTCTTGGTCTTGTTGCATCGATATGGAAACCTTTGCTTGATACCTCAGGACTCCTCGCCTGCGCTTGCCCCTTTAGCACCAAAGAGGAAACTGGTACCCTGCACCGGCTGGCGCCCGCCTGGCTCTGGTCATCACGGCTCACGTCACGAGCACCTCGCGAGGTGCCCCTTGCATTGATATCTCCGCTCCTCGGGAGCCAGCCTAGCGAGGCCGCCCCTGAGGAGGTCTTGGTGTCGTCCGCCTCGCGAGGCTTGGCCCCTCGCGAGGGTCTTCAGTGGTTGCCGCTGAAGATGGGCCGTACCAAGCCGTTGGTGGAGCCACGCCCTGGGCCGCAGGCAGGCAAGTCTGGGTACCCACGTTCCCAGGACGCCGACAGTAGCCCCCGGGCCCAAGGCGCACTCGGACTTAGTTTCGAGGCGAAGCCAAAGGGCAAGTGCGGAGCGCCGCGAGCCCGAATAGCCTGCGGCCTTGATTGACGCATGGCGACTAACGGGTCGTGGGCATCTTCGCTTCCCCATGCTGCCTCGGCAACGATTCGACTTGACGAGTTCCTGCTGCATGCAGAAGAAAACCATCATTACCTGTGATCATGGAGGCCGGCGGTTGGCCTCCTTCAGTCTATAAATGAGGAGGGGGTGGAGCCCCCATCACTCATATCTTCCTCCATTTCGCCTGCTTTTTCTTCCTCCTTGCTCCACCGTCTTGCTGCAACACCCATGGCACCGACACAGAGGCTCTCTTCCGCGAGAAGGGGAAGGCCCGCCAAGAGGGGCCCGGCTCGCCACCGCCGAAGAGGGGGCGCGGTCGCCCCCGCAAGCACGCCGCAACCCCCGCTGTGGCCCCTCGCGGGCGCGGATGAACTTCCCCGGGGTCCGGCGCCGTCCCAGGCAGCCGCGGTGGCGTCTCTTTGCGCGGCGGGAACCGCCCGAGGCGTGGCAGTCCTGCCCACGAGGGGAGGCGCGCCATGGTCGCTCGGCCTCCCCAGCCGCGCTTCCACTCGACGGAGGTGCTGCCGGAGTTCGTCGTGTGGTCGGAGAACCCGGCCGGCACCTGGCTTCAGTTCCCACGCTCCTTTGCTGGCGAGCTGCCGGCCACGGGTCCTGGTGGCCTCTAGCTGCAGGCCGACGGCAGCAGCAGCAAGGCTTTGTGGGTCGCTGTGGAGGTATCCGTCGTGGGCAACGCAGCCTTGGCCCGCGGCTGGCAGATGTTTGTCCACGCGCGCGGTCGGAGCCGGCGGTGCACCCTCCACTTCAAGTACGACGGTGACGCGACCCTCTTCGTGAGGGTTTTCGAGGAAGACGGTCGCCGCGCCGGGTGCTCCTCTGAAGACAACGATGGTGACGAAGTGCTCGGCCTTGGCGACGGCTGTGACGATGATGAGGGTGAACTCGCCCTCGGCGACAACCGTGGCTCGCCCGGCTACGGCAGCTCCTCCTCCAGCAAAAGCTGTAGCTGCGGCGGCTACGACTAGCTGCCATGTCTTCGGGCTCGCTTCGAGGATGGTGATGGGTCCTCCCGTCGCCGCACCTCGGTGAAGCGCGAGGAGGGCTCCGGCTGAGTCCGGGGGGCCGATCCTCGTGAGCAGCCGTGTCGTAGGAGCCTCTTTTGCCTGTCCCTTCCTTTCCTTTCCTCCTGTATCACAAGAAACAAGTATGGGGCCCTGCAAGGGCGTGTAATTAATTGTAGTGCTTATGCTGCTTTGTGCTGTGTCTATTGTTTCGGGGTTGTGTTGTGGAATTTGTGCTTTACGCAGGCGTAGAGGGGTAACTTAGCTTGATACATTCGGGGTAGCTTCCATCTCGTGAGGGCGCGCCTCCTGCCGTCTGGTGGGGCTTCCCTGCTGCTGACTAGGGCGACATCGTGAAGCTACGAAAATTCATTAGGAAATCCTTATCCCTCCTTGCACGAGGCCTCAGGCATGGGCTGACCATGGCCTAGCGCACCACGTCGCGGTACCCGTGGGGCACGGACTTAAAAAGGGAGGTGCGCCGGTCACAAGCTCAATCGAGAGCGCCTTGCGGAACCCAGGGGAGTGAGTAGGCACGCACACCTGTCCAGCACCCTCGCGAGGCGTGCGAGGGAGAGCGTCGGGCAACTGCCCCTCCCTGGCGCAAAACAAAGAGTCAAGGGAAGAATCAAAGAGAGAAGAGGGGGTTCAACCGAGCCATCTAGAAATGCCAGAACTTCAAATTCCATAAAAAGGGGTGCAAGCCAACTACAGAAAGCAAATGAACAGCCGCGTCCGGCACCTAGTCTAGTCTTCTCACCAGCGCGGAGCTAAGTGCTGCCACTAGGACGTGGGAGGGAGCCCCCGAGGCCCGAGGGCGGCACTCCAGAGACTCCGGGGCATGTATAGCCCCACTCATTATTACGTGAGAGTGTCACGAGCGGAGACCTTCACAGGCACTGGGCCTTGCTTCATGGGTAGAACTTCTGGAGGTGCTGGATGTTCCAGGCGTTCTGGATGGGGATTCCGTCCTACGTCTCCAGGCGCGCGGCGCCAGGCCTGGAGACACGGGCAATCCTAAACGGGCCCTTTCACATGGGTGAGAGCTTATCCAGCCCTTCCTTGGAGAGTCCCTCAGGACGAGATCGCCCACCTCGAGCGTCCTGGAGCAGATGCTGCAACAGTGGTATCGCTGCAGCGCCTGCTGGTACCTTGCCGCCCGGAGCGAGGCTTCAAGGCAGCGTTCCTCCCCCAGCACAAGGTCCATCCCCCGCATGGCGTCCTGATGCGTCTCATCAAACGCCAGGACCCGTGCGGAGCGATGCCTGACCTCGTGAGGGAGAACCACTTCTGCTCCGTAGACGAGGAAGAATGGGGTCTCGCCTGTTGGCTTGGTGGCGGTGGTGCGGATGGACCACAACACGGACTGGAGCTCGTCGTGCCAGCCCCTGCCGTAGGCCTCGAGCTTCTTCTTGAAGGTCCTAGTCTTGAGGCCTCTCAAGACCTCCGCGTTGTTGCGCTCGGCTTGGCCATTGCTCCTGGGGTGTGCCACCGAAGCATAACAAATCTGCGTTCCAAGGTTAGCACAATATGTCTTGAAGAGATTGCTAGTGAACTGCGAGCCATTGCCGGTGATGATGCAGTTAGGGACCCCCAATCGGCTCACGAGACCCTTGATGAACTTGACTGTGGACCGGCTGGGATGGTGCGGACGGCTTCCACCTCCGCCCATTTGGTGAACTTGTCGATGGCGACGTAGAGGTAGCGGTAGCCCCCTGGCGCTCGAGGGAAGGGACCCAGGATATCCAGCCCCCAGACCGCAAATGGCCAGGAGAGTGGGATAGTCTGGAGGCCTTGAGCCGGCTGGTGGACTTTCTTGGCATGGAACTGGTAGGCCTCGCAGGATCTCAGCAGCTCGGTTGCATCGTTGAGTGTCGTGGGCCAGTAGAACCCGCTACGGAACGCCTTGCCCACCAGGGTGCGCGATGATGAATGATGCCCGCAATCTCCATCGTGTATGTCGGCCAGCAGCTCGCACCCCTGCTTTCTAGAAATGCATCGCAAGGAAACGTCGTTTGGCCATTTTCTGTACAGCTCACCGTTCTGGATGCAATATGCCGTAGCCTGCCGGGCCACGCGCTCCGCATCCTCTTCTTTCTCCGGCAGCGTTGCTTGCACTAGGTATGCCTTGAACTCCTTGGTCCAGCACCCCTCCTGAGGCTCGAGCGCCAGGACAAGGCGTGCTCCTGAAGTCAGGCCACAGGCGGGGGCTCCTGAGGCTGGTCGCTGGGGGAGTTCCTCCTGAGGTGATGCCGGCTCCGCAGACGGGGGTGCTGCTGAAGGCTTGAAGATCCACTCCTCGAAGACGCCGGGCTCCTGGGGTAGGTGCCTGGACGCCCTTTTGGCGATGTCGTCGGCTTCCTTGTTCGTGCCGCGAGGCACATGCTGTAGCTCCAGGCCCAAGAACTGCTTCTCCATTTTGCGCACCTCTGCAAGGTATGCCTCCATGTGTTCGTCCCTCGGCTCCTACACCTTGTTGGAGAAGTTGACAAGGAGCTGAGAGCCGCCCTTGATGGTGAGACACTTCACTCCCAAGGCTGCTGCTGCCTTGAGGCCGGCTATCAACCCCTCGTATTCCGCAATGTTGTTGGAGACCTTCTCGCCCCGCTGGAAGCAGAGCTGCGCGGCGTAGTACAGCTTGTCCTGGGTGGGCGAGATGAGCACGACACAAGCCCCCGCGCCTTGACGCGCGAAAGCACCGTCGAAGTACATGACCCAGCCGTCGGGCGCTTCACTTCCTGGCGAGAGGGATCGGCTCTCGCCTGCTTTGGGCTCTAGGGCATCGGTCCATTCTGCCATGAAGTCGGCGAGGGCAGCCCCCTTGATGACCCTGGTTGTGCTGAACTCTAGCTGAAACGCTTGCAGCTCGATGTTCCACTCAGCGACTCTTCCCGCAGCGTTGGGGCTCCTAAGCACCCTCTCCAGTGGGTAGGCTGAGACGACCTTAATTGGGTGGCCTTGGAAGTAATGACGCAGCTTGGATCTGTGGCATGGGATATCATGCCCTTGCGTTCCGTAACACCGTGCTGACGTAGTACACCGGGTGCTCGACGAGGCCGGGAGCATCGATGGAGCCTACGGCTTCCAGAGGTTGTGGTGCCTCCTGAGGTGGGGGAACCTTTGGAGCTTGGTCACCCATCGGGGCCTCCGCAGGCCGTGGAACGTCGTCTCGTAGGGCCTGATCATCTGCAGGTGTCCTCGTGGCCTTAGCGGAGCCGTCTTGCCGCCGCACCGTCCCGGCTGAAGGTGTGACATTAAGCGGCATGCTCTTGGCCTGGCGCTCCTCCCGGACAACCACCAACGTCGTGCTGGCGGAGTAGGGTGTGGCAGCTAGGTACAGTACCAGGGGCTCGAGGGGACGAGGTGCTACCATCACTGGAGGGCTGGTCAAATATCTCTTGAGGTCTTGAAACGCCAGGTCGGCCTCTGGGGTCCACTCGAACGGGCCCTTCTTCTTCATCAATTTGAAGAACGGCAGGGCGCGCTCCCCCAGCTTGGAGATGAAGCGCCCAGCGAGGTCACACAGCCTGCGAGCTTCTGCATTTCCTTGAGAGTTTGCGGTGGGCTCATGTCTTCTATCGCCTTGACCTTCTCTAGGTTGGCCTTGACCCCCCTGTGCGGCACGAGGAAGCCCACTAGCTTGCAGGAGGGGACACCGAACACGCACTTCTCCGGGTTGAGCCGCAGGTCCACCTGGCGCAGGCTGGCGAAAGTCTCTTCCAGGTCCTGAATGAGGGTCCTTGCCTCCTGAGATTTTACCACGATGTCGTCGACATAGGCTTCAGCGTTCCTCCCCAGATGTTGGCCCAGGGCGATATGCATCAGCCGCTGGAAGATCGCCCCAGCGTCGCGCAGTCCGAACAGCATGAATGTGTAGTAGTATACCCCACACGGGGTCAAGAAGGCCATCTTCTCTACGTCCTCCACCACCATCTTGATCTGGTGGTAACCCGAGAAGGCATCCAAGAAGCATAGCAGGTCGCACTCGGCGGTGGAATCGACTATCTGGTCGATGCGCGGAAGCGGGAAAGGGTCTTGAGGGCAGGCTTTGTTGAGGTTGGTGAAGTCGACACACATGCGTTCCTTCCCGCCTTTCTTGGACACGACGACGGGGTTCGCCAGCCATTCCGGGTACCGGACCTCGCGAATGACACCTGCCGCTTCTAGCTTGCGAGTTTCCTGGACGATGAACGACTGCTTCTCCGCGGACTGTCGCCAAGCTTTTTGCTTCACAGGGCACACATTGGGGCACACCCTTAGGTGATGTTCGATTACCCCCCTAGGGACCCCCACCAGTTTCTTGGGCTCCCAGGCGAATACCTCCTTGTTCACACGCAGGAACTTCACCAGCGCCTCCTCTTGGTCCGGGTCGAGGTTGGCGCCTATGGTGAAGGTGGCTCCCGAGGATCCATCCTCTTCGACCGGCACTTGCTTTGTTTCGGCCCGATCCTGGGTGAACATCTGCTTCTTTTTCACCAGCGCAGCCCCCTTGGCCCCTGGGGCGGCTTCGTCGGCTGGGCACGTTGCCGCGGCGGCCCTGAAGGTGAGCTTGAGGGCCATCAGAGCCTCCTTGGTGTCTCCAGCCACGGTGAGGACGCCGCTGCTGCCCGGCATCTTCATGAGGTTGTTGGCTGGATGGGTCGCTGCCATGAACTGAGCCAGGGCAGGTACCTGATACGTCTCCAACGTATCTATAATTTTTGATTGCTCCATGCTATATTACCTACTGTTTTGGACATTATTGGGCTTTATTATTCACTTTTATATTATTTTTGGGACTAACCTATTAACCGGAGGACCAGCCCAAAATTGATGTTTTTTGCCTATTTCAGAGTTTCGCAGAAAAGGAATATCAAACGGAGTCCAAACGGAATGAAACCTTCGGGAACCTGATTTTTAGGAAGAATATGATCCAGGAGACTTGGACCCTACGTCAAGAAACAAGAGAGGAGGCCACGAGGTAGGGGGGCGCGCCCTTCACCCTCGTGGGCCCCCTGTTGCTCCACCGACGTACTCCTTCCTCCTATATATACCTACGTACCCCCAAACGATCAGATACGGAGCCAAAAACCTAATTCCACCACTGCAACCTTCTGTACCCATGAGATCCCATCTTGGGGCCTGTTCCGGAGCTCCGCCGGAGGGGGCATCCATCATGGAGGGCTTCTACATCATCACCATAGCCTCTCCGATGAAGTGTGAGTAGTTTACCTCAGACCTTCAGGTCCATAGTTAGTAGCTAGATGGCTTCTTATCTCTTTTTGGATCTCAATACAATGTTCTCCCCCTCTCTCGTGGAGATCTATTCGATGTAATCTTCTTTTTGCAGTGTGTTTGTTGAGACCGATGAATTGTGGGTTTATGATCAAGTTTATCTATGAACAATATTTGAATCTTCTGAATTCTTTTATGTATGATTGGTTATCTTTGCAAGTCTCTTCGAATTATCAGTTTGGTTTGGCCTACTAGATTGATCTTTCTTGCAATGGGAGAAGTGCTTAGCTTTGGGTTCAATCTTGCGGTGTCCTTTCCCAGTGACAGTAGGGGCAGCAAGGCACGTATTGTATTGTTGCCATCGAGGATAACAAGATGGGGTTTTATCATATTGCATGAATTTATCCCTCTACATCATGTCATCTTGCTTAAGGCGTTACTCTGTTTTCTTGAACTTAATACTCTAGATGCATGCTGGATAGCGGTCGATGAGTGGAGTAATAGTAGTAGATGCAGGCAGGAGTCGGTCTACTTGTCTCGGACGTGATGCCTATATACATGATCATGCCTAATGGCTAAAGTTGACGTGAGATGGCTTTGGCATCACCGTTTAGCCCACGTCAATATGAGATCTTTGCAAAGTCTTCTCAAGGGGGGACCATGTCCGTGGACTAACAAATGTTAGTTTTGCCAAAGATCATGCTTGCAGTGCTTGTATCGAAGGAAAGCTACATGAGAAGGCTCACCCTCCCACGACTATATATCATCTACTCGAAGAGGCCCTTGGAGCTTCTTCACTTGGATCTCTTTGGGCCTCCATCCTTTGATAGTCTTGGGGGTAGAAAGTATTGCTTGGTGATTGTGGATGATTATTCAAGATACACTTGGGTATATTTCTTCAAGAGGAAGAATGAGACCCAACATACCGTCATCGACTATGCAAATGAAGCTCAACGTCAACACAATGCAAAGATCTTGACAATTAGAAGTGACAACGGTACCGAGTTCAAGAACTACACCTTGGATGAGTTTCATAGTGATGAGGGGATCAAGCATCAATATTCCGCACCATACACCCTGCTGCGGCTTGAAGCTACGTCGGTATTTCCCCAAAGAGGAAGGGATGATGCAGCACATCGGCAATAGGTATTTCCCTCAGTTATGAGACCAAGGTTATCGAACCAGTAGGAGAACCAAGCAACACAACGTAAACAACACCTGCACACAAATAACAACTACCCGCAACCCGATGTGTAAAAGGGGTTGTCAATCCCTTTCGAGGAGCGGCGCCTCAAGATAGGCAAACGAACGTGAGATAAAATTGTAGTAGACTGATAGATCGAACACCAAATAAAATAAATAAGAATAAAATGCAGCAAGGTATTTTTGTATTTTTGGTTTAATAGATCTGAAAATAAAAGCATAGGAAAATAGATCGCAAATGCAAATAATATGAGAAAGAGACCCGGGGGCCGTAGGTTTCACTAGTGGCTTCTCTCGAGAAAAATAGCAAAGGGTGGGTAAAAAAATTACTGTTGGGCAATTGATAGAACTTCAAATACTCATGATGATATCCAGGCAATGATCATTACATAGGCATCACGTCCAACTTTAGTAGACCGACTCCTGCCTGCATCTACTACTATTACTCCACACATCGACCACTATCAAGCATGCATCTAGTGTATTAAGTTCATGGAGAAACGGAGTAATGCAATAAGAACGATGACATGATGTAGACAAGATCTATCTATGCAGAGATAGACCCCATCGTTTTATCCTTAGTAGCAATGATACATACGCGTCGGTTCCCCTTCTGTCACTAGATCAAGCACCGTAAGACCGAACCCACTACAAAGCACCTCTTTCCATTGCAAGATAAATAGATCAAGTTGGCCAAACAAAACCCAAATATCGGAGAAGAAATACGAGGCTATGAGAATCATGCATATAAGAGATCAAAGAAACTCAAATAACTTTCATGGATATAAAAAGATAGATCTGATTATAAACTCAAAGTTCATCCGATCCCAACAAACACACCGCAAAAAGAGTTACATCATATGGATCTCCAAGAGACCATTGTATTGAGAATTCAGCGAGAGAGAGGAAGCCATCTAGCTACTAACTATGGACCCGAAGGTCTACAAAGAACTACTCACGCATCATTGGAGAGGCACCAATGGAAGTGGTGAACCCCATCCGTGATGGTGTCTAGATTGGATCTAGTGGTTCTGGACTCTGCGGCGGCTCGAATTGATTTTCGTTGACTCCCCTAGGGTTTCTGGAATATTGGGGTGTTTATAGAGCAAAGAGGTGGTCCAGGGGGCACCCGAGATGGGCACAACCCACCAGGGCGCTTGGGCCTCCTGGCGCGCTCTGGTGGGTTGTGCTCTCCTCGGAGCAGCCCCAGGCGCAGCCTTGGCCCATTAGGTGTCTTCTGGTCTGAAAAAATCTCCGTAAAGTTTCATTGCATTTGGACTCCATTTGGTATTGATTTCCTGCGATGTAAAAAACATGCAGAAAACAACAACTGGCACTTGGCACTATGTCAATAGGTCAGTACCAAAAAATGATATAAAAATGATTATAAAATGATTATAAAACATCCAAGATTGATAATATAACAGCATGGAACAATCAAAAATTAAAGATACGTTGGAGACGTATCAGCATCCCCAAGCTGAACTCCTACTCGTCCTCGAGTAGGTAAGTGATAAAAACAAAAATTTTGATGTGGAATGCTGCCTAACATGTCATATCATATATCTTTTCTTTATAGCATGGACATTTGGAATTTTATATTGTTCAAAGCAATAGTCTAGTTTTGACATGATAACTTAAATACTCAAGCATATCAATAAGCAACCATGTCTTTCAAAATATCAACACTAAAATAAGTTATCCCTAGCCCATTATGCTTAATCATTGATCCATTCATGAAACACACTCGCATATTAGCTACACCGAATGCTCAAGTACGATCATTTGCCTCCTAGTTGGTGCTTTTATAAGAGAAGATGGAGACTCAAATTCAAAAATAAAAATTTCATAAAGTAAAAGAAAGGCCCTTCGTAGAGGGAAGTAGGGATTTGTAGAGGTGCCAGAGCTCAAAGCAAAAAAAATTAGAGACAAAAACATTTTGGGAGGTGTGTCTTTCCCACCAACGAAAACGACTTAGAGTTCCCAACACTTTCCATGCTAGATATATCATAGGCGGTTCCCGAACAGAAATTAAAGTTTATTCCTTTTTCCACCATACTTTCACTTTCCATGGCTAACCGTATCCACGGGTGCCTTCCATACCAACACTTTCCAAGGAATTTATTATTTGACAACATAAAGTAAATTCATTTTTCATTTCAGGACTGGGCATCCCAAATACCTTTGGCTTACTCTCGTGCAATGACAAGTGAATAAACACTCATCGTGAGAATAACACATCTAGCATGGAAAATATTAGCCACCCCTCACCGCTCCGTGAGCAGTACAAACACACAAAAGAGAAGTTTATTTTCAAAATTAGAGATGGCACATACAAATTTGCTTAGAATGGCAAAAGAATACTGCATATTGCTACCTCTTGAGCATGCGTTGGTTTTCCCTTGAAGAGGAAAGGGTGATGCAGCAAAGTAGCGTAAGTATTTTCCTCAGTTTTTGAGAACCAAGGTATCAATCCAGTAGGAGATAACACGCAAGTCACCTAGTACCTGCACAAACAATCATGAACCTTGCAACCAACACGGTAAAGGGGTTGTCAATCCCTTCACGGTCACTCGCAAAAGTGAGATCTAATAAAGATAATAAAATAAATATTTTTGGTATTTTTGTTGTATAGATTGGAAAGTAAAGATTGTAAAATAAAATAAATAGGAAGCTAAAATTGTAGATCGGAAACTTATATAATGGAAAATAGACCCGGGGGTCATATGTTTCACTAGTGGCTTCTCTCAAGATAGCATATATTACGGCGGGTGAACAAATTACTGCCGAGCAATTGATAGAAGAGCGCATGGTTATGAGAATATCTAGGCAATGATCATGAATATAGGCATCACGTCCGTGTTAAGTAGACCGAAACGCTTTTGCATCTACTACTATTACTCCACACATCGACCGCTATCCAGCATGCATCTAGAGTATTAAGTTCATAAGAACAGAGTAATGCATTAAGCAAGATGACATGATGTAGAGGGATAAACTCAATCAATATGATATAAACCCCATCTTTCTATCCTCGGTGGCAACAATACAATAGGTGCCTTGCTGCCCCTACTGCCACTAGGAAAGGACACCGCAAGACTGAACCCAAAGCTAAGCACTTCTCCCATTGCAAGAAAGATCAATCTAGTAGGCCGAACTTAACCGATAATTCGAAGAGACTTGCAAAGATATAAAATCAAGCATATAAGAATTCAGAGAAGAACCAAATATTATTCATAGATAAACTTGATCATAAATCCACAATTCATCGGATCCCAGCAAACACACCGCAAAAGAGTATTACATCGAATAGATCTCCAAGAACATTGAGGAGAACTTTGTACTATGGATCAAAGAGAGAGAAGAAGCCATCTAGCTAATAACTATGGACCCGAAGGTCTGCAGTAAACTACTCACACATCATCAGAGAGGCTATGGTGTTGATGTAGAAGCCCTCCGTGATCGATTCCCCCTTCGGCAGATCACCGGAAAAGGCCCCAAGATGGGACCTCATGGGTACAGAAGGTTGCGGTTGTGGAAAAGTGGTTTCGTGGCTCCCCCTGATGTTTTTAGGGTATAAGAGTATATATAGGCGAAAGAAGTACGTCGGTGGAGCTCCGTGGGGCCCATGAGGGTGGGGGGCGCGCCTACCCCCTGGGCGCGCCCTCTTGCCTTGTGGCCGCCTCGCGGAGTTCCAGACTTCAACTCCAAGTCTTCTGGATTGCTTTCGTTCCAAGAAATATCATCGCGAAGGTTTCATTATGTTTGGATTCCGTTTGGTATTCCTTTTCTGCAAAACACTGAAATAGGCAAAAAAACAGAAACTGGCACTGGGCCTTCGGTTAATAGGTTAGTCCCAAAAATAATATAAAAGAGCATATTAAAGCCCATTAAACATCCAGAACAGATAATAAAATAGCATGGAACAATCAAAAATTATACATACGTTGGAGACGTATCAAGCATCCCCAAGCTTAATTCCTGCTCGTCCTTGAGTAGCTAAATGATAAAAACAGAATTTTTTATGTGGATGCTACCTAACATATTTTTCAATGTAATTTTCTTTATTGTGGCATGAATGTTCAGATCCGAAAGATTCAAGACAAAAGTTTAATATTGACATAAAAATAATAATACTTCAAGCATACTAACCAAGCAATTATGTCTTCTCAAAATAACATAGCCATAGAAAGCTCATCCCTAAAAAATCATATAGTTTGGCTATGCTTCATTTTCGTCACACAAAATGCTCCAATCATGCACAACCCCGCTGACAAGCCAAGCAATTGTTTCATACTTTATTATTCTCAAACTTTTTCAACTTTCACACAATATAAGAGCGCGAGCCATGGACATAGCACTATAGGTGGAATAGAATGGTGGTTGTGGAGAAGACAAAAAAGAGGAAGATAGTCTCACATCAACTAGGCGTATCCATGGGCTATGGAGATGCCCATTAATAAATATCAATGTGAGTGAGTAGGGATTGCCATGCAACGGGTGCACTAGAGCTATAAGTGTATGAAAGCTCAACAAAAGAAAGTAAGTGGGTGTGCATCCAACTTGCTTACTCACGAAGACCTAGGGAAATTTGAGGAAGCCCATCATTGGAATATACAAGCCAAGTTCTATAGTGAAAAATTCCCACTAGTATATGAAAGTGACAACATAAGAGACTCTCTATCATGAAGATCATGGTGCTACTTTGAAGCACAAGTGTGGAAAAAGGATAGTAACATTGTCCCATCTCTCTTTTTCTCTCATTTTATATTTTTTGGGCCTTCTCTTTTTTATGGCCTCTTTTTTTCGTCCGGAGTCTGATCCCGACTTGTGGGGGAATCATAGTCTCCATCATCCTTTCCTCACATGGGACAATGCTCTAATAATGAAGATCATCACACTTTTATTTACTTACAATTCAAGAATTACAACTCGATACTTAGAACAAAATATGACTCTATGTGAATGCCTCCGGTGGTGTACCGGGAGGGGCAATGAATCAAGAGTGACATGTATGAAAAATTGTGAATGGTGGCCATGCCACAAATACAATGTCAACTACATGATCATGCAAAGCAATATGACTATGATGAAGCGTGTCATAATAAACGGAACGGTGGAAAGTTGCATGGAAATATATCTCGGAATGGCTATGGAAATGCCATAATAGGTAGGTATGGTGGCTGTTTTGAGGAAGGTAAATGATGGGTTTATGGTACCGGCGAAAGTTGCGCGGCACAAGAGAGGCTAGCAATGGTGGAAGGGTGAGAGTGTGTATAATCCATGGACTCAACATTAGTCATAAAGAACTCACATACTTATTGCAAAAATCTACAAGTCATCAAAACCAAGCACTCCGCGCATGCTCCTAGGGGGATAGATTGGTAGGAAAAGACCATCGCTCGTCCCCGACTGCCACTGATAAGGAAGGCAATCAAAGAAACACCTCATGCTTCAAATTTGTCACACAACGGTTACCATACATGCATGCTACGGGACTTGCAAACCTCAAGACAAGTATTTCTCTTTTCATAATTACTCAACTAGCATGACTCTAATATCACCATCTTCATATCTCACAACAATCATCAAGTATCAAACTTCTCATAGTATTCAATGCACTCTATATGAAAGTTTTTATTATAACCATCTTGAATGCCCATCATATTAGGACTAATTTTATAACCAAAGCAAATTACCATACTGTTCTAAAAGACTCTCAAAATAATATAAGTGAAACATGAGAGATCAATAATTTGTATAAAATAAAACCACCACCGTGCTCTAAAAAGATATAAGTGAAGCACTAGAGCAAAATTATCTAGCTCAAAAGATATAAGTGAAGCACATAGAGTATTCTAATAAATTCTGATTCATATGTTTCTTTCCCAAAAGGTGTGTACAGAAAGGATGATTGTGGTAAACTAAAAATCAAAGACTCAAATCATACAAGACGCTCCAAGCAAAACACATATCATGTGGTGAATAAAAATATAGCCTCAAGTAAAGTTACCGATAGACGAAGACGAAAGAGGGGATGCCTTCCGGTGCATCCCCAAGCTTAGGCTTTTGGTTGTCCTTTAATTTTACCTTGGGGTGCCTTGGGAATCCCCAAGCTTAGGCTCTTGCCACTCCTTATTCCAAAATCCATCAAATCTTTACCCAAAAACTTGAAAACTTCACAACACAAAACTTAACAGAAAATCTCATGAGCTCCATTAGTATAAGAAAACAAACCACCACTTTAAGGTACTGTAATGAACTCATTCCTTATTTATATTGGTTTTAAACCCACTTTATTCCAACTTCTTTATGGTTCATACCCCCCGATACTACCCATAGATTCATTAAAATAAGCAAACAACACACGAAAAACAGAATCTGTCAAAACAGAACAGTCTGTAGCAATCTGATTCATACACATACTTCTGTAACTCAAACAATTCTGAAATAAATTGGTGGACGTGAGTCATTTTTATATTAATCATCTGCAATAAGAATCAACCTAAAAGAACTCTCTAGTAAAAAATGGCATCTAATCTCGTGAGCGCAAAAGTTTCTGTTTTTTACAGCAAGATTGCAAAGACTTCATCCATGTCTTCCCAAAGGTTCTACTTGGCACAAACACTAATTAAAACATAAAATCACATCTAAACAGAGGCTAGATGAATTATTTATTACTAAACAGGAACAAAAAAGCAAAAAAAACAAAAAAAAATTGGGTTGCCTCCCAACAAGCGCTATCGTTTAACGCCCCTAGCTAGGCATAAAAACGGATCTAAGTATTGGCATCTTTGGTATGCAATCCATATGTAGCTCTCATAATAGATTAATAAGGTAATTTAATTTTCTTTCTAGTAAAGTGTTCCATGCCTTTTCCTTAACGGAAATTGGAATCTAATATTTCCTTCTTTTATGTCAATAATTGCACCAATCGTTCTAAGGAAAGGTCTACCAAGAATAATAGGACATGTAGGATTGCAATCTATATCAAGAACGATGAAATCTACGGGCACACAATTCCTATTTTCAACAATAATAACATCATTAATCCTTCCCATAGGTTTCTTAATGATGGAATCCGCAAGGTGCAAATTTAAAGAACAATCATCAAATTCACGGAAACCTAACACATCACACAAAGTTTTTGGAATCGTGGAAACACTAGCACCCAAATCACACAAATCATAGCATTCATAATCTTTAATCTTAATTTTAATAGTAGGTTCCCACTCATAACAAAGTTTTCTAGGGATAGAAACTTCTAGTTCAAGCTTTTCTTCATAGGATTGCATTAAAGCATCAACGATATGTTTAGTAAAAGCTTTATTTTGATTATAAGCATGAGGAGAATTTAACAAGGATTGCAACAAGGAAATATAATCTATCAAAGAGCAATTATCATAATTAAATTCCTTGAAATCCAAAATAGTGGGTTCATTGCTATGTAAAGTTTTGACCTCCTCCATCCCACTTTTATAAATTTTAGCATCAAGATCTAAAAACTCTGAATCATTGGGACGCCTTGTAACTAAAGTTGACTCATCTCCAGTCCCATCTTTATCAAGATTCATATTGGAAAACAAAGATTTAATAGGAGACACATCAATCACGTTTAGATCTTCATCATTATTATCATGAAAACTAGAAGAACACTCTTTCATGAAGCAATCTTTTTTAGCACGCATCCTAGCGGTTCTTTCTTTGCACTCATCAATGGAAATTCTCATGGATTTGAGAGACTCATTTATATCATGCTTAGGTGGAATAGATCTAAGTTTCAAAGAATCAACATCAAGAGAAATCATATCCACATTCCTAGCCAACTCATCAATCTTAAGCATTTTTTCTTCAAGCAAAGCATTGAAATTCTTTTGCGAATTCAGAAATTCTTTAACACTAGTCTCAAAATAAGAGGGCATCTTATTAAAATTTCCATAAGAGTTGTTGTAGGAATTACCATAATTATTAAGGGAATTTCTAGGGAACGGCCTAGAATTAAAGTTTTCTCTATACGCGTTGTTTCCAAAATTGTTCCTACCAACAAAATTCACATCCATAGATTCATTATTATTATCAATAAAAGTGGACAAAGGCATATCATTAGGATCAGAAGAAACATTCTTAATAGCAAAAAATTTCATAAGTTCATCCATCTTTCCACTCAAAACATTAATCTCTTCAATCGCATGAACTTTTTTACTAGTGGATCTTTCGGTGTGCCATTGAGAATAATTAACCATAATATTATCTAGGAGTTTAGTAGATTCTCCTAAAGTGATTTCCATAAAAGTGCCTCCCGCGGCCGAATCTAAAAGATTTCTAGAAGCAAAATTCAGTCCGGCATAATCTTTTTGTATAATCATCCATAAATTCAAACCATGTGTAGGACAATTACGTATAATTAATTTCATCCTCTCCCAAGCTTGTGCAAAATGCTCACGATCAAGTTGCTTAAAATTCATAATATCGTTTCTAAGAGAGATGATCTTAGCGAGAGGAAAATACTTAGAGATAAAAGCATCTTTGCACTTATTCCATGAATCAATACTATTCTTAGGCAAAGAAGAGAACCAAGGTTTAGCACGATCTCTATGAGAAAACGGAAATAGCTTCAATTTAACAATATCATTATCCACATCTTTCTTATTTTGCATATCACACAAATCAACAAAGTTGTTTAGATGGGTAGCGGCATCTTCGCTAGGAAGGCCAGAAAATTGATCTTTCATGACAAGATTCAACAAAGCAGCATTAATTTTATAAGATTCAGCATCGGTAATAGGAGCAATCGGAGTGCTAATAAAATCATTGTTGTTGGTATTGGAAAAGTCACATAATTTCATATTATCTTGAGCCATTGTGACAAACAATCAATCCAACACACAAGCATACAAGAAGAAAGTGAAAAGAGGCAAACGGAAAAGAGGCAAAGAAAAGGCAAAGGTTTTTGAAAATCATTTTAGAAGTGGGGGAGAGGAAAACGAGAGGCGAATGGCAAATAATGTAATGCGAGGGAGAAGAGTTTGTGATGGGTACTTGGTATGTCTTGACTTGAGCGTAGATCTCCCCGGCAACGGCGCCAGAAATGGCTAGTTGACGGGAGATCAAATCTTGACTTGACATGGCGCAAAGCTCCCCGGCAACGGCGGCAGCAATCCTTCTTGCTACCTCTTGAGAATGCGTTTGTTTTCCCTTGAAGAGGAAATGGTGATGCAGCAAAGTAGCGTAAGTATTTCCGTCAGTTTTTGAGAACCAAGGGATCAATCCAGTAGGAGATAACACGCAAGTCACCTAGTACCTGCACAAACAATCAAGAACATTGCAACCAACGCGATAAAGGGGTTGTCAATCCCTTCACGGTCACTCGCAAAAGTGAGATCTAATAAAGATAATAAGATAAATATTTTTGGTATTTTTTTGTATAGATTGGAAAGTAAAGATTGCAAAATAAAATAAATAGGAAACTAGAATTGTAAATCGGAAACTTATATGATGGAAAATAGACCCGGGGGCCACAGGTTTCACTAGTGGCTTCTCTCAAGATAACATATATTACGGTGGGTGAACAAATCACTGCCGAGCAATTGATAGAAGAGCGCATAGTTATGAGAATATCTAGGCAATGATCATGAATATACGCATCACGTCCGTGTCAAGTAGACCAAAACGATTCTAGATCTACTACTATTACTCCACACATCGACCGCTATCCAGCATGCATCTAGAGTATTAAGTTCATAAGAACAGAGTAATGCATTAAGCAACATGACATGATGTAGAGGGATTGACGCCGTAAAGGAAAATAGGAGGCTACGAGGCGGCATATTCAGTATGCTTTTGAACTTACCTCCGTGTAATTCAGCAAAGAAATGAGCTGACAGATTTATGTCTGCAGGTATGCTGACTTGCCGTCCCGAAGAGGAAATGTCCAGACCTCAAGGTGATCTGCTGCAAGAGTTGTCCCAAGGGCACGAGCGAGCTCGGCAAGCAATGCGGAGCGTTGCCAAGGCTTTGTGGCTACCCGCCTCCCCTCCAGGAAGTATGGAGGCGCTTGTGAAGCTATTCCAAGGAGCTCGGCGGCACTTTCGATGACGGAAGGTATCGGCCTGCCGAGAAGGTGCGCGAGAGGCCTGGGCCATGTTGAAAACATGGTACACCAAGCTTGATCCGAATCATATGGCCCGGGTCGGACCACGGGGGTCGGATGGACAAGAAGTTCTAGTTAGTTTGGTATATGACCAAGTAAAGATAGCCGCCAAGTATTTCCAACAGGATTGTAAGCTAGACAGCCTGTTAGACGGCATAGAGGAAGAAGTTTTTGAGTCCAAGTGACTATGTACTTCAATTGACAAATTTGTCCCTAGCTAGATTGTAAAACGATTGTCATGGTAGACCTTTTCGCTTTGACCTCTGGACCCGTAGGTGCGGAGTATTTTCGAATACCGGAGCGGCAATATTGACCGGGGTATGCATGGAAACCAGGCGTAGGGGTCATAGTTGATTGAACAGACAAGTTGTATCCGGCTAGCTATGTTATATTACTTGTTGATTGTAAGGAACATCTTGCAGGGAGAATAATTCCGTTAAGGATTCCTTTCCCTTGGTGAACATGCGTTAGTATGCATGCCCGAACTGTGATTGAAAAATCGCAGTATACATAACATTTGGGGTTCACAGTGTAATTAGGGTATAACATCTTTAGTCCGACGACCAAATATTCCCTTAAGAACGCTAGCATTCGGCTTCACCCAGTCTGTGGTACAAGTCCGGATGACCCGGCTGTAACAATCGCAGAGGTCCTCCCTTTATGCCCTAGCCAAACAAACGGGAACGTAGGGCATAAGCATAGGAGCCAGGCAACCCAGCTTGGAAAAAACTTAAGTCATAACGGTGCATATAATGGTGAAGAAAAGGTACATATGAGGAAAGGACACATATGTGGTGAGCTTGATGCTCGGAAAATAATAATAAGCTTCTGTAAAAGAAGCCCCCAGGCATCGGACAATCGCTTAGAGCTGAACCCGTGGAATGGCCCAGAATGCCGCCAGGCTCAGGGATGTTAAACAATTTTCCAGGCTCGTACATCCTTTAGCTCTTTGCCCAGCAGGGTGTTGGAATCCTGCAACTTGTTCTTATCATCCCTGACCCGTGTCAACACACGTTCGCCTACGGCTAGTTGCCTTTCGGCCTGTTGTTTACCCGCCTGCGCAATTTTCAGTTCCTCTTTCAGTTGATCTACTGATCCTGTCATCGGAAATGCAACAGTATTAACATTACTGGTACATGATTATACTTTTTCTAGATGGAGGGGAACATTACCAGGCGGTGCCTCCTTGGACTTCTCCAGTTCGACGGTAACAACAACTAGCTGAGTCCGGCACTTTTCCAGCTCATGAGGCAGCATGTTGTTCTTCTCTATGAGTACCTGATTATACAATGATCCTTAAATCAGTTGTTTCAACTGATTCAAGTCTCGGGGGCTACTGGTACATGATTACCAGATCTCTACAATGCGTACTTACCCGCATATCTTTCAAATACTGGTCAGTGGCTTTTGTAAGCCCATCCCGAGCAGCTCGGATGTACACATCAGCCGACCTGAAGGCGTCAAACGCCTCTTTAGCAAAGTCGGGGTCACGAAGAGCGGCCCTCCGGCACCGATGATTCATCGCACTCTCTACTTCAGAATTCATGACGGATACATTATCCAAATCCTCTGAAGGAGGACAATCCGACATTACTCCCGTGTCTGCCCCCGCCCTAGAAGCAGGGTCTGGAACATGACTGGTGGGGGTGCGACCGACAGGCTCCTCGGACACAATCCGGAGAACGCTGTTCCTGATAAAACACAGCGGACAATGTCATAGTTCGATGAGACTGTCATAGGGTATATTTAAAGCCATACCTCTTTGAGGCAGGTTCGGCCATGTTGTCATTTTCCTTTCTCTTCGAAGTCCCGCCTGGCGTAGGCGCCGCTCTCTTCTGAGACACCTCTGGTGCAATATGACGCGTCGAGCGCCTCCCCTTTGGAGCACAAGATAGTGCGGCGGGTGAGGCATAATGGGGAAGCTCCTTCGGAGGAAATGTCTCTTGGTTACTTACATTTGAGGCAGGAAGAAGGCCGGGATAATCGGTCGTGATGGCCACTTCTGTGCCATCATAGCTCGCCTGGTAGAAGACTCTCTCCTTGAGCTCTATGAATATGTCCGGATCTTCTTCGAATCCGGGATCAAGGTCCCGGTTATGATCCTCCGACTGTGGAGCGGGGCTATAGATCCCCGCGGCGACCCTCCGCCATTCCTATTTGATGAATGATATGTCTCCAACGTATCTATAATTTTTGATTGCTCCATGCTATATTATCTTCTGTTTTGGACATTATTGGGCTTTATTATTCACTTTTATATTATTTTTGGGACTAACCTATTAACCGGAGGCCCAGCCCAGAAATGTTGTTTTTTTGCCTATTTCAGAGTTTCGCAGAAAAAGAATATCAAACGGAGTTCAAACGGAATGAAACCTTCGGGAAAGAGATTTTTGGAACGAACATGATCCAGGAGACTTGGACCTTATGTCAAGAAACAAAAGAGGAAGCCACAAGGTAGGGGGCGCGGCTACCCTACCAGGCACGCCCTCCACGCTCGTGGGCCCCCTGTTGCTCCACCGACGTACTCCTTCCTCCTATATATACCTACATACCCCCAAATGATCAGATACGGAGCGAAAAACCTAATTCCACCGCCGCAACCTTCTGTACCCACGAGATCCCATCTTGGGGCCTGTTCCGGAGCTCCGCCAGATTTGGCATCGATCACGGAGGGCTTCTACATCAACACCATAGCCCCTCCGATGAAGTGTGAGTAGTTCACCTCAGACGTTCGGGTCTATAGTTAGTAGCTAGGTGGCTTCTTCTCTCTTTTTGGATCTCAATACAATGTTCTCCCCCTCTCTCGTGGAGATCTATTCGATGTAATCTTCTTTTGCGGTGTGTTTGTTGAGACGGATGAACTGTGGGTTTATGATCAAGATTATCTATGAACAATATTTGAATCTTCTGAATTCTTTTATGTCTGATTGGTTATCTTTGCAAGTCTCTTCGAATTATCAGTTTGGTTTGGCCTACTTGATTGATCTTTCTTGCAATGGGAGAAGTGCTTAGCTTTGGGTTCAATCTTGCGGTGTCCTTTCCCAGTGACAGTAGGGGCAGCAAGGCACGTATTGTATTATTGCCATCGAGGGTAACAAGATGGGGTTTTTATCATATTGCATGAATTTATCCCTCTACGTCATGTCATCTTGCTTAAGACGTTACTATGTTCTTATGAACTTAATACTCTAGATGCATGCTAGATAGCGGTTGATGTGTGGAGTAATAGTAGTAGATGCAGGCAGGAGACGGTCTACTTGTCTCGGACGTGATTCCTATATACATGATCATACCTAGATATTCTCATAACTATGCTCAATTCTGTCAATTGCTCAACAGTAATTTGTTCACCCACCGTAAAATACTTAAGCTCTTGAGAGAAGCTACTAGTGAAACCTATGGCCCCCGGGTCTATCTTCATCATATTAATCTTCCAACACTTAGTTATTTCTGTTGCTTTTTACTTTGCTTTTATTTTACTTTGCATCTTTATCATAAAAATACCAAAAAAATTATCCTATCATATCTATCAGATCTCACTCTCGTAAGTGACCGTGTAGGGATTGACAACCCCTTATCGCGTTGGTTGCGAGGATTTATTTGTTTTGTGTAGGTGCGAGGGACTCGCGCGTAGCCTCCTACTGGATTGATACCTTGGTTCTCAAAAACTGAGGGAAATACTTACGCTACTTTGCTGCATCACCCATTCCTCTTCAAGGGAAAACCAACGCAGTGCTCAAGAGGTAGCAAGAAGGATTTCTGGCGCCGTTGCCGGGGAGGCTTACATAAGGTCAAGTGAAGATTTGGACTCCCGACAACGAGCCATTTCTGGCGCCGTTGCCGGGGAGGTCTACGCAAAAGTCAACATACCAAGTACCCATCACAAACCCTTATCTCCCGCATTACATTATTTGCAATTTGCCTCTCGTTTTCCTCTCCCCCACTTCACCCTTGCCGTTTTATTCGCCCTCTCGTTTTCGTCCGCCTCTTTTTCGCTTGCTTTTTGTTTGCTCGTGTGTTGGATTGTTTGTTTGTCACGATGGCTCAAGATAATACCAAATTGTGTGACTTTACCAATACCAACAATAATGATTTCCTTAGCACTCCAATTCCTCCTCTTACCGATACTGAATCTTGCAAAATCAATGCTGCTTTGTTGAATCTTGTTATGAAAGATCAATTCGCCGGCCTTCCTAGTGAAGATGCCGCTACTCATCTAAATAGCTTCGTTGATTTGTGTGATATGCAAAAGAAGAAAGATGTGGATAATGATATTCTTAAATTGAAGCTATTTCCTTTTTCGCTTAGAGATCGTGCTAAAGCTTGGTTTTCGTCTTTGCCTAAAAATAGTATTGATTCTTGGAATAAGTGCAAAGATGCTTTTATCTCTAAGTATTTTCCTCCCGCTAAGATCATCTCTCTTAGAAACGATATTATGAATTTTAAGCAACTTGATCATGAACAGGTTGCACAAGCTTGGGAGAGGATGAAATTAATGATACGTAATTGCCCCACTCATGGTTTGAATTTGTGGTTGATTATACAAATTTTTTATGCCGGATTGAATTTGGCTTCTAGAAATCTTTTAGATTCGGCCGCGGGAGGTACTTTTATGGAAATCACCTTAGGAGAAGCTACTAGACTCCTAGATAATATTATGGTTAATTATTCTCAATGCCACACTGAAAGATATACTAATAAAAAAGTGCATGCGATAGAAGAAATTAATGTTTTGAGTCTTTGTCTACCTTGATTGAGAATAATAATAATGAATCTCTTGAGCACTGCGTTGGTTTTCCCTTGAAGAGGAAAGGGTGATGCAGCAAAGTAGCGTAAGTATTTCCCTCGGTTTTTGATAACCAAGGTATCAATCCAGTAGGAGGCTACGCGCGAGTCCCTCGCACCTACACAAACAAATAAATCCTCACAACCAACGCGATAAGGGTTGTCAATCCCTACACGGTCACTTACGAGAGTGAGATCTGATAGATATGATAGGATAATATTTTTGGTATTTTTGTGATAAAGATGCAAAGTAAAATAAAAGGCACAGTAAAAAGCAAAGGAAATAACTAAGTGTTGGAAGATTAACATGATGAAGATAGACCCGGGGGCCATAGGTTTTCACTAGTGGCTTCTCTCAAGAGCATAAGTATTTTACGGTGGGTGAACAAATTACTGTTGAGCAATTGACAGAATTGAGCATAGTTATGAGAATATCTAGGTATGATCATGTATATAGGCATCACGTCCGAGACAAGTAGACCGACTCTTGCCTGCATCTACTACTATTGCTCCACTCATCGACCGCTATCCAGCATGCATCTAGAGTATTAAGTTCATAAAAACAGAGTAACACCTTAAGCAAGATGACATGATGTAGAGGGATAAATTCATGCAATATGATAAAAAAAACCCCATCTTGTTATCCTCGATGGCAACAATACAATACGTGCCTTGCTGCCCCTACTGTCACTGGGAAAGGACACCGCAAGATTGAACCCAAAGCTAAGCACTTCTCCCATTGCAAGAAAGATCAATCTAGTAGGCCAAACAAAACTGATAATTCGAAGAGACTTGCAAAGATAACCAATCATACATAAAAGAATACAGAAAAGATTCAAATATTGTTCATAGATAAACTTGATCATAAACCCACAATTCATCGGTCACAACAAACACACCGCAAAAGAAGATTACATTGAATAGATCTCCACGAGAGAGGGGGAGAACATTGTATTGAGATCCAAAAAGAGAGAAGAAGCCATCTAGCTAATAACTATGGACCCGAAGGTCTGAGGTGAACTACTCACACTTCATCGGAGGGGCTATGGTGATGATTGAGAAGCCCTCCGTGATCGATGCCCCTTCCGGCGGAGCTCCGGAACAGGCCCCAAGATGGGATCTCGTGGGTACAGAAGGTTGCGGCGGTGGAATTAGGTTTTTGGCTCTGTATCTGATCGTTTGGGGGTACGTAGGTATATATAGGAGGACGGAGCACGTCGGTGGAGCAACAGGGGGCCCACGAGGGTGGAGGGCGCGCCCTAGGGGGGGTAGGCGCGCCCCCTACCTCGTGGCCTCCTCCTTTGTTTCTTGACGTAGGGTCCAAGTCTCCTAGATCTTGTTCGTTCCAAAAATCACGTTTCCGAATGTTTCATTCCGTTTGGACTCCGTTTGATATTCTTTTTCTGCAAAACTCTGAAATAGGCAAAAAATAGCAATTCTGGGCTGGGCCTCCGGTTAATAGGTTAGTCCCAAAAATAATATAAAAGTGAATAATAAAGCCCAATAATGTCCAAAACAGAAGATAATGTAGCATGGAGCAATGAAAAATTATAGATACGTTGGAGACGTATCAAGCATCCCCAAGCTTAATTCCTGCTCGTCCTCGAGTAGGTAAATGATAATAACAGAATTTTTGATGCTGATGCTACTTGGCATAATTTGAATATAATTCTTCTCATTGTGGCATGAATGTTCATATTTGATATGATTCAAGATAAAAGTTTAATGTTGACATAAAAACAATAATATTTCAAGCATACTAACTAAGCAATTATGTCTTATCAAAATAACATAGCCAAAGCAAGTTATCCCTACAAAATCATATAGTCTGGCTATGCTCCATCTTCCCCACACAAAATATTCATATCATGTACGACCCCGGTTTTAGCCAAGCAATTGGTTCATACTTTTAACGCGCTTCAGCCTTTTCAACTCTTACGCAATACATGAGCGCAAGCCATGGATATAGCACTATGGTGGAATAAGGTACAATGGTAGGGGTTATGTGGGAAGACAAAAAAAGGAGAAAGTCTCACATCAACGAGGCTAATCAACAGGCTATGGAGATGCCCATCAATTGATGTTAATGCGAGGAGTAGGGATTGCCATGCAACGGATGCACTAGAGCTATAAGTGTATGAAAGCTCAAAAAGAAACTAAGTGGGTGTGCATCCAACTTGCTTGCTCAGGAAGACCTCGGGCATTTTGAGGAAGCCCATCAACGGAATATACAAGCCAAGTTCTATAATGAAATTTCCCACTAGTATATGAAAGTGACAAAATGAGAGAATCTCTATCCTGAAGACCACGGTGCTACTTTGAAGCACAAGTGTGGTAAAAGGATAGTAACATTGTCCCTTCTCTCTTTTTCTCTCATTTTTTATTTGGGCCTTTTCTCTTTTTTTATGGCCTCTTTTTTTTAGTCCGGAGTCTCATCTCGACTTGTGGGGGAATCATAGTCTCCATCATCCTTTCCTCACTTGGGACAATGCTCTAATAATGATGATCATCACACTTTTAATTACTTACAGCTCATGAATTACAACTCAATACTTAGAACAAAATATGACTCTATATGAATGCCTCCGGCGGTGTACCTGAAGGAAATATGCCCTAGAGGCAATAATAAAGTTATTATTTATTTCCTTATATCATGATAAATGTTTATTATTCATGCTAGAATTGTATTAACCGGAAACATAATACTTGTGTGAATACATAGACAAACAAAGTGTCACTAGTATGCCTCTACTTGACTAGCTCGTTGATCAAAGATGGTTATGTTTCCTAGCCATTGACATGAGTTGTCATTTGATTAACGGGATCACATCATTAGGAGAATGATGTGATTGACTTGACCCATTCCGTTAGCTTAGCACACGATCGTTTAGTATTCTGCTATTGCTTTCTTCATGACTTATACATGTTCCTATGACTATGAGATTATGCAACTCCCGTTTACCGGAGGAACACTTTGTGTGCTACCAAACGTCACAACGTAACTGGGTGATTATAAAGGTGCTCCATAGGTGTCTCCAAAGGTACTTGTTGGGTTGGCGTATTTCGAGATTAGGATTTGTCACTCCAATTGTCGGAGAGGTATCTCTGGGCCCACTCGGTAATGCACATCACTATAAGCCTTGCAAGCATTGTAACTAATGAGTTAGTTGCAGGATGATGTATTACGGAACGAGTAAAGAGACTTGCCGGTAACGAGATTGAACTAGGTATTGAGATACCGACGATCGAATCTCGGGCAAGTAACATACCGATGACAAAGGGAACAACGTATGTTGTTATGCGGTCTGACCGATAAAGATCTACGTAGAATATGTGGGAGCCAATATGAGCATCCAGGTTCCGCTATTGGTTATTGACCGGAGACGTGTCTCGGTCATGTGTACATAGTTCTCGAACCCGTAGGGTCCGCACGCTTAAAGTTCGATGACGGTTATATTATGAGTTTATGTGATTTGATGTACCGAAGGTAGTTCGGAGTTCCGAATGAGATTGGGGACATGACGAGGAGTCTCGAAATGGTCGAGACGTAAAGATCGATATATTGGACGACTATATTCGGATATCGGAAAGGTTCCGAGTGGTTTGGGTATTTGTCGGAGTACCGGGGAGTTACGGGAATATGGGGGAAGAAGTATATGGGCCTTATTGGGCTTTAGCGGAGAGGGAGAGGCAGGCCGCGCACCCCCCCCCATTGACTAGTCCGAGTTGGACTAGGGGGAGGGGCGGTGCCCCCTCCTTCCTTCTCTTCCCTCTTCCCTTTCCTTGACTCCTACTCCTACTACTTGGAAGGGGGGAATCCTACTCCCGGTGGGAGTAGGACTCCTCCTAGGGCGCACCATAGAGAGGGCCGGCCCTCCCCCTCCTCCACTCCTTTATATACGGGGAGGGGGGCACCCCTTGGAGACACAACAATTGATCGTTTGATCTTTTAGCCGTGTGCGGTGCCCCCTCCACCATAGTCCACCTCAATAATACTGTAGCGGTGCTTAGGCGAAGCCCTGCGTCGGTAGAACATCATCATCGTCACCACGCTGTCGTGCTGACGAAACTCTCCCTCAACACTCGGCTGGATCGGAGTTCGAGGGACATCATCGGGCTGAACGTGTGCTGAACTCGGAGGTGTCGTGCGTTCGGTACTTGATCGGTTGGATCGTGAAGACGTACGACTACATCAACCGCGTTGTGCTAACGCTTCCGCTTTCGGTCTACGAGGGTACGTAGACAACACTCTCCCCTCTCGTTGCTATGCATCACCATGATCTTGTGTGTGTGTAGGAAATGTTTGGAAATTACTATGTTCCCCAACAGTGGCATCCGAGCTTGGTTTTATGTGTTGATGTTATATGCACGAGTAGAACACAAGTGAGCTGTGGGCGATATAAGTCATACTTCTTACCAGCATGTCATACTTTGGTTCGGCGGTATTGTTGGATGAAGCGGCCCGGACCGACATTACACGTACGCTTATGCGAGACTGGTTCAACCGACGTGCTTTGCACACAGGTGGCTGGCGGGTGTCAGTTTCTCCAAATTTAGTTGAATGGAGTGTGGCTACGCCCGGTCCTTGCGAAGGATAAAACAGCACCAACTTGAAAAACTATCGTTGTGGTTTTGATGCGTAGGTAAGAACGGTTCTTGCTCAGCCCGTAGCAGCCACGTAAAACTTGCAACAACAAAGTAGAGGACGTCTAACTTGTTTTTGCAGGGCATGTTGTGATGTGATATGGTCAAGGCATGATGCTAAATTTTATTGTATGAGATGATAATGTTTTGTAACCGAGTTATCGGCAACTGGCAGGAGCCATATGGTTGTCTCTTTATTGTATGCAATGCAATCGCCCTGTAATGCTTTACTTTATCACTAAGCAGTAGCGATAGTCGTAGAAGCATAAGATTGGCGAGACGACAACGATGCTACGATGGAGATCAAGGTGTCACGCCGGTGACGATGGTGATCATGACGGTGCTTCGGAGATGGAGATCACAAGCACAAGATGATGATGGCCATATCATATCACTTATATTGATTGCATGTGATGTTTATCTTTTTTGCATCTTATCTTGCTTTGATTAACGGTAGCATTATAAGATGATCTCTCACTAAATTATCAAGGTATAAGTGTTCTCCCTGAGTATGCACCGTTGCGAAAGTTCTTCGTGCTGAGACACCACGTGATGATCGGGTGTGATAGGCTCTACGTTCAAATACAACGGGTGCAAAACAGTTGCATACGCGGAATACTCAGGTTAAACTTGACGAGCCTAGCATATAACAGATATGGCCTCGGAACACGGAGACCGAAAGGTCGAGCGTGAATCATATAGTAGATATGATCAACATAGTGATGTTCACCATTGAAACTACTCCATCTCACGTGATGATCGGACATGGTTTAGTTGATATGGATCACGTGATCACTTAGAGGATTAGAGGGATGTCTATCTAAGTGGGAGTTCTTAAGTAATATGATTAATTGAACTTTAATTTATCATGAACTTAGCCCTGGTAGTATTAACATATCTATGTAGATGAATAGCTCGCGTTTAGCTCCCCTTTTTTATTTTGATATGTTCGTAGAGAAAACTGAGTTGAAAAGATGTTAGTAGCAGTGATGCGGATTAGATCCGTGATCTGAGGATTATCCTCATTGCTGCACAGAAGAATTATGTCCTTGATGCACCGCTAGGTGACAGACATATTGCAGGAGCAGATGCAGACGTTATGAACGTTTGGCTAGCTCAATATGATGACTACTTGATAGTTTAGTGCACCATGCTTAACGGCTTAGAATCGGGACTTCAAAGACGTTTTGAACGTCATGGACCATATGAGATGTTCCAGGAGTTGAAGTTAATATTTCAAGCAAATACCCGAGTTGAGAGATATGAAGTCTCCAATAAGTTCTATAGCCAAAAGATGGAGGAGAATAGCTCAAGCAGTGAGCATGTGCTCAGATTGTCTGGGTACTACAATCGCTTGAATCAAGTGAGAGTTAATCTGCCAAAGAAAATAGTGATTAACAAAATTCTCTAGTCACCATCACCAAGTTACTAGAACTTCGTGATGAACTATAATATGCAAGGGGTGACGAAAACAATTCCCAAGCTCTTCGCGATGCTAAAATCGGCGAAGGTAGAAATCAAGAAAAACATCAAGTGTTGATGGTTGACAAGACCACTAGTTTCAAGAGAAAGGGCAAAGGGAAGAAGGGGAACTTCAAGAAGAACGGCAAGCAAGTTACTACTCAAGTGAAGAAGCCCAAGTCTGTACCTAAGCCTGAGACTAAGTGCTTCTACTGCAAAGGGACTGGTCACTGGAAGCAGAACTGCCCCAAGTATTTGGTGGATAAGAAGGATGGCAAAGTGAACAAAGCTATATTTAATATACAAGTTATTGATGTGTACTTTACTAGTGTTCTAGCAACCCCTTGGTATTTGATACTGGTTCAGTTGCTAAGAGTAGTAACTTGAAACGGGAGTTGCAGAATGAACAGAGACTAGTTAAGGGTGAAGTGACGATGTGTGTTAGAAGTGGTTCCAAGATTGATATGATCATCATCGCACGCTCCCTACACTTTCGAGATTAGTGTTGAACCTAAATAAGTGTTATTTGGTGTTTGCGTTGAGCATGAATATGATTTGATCATGTTTATTGCAATACAGTTATTCATGTAAGCTAGAGAATAATTGTTGTTCTGTTTACATGAATAAAACCTTCTATGGACATACGCCCAATGAAAATGGTTTGTTGGATCTCGATCGTAGTGATACACATATTCATAATATTGAAGCCAAAACATGCAAAGTTAATAATGATAGTGCAACTCATTTGTGGCACTACCGTTTAGGTCATATTGGTGTAAAACACATGAAGAAACTCCATGCTGATGGGCTTTTGGAATCACTTGATTATGAATCACGTGGTACCTGCGAACCATGCCTCATGGGCAAGATGACTAAAACGCCGTTCTCTGGAACTATGGAGCGAGCAACAGATTTGTTGGAAATCATACATACTGATGTATGTGGTCCGATGAATATTGAGGCTCGCGGCAGGTATCGTTATTTTCTGACCTTCACAGATGAATTGAGCAGATATGGCTATATCTACTTGATGAAACATAAGTCTGAAACATTTGAAAAGTTCATATAATTTCAGAGTGAAGTGGAAAATCATCGTAACAAGAAAATAAAGTTTCTACGATCTGATCATGGAGGAGAATATTTGAGTTACGAGTTTGGTCCTCATTTGAAACAATGCGGAATAGTTTCGCAACTCATGCCACCTGGAACACCACAGCGTAATGGTGTGTCCGAACATCGTAGCCGTACTTTATTAGATATTGTGCAATCTATGATGTCTCTTACCGATTTACTACTATCATTTTGGGATTATGCATTAGAGACAGCTGCATTCACGTTAAATAGGGCACCATCTAAATCCGTTGAGACGACACCTTATGAACTTTGGTTTGGCAAGAAACCAAAAGTTGTTGTTTCTTAAAATTTGGGGTTGCGATGCTGATGTGAAAAAGTTTCATCCTAATAAGCTCAAACCCAAATCGGAGAAATGTGTCTTCATAGGATACCCAAAGGAGACAGTTGGGTACACCTTCTATCACATATCCAAAGGCAAGATATTCGTTGCTTATAATGGATCCTTTCTAGAGAAGGAGTTTCTCGCGAAAGAAGTGAGTGGGAGGAAAGTAGAACTTGATGAGGTAACTGTACCTGCTCCCTTATTGGAAAGTAGTTCATCACATAAATCTGTTCCTGTGACTCCTACACCAATTAGAGAGGAAGCTAATGATGATGATCATGTAACTTGAGACCAAGTTACTACCGAACCTCGTAGGTCAACCAGAGTAAGATCCGCACCAGAGTGGTACGGTAATCCTGTTCTGGAGGTCATGTTACTTGACCATGACAAACCTACGAACTATGAGGAAGCGATGATGAGCCCAGATTCCGTAAAATGGCTTGAGGCCATGAAATGTAAGATGGGATCCATGTATGAGAACAAAGTATGTACTTTGATTGACTTGCCCAATGATCGGCGAGCCATTGAGATTAAATGGATCTTCAAGAGGAAGACGGACGCTGATAGTAGTGTTACTATCTACAAAGCTAGAATTGTCGCAAAAGGTTTTCGACAAGTTCAAGGTGTTGACTACTTTGAGAGTTTCTCACTCATATCTATGCTTAAGTCTATCCGAATCATGTTAGCAATTGCCGCATTTTATGAAATCTGGCAAATGGATAAACGAAACTGCATTCCTTAATGGATTTATTAAAGAAGAGTTGTATATGATGCAACCAGAAGGTTTTGTCAATCCTAAAAGTGCTAACAAAATATGCAAGCTCAAGCGATCCATCTATGGACTGGTGCAAGCATCTCGGAGTTGGAATATACACTTTGATAAGTTGATCAAAGCATATAGTTTTATACAGACTTGCGGTGAAGCCTGTATTTACAAGAAAGTGATTGGGAGCACTACAACATTTCTGATAAGTATATGTGAATGACATATTGTTGATCGAAAATAATGTAGAATTATTCTGCAAAGCATAAAGGAGTGTTTGAAAGGAGTTTTTCAAAGAAATACCTCGGTGAAGCTGCTTACATATTGAGCATCAAGATCTATAGAGATAGATCAAGACGCTTGATAAGATTTTCAATGAGTATGTACCTTGACAAGATTTTGAATTAGCTCAAGATGGAACTGTTAAAGAAGGAGTTCTTGCTTGTGTTACAAGGTGTAAAATTGAGTAAGACTCAAAGCCCGACCACGGCAGAAGATAGAAAGAGAATGAAAGTCATTCCCTATGCCTCAGCCATAGGTTCTATAAAGTATGCCATGCTGTGTACCAGATCTATTGTACACCCTGAGTTTGGCAAGGGAGTACAAGAGTGATCTAGGAATAGATCACTAGACAGCGGTCAAAATTATCCTTAGCGGAATAAGGATATGTTTCTTGATTATGGAGGTGACAAAAGGTTCATCGTAAAGAGTTACGTTGATGCAAGCTTTGACACCGATCTGGATGACTCTAAGTCTCGATCTAGATACATATTGAAAGTGGGAGTAATTAGCTAGAGTAGCTCCGTGCAGAGCATTGTTGACATAGAAATTTGCAAAATACATACGGATCTGAATATGGCAGACCCGTTGACTAAACTTCTCTCACAAGCAAAACATGATCACACCTTAGTACTCTTTGGGTGTTAATCACATAGCGATGTGAACTAGATTATTGAATCTAGTAAACCTTTTGGATGTTGGTCACATAACGATGTGAACTATGGTGTTAATCACATGGTGATGTGAACTGTTGGTGTTAAATCACATGGCGATGTGAACTAGATTATCGACTCTAGTGCAAGTGGGAGACTGAAGGAAATATGCCCTAGAGGCAATAATAAAGTTATTATTTATTTCCTTATATCATGATAAATGTTTATTATTCATGCTAGAATTGTATTAACCGGAAACATAATACTTGTGTGAATACATAGACAAACAAAGTGTCACTAGTATGCCTCTACTTGACTAGCTCGTTGATCAAAGATGGTTATGTTTCCTATCCATTGACATGAGTTGTCATTTGATTAACGGGATCACATCATTAGGAGAATGATGTGATTGACTTGACCCATTCCGTTAGCTTAGCACACGATCGTTTAGTATTCTGCTATTGCTTTCTTCATGACTTATACATGTTCCTATGACTATGAGATTATGCAACTCCCGTTTACCGGAGGAACACTTTGTGTGCTACCAAACGTCACAACGTAACTGGGTGATTATAAAGGTGCTCTCCAGGTGTCTCCAAAGGTACTTGTTGGGTTGGTGTATTTCGAGATTAGGATTTGTCACTCCGATTGTCGGAGAGGTATCTCTGGGCCCACTTGGTAATGCACATCACTATAAGCCTTGCAAGCATTGTAACTAATGAGTTAGTTGCAGGATGATGTATTACGGAATGAGTAAAGAGACTTGCCAGTAACGAGATTGAACTAGGTATTGAGATACCGACGATCGAATCTCGGGCAAGTAACATACCGATGACAAAGGGAACAACGTATGTTGTTATGCGGTCTGACCGATAAAGATCTTCGTAGAATATGTTGGAGCCAATATGAGCATCCAGGTTCCGCTATTGGTTATTGACCGGAGACGTGTCTCGGTCATGTCTACATAGTTCTCGAACCCATAGGGTCCGCACGCTTAAAGTTCAATGACAGTTACATTATGAGTTTATGTGATTTGATGTACCGAAGGTAGTTCGGAGTCCCGGATGAGATTGGGGACATGACGAGGAGTCTCGAAACGTTCGAGACGTAAAGATCGATATATTGGACGACTATATTCGGACATCGGAAAGGTTCCGAGTGGTTCGGGTATTTTTCAGAGTACCGGGGAGTTACGGGAATACGGGGGAAGAAGTATATGGGCCTTATTGGGCTTTAGGGGAGAGGGAGAGGCAGGCCGCCCCCCCCCCATTGACTAGTCCGAATTGGACTAGGGGAGGGGCGGCGCCCCCTCCTTCCTTCTCTTCCCTCTTCCCTTTCCTTGACTCCTACTCCTACTACTTGGAAGGGGGGGAATCCTACTCCCGGTGGGAGTAGGACTCCTCCTAGGGCGCGCCATAGAGAGGGCCGGCCCTGCCCCTTCTCCACTCCTTTATATACGGGGAGGGGGCACCCCATGGAGACACAACAATTGATCATTTGATCTTTTAGCGGTGTGCGGTGCCCCCCTCCACCATAGTCCACCTTGATAATACTGTAGCGGTGCTTAGGCGAAGCCCTGCGTCGGTAGAACGTCATCATCGTCACCACACCGTCGTGCTGACGAAACACTCCCTCAACACTCGGCTGGATCGGAGTTCGAGGGACGTCATCGGGCTGAACGTGTGCTGAACTCGGAGGTGTTGTGCGTTCGGTACTTGATCGACCGCATCATGAAGACGTATGACTACATCAACCGCGTTGTGCTAACGCTTCCGCTTTCGGTCTACGAGGGTACGTAGACAACACTCTCCCCTCTCGTTGCTATGCATCACAATGATCTTGCGTGTGCGTAGGAATTTTTGAAATTACTACATTCCCTAACAGTACCGGGATATGCAATGAATCAAGAGTGACATGTATGAAAGAATTATGAACGGTGGCTTTGCCACAAATACAATGTCAACTACATGATCATGCAAAGCAATATGACAATGATGGAGCATGTCATGATAAATGAAATGGTGGAAAGTTGCATGGCAATATATCTCGGAATGGCTATGGAAATGCCATGATAGGTAGGTATGGTGGCTGTTTTGAGGAAGATATAAGGAGGTTTATGTGTGAAAGAGCGTATCGTATGACGGGGTTTGGATGCACCGGCGAAGTTTGCACGAACTCTCAAGGTGAGAAAGGGCAATGCGTGGTACCGAAGAGGCTAGAAAATTGCGGAAAGGTAAGTGTGAGTATAATCCATGGACTCACATTAGTCATAAAGAACTCATATACTTATTGCAAAAATTTATTAGCCCTCGAAGCAAAGTACTACTACGCATGCTCCTAGGGGAAGGGTTGGTAGGAGTTAACCATCGCGCGACCCCGACCGCCACACAAAGGAAGACAATCAACAAATACTTCATGCTCCGACTTCTTTACATAACGGTTCACCATACGTGCATGCTACGGGAATCACAAACTCCAACACATGTATTATTCAATTCCACAATTACTCAACTAGCACAACTATGATATTACCACCTTTATATCTCAAAACAATTATCAAGCATCAATTTTCTCATGATATTAATTAAAGCGAATTTCCATGCTATTTTAAGACTCTCAAAATAATATAAGTGAAGTATGAGAGATCAATAGTTTCTATAAAAAAAATCCACCACCGTGCTCTAAAAGATATAAGTGAAGCACTAGAGCAAAACTATATAACTCAAAAGATATAAGTGAAGCACATAGAGTATTCTAATAATTTATGAATCATGTGTGTCTCTCTCAAAAGGTGTGTACAGAAGAGATGATTGTGGTAAACTAACAAACAAAGACTCAAATAATACAAGACGCTCCAAGCAAAACACATATCATGTGGTGAATAAAAATATAGCTCCAAGTAAAGTTACCGATGGAAGTAGACGAAAGAGGGGATGCCTTCTGGGGCATCCCCAAGCTTTGGCTTTATGGTGTATTTAGATTATCTTGGGGGTGCCATGGTCATCCCCAAGCTTAGGCTCTTGCCACTCCTTGTTCCATAATCCATCAAATCTTTCACCCAAAACTTGAAAACTTCACAACACGAAACTTAGCAGAAAATCTCGTGAGCTCCGTTAGCGAAAGAAAACAAAAGACCACTTCAAGGTACTTTAATGAACTCATTATTTATTTATATTGGTGTTAAACCTACTATATTCCAACTTCTCTATGGTTTATAAACTATTTTAGTAGCCATAGATTCATCAAAATAAGCAAACAACACACGAAAAACAGAATCTGTCAAAAACAGAACAGTCTGTAGTAATCTGTAACTAACGCAAACTTCTGGAACTCCAAAACATCAGCCAAAATAGGACGACCTAGACAATTTGTTTATTGATCAGCAGCAATTGAAATCAAAATTTTATCACGTTCTGGTGATTTTTAACTATTATTTTCGTGAACAGAAAACTTCAGGAAATTTCTGCAAGATCAAATAACTATCATCCAAGAAGATCCTATAGGTTTAACTTGGCACAAACACTAATTAAAACATAAAAACACATCTAACCAGAGGCTAGATCAAATATTTATTCCTAAACAGAAGAAAAAAAGCAAAAAACTAAAAATAAAATTGGGTTGCCTCCCAACAAGCGCTATCGTTTAACGCCCCTAGCTAGGCATAAAAGCAAGGATAGATCTAGGTGTTGCCATCTTTGGTAGGCAGTCCATAAGTGTCTCTCATAATAGATTCATAATGTAATTTCATTTTCTTCCTAGGGAAGTGTTCCATGATTTTCTTTAATGGAAATTGGAATCTAATATTCCCTTCCTTCATATCAATAATTGCACCAATCGTTCTAAGGAAATGTCTACCAAGAATAATAGGACATGAAGGATTGCAATCTATATCAAGAACAATAAAATCTAAGGGCACATAGTTCCTATTAGCAACAATAAGAACATCATTAATTCGTCCCATAGGTTTCTTAATAGTGGAATCCACAAGGTGCAAGTTTAGAGAGCAATCATCAAAATCACGGAAACCTAGCAAATCGCACAAAGTTTTGGGAATAGTGGAAACACTAGCACCCAAATCACATAAAGCATAGAACTTATGATCCTTAATCTTAATTTTAATAGTAGGTTCCCACTCATCATAGAGTTTTCTAGGGATAGAAACTTCCAACTCAAGCTTTTTCTTCATAAGATTGCATCAAAGCATCAACGATATGTTTGGTAAAAGCTTTAATTTGACCATAAGCATGAGGAGAATTTAGCACGGATTGCAACAAGGAAATACAATCTATCAAAGATCAATTTTCATAATTAAATTCCTTGAAATCCAAAATAGTGGGTTTATTAACATCTAGGGTTTTGATTTCTTCAATCTCACTTTTATCAAGTTTATCATCAAGATCTAAAAACTCCGAATTTTTGGAACCCCTTCTAGGTAAAGGTGGATCATATTCAGTCCCATCATTATCAAGATTCATATTGCAAAACAAAGATTTAATAGGGGACACATCAATAACTTTTAGATTTTCATCTTTATTTTCATAGAAATTTGAAGAACACGCTTTCATAAAGCAATCTTTCTTAGCACACATCCTAGCGGTTCTTTCTTTGCACTCATCAATGGAAATTCTCATGGCTTTGAGAGACTCATTGATATCATGCTTAGGAGGAATAGATCTAAGTTTTAAAGAATCAACATCAAGAGAAATTCTATCAACGTTCCTAGCCAATTCATCAACTTTAAGCAATTTCTCTTCAAGCAAAGCATTGAAATTCTTTTGTGAATTCATAAACTCTTTAACACTAGTCTCAAATTCAGAGGGCAGCTTATTAAAATTTCCATAAGAGTTGTTGTAGGAATTACCATAATTATTAGAGGAATTGCTAGGATAAGGCCTAGGATTAAAGTTTCCTCTATACGCGTTGTTACCAAAATTATTCCTACCAACGAAATTCACATCCATAGATTCATTATTATTCTCAATCAAAGTAGACAAAGGCATATCATTAGGATCGGAAGAAACACTCTTAGTAGCAAATAATTTCATAAGTTCATCCATCTTTCCACTCAAAACATTAATGTCTTCTATCGCATGCACTTTTTTATTAGTAGATCTTTCAGTGTGCCATTGAGAATAATTAACCATAATATTATCTAGGAGTTTAGTAGCTTCTCCTAAAGTGATTTCCATAAAAGTGCCTCCCGCGGCCGAATCTAAAAGATTTCTAGAAGCAAAATTCAATCCGGCATAATTTTTTTGTACAATCATCCACAAAATCAAGCCATGAGTAGGGCAATTACGTATCATTAATTTCATCCTGTCCCAAGCTTGTGCAACATGTTCATGATCAAGTTGCTTAAAATTCATAATTTCGTTTCTAAGAGAGATGATCTTAGCGGGAGGAAAATACTTAGAGATAAAAGTATCTTTGCACTTATTCCAAGAATCAATACTATTTTTAGGCAAAGACGAAAACCAAGCTTTAGAACGATCTCTAAGCGAAAAAGGAAATAGCTTCAATTTAACAATATCATTATCAACATCTTTCTTCTTTTGCATATCACATAAATCAATGAAGCTATTTAGATGAGTAGCGGCATCTTCACTAGGAAGGCCGGCGATTGATCTTTCATAACAAGATTCAACAAAGGAGCATTGATTTCACAAGATTCAGTATCGGTAAGAGGAGCAATCGGAGTGCTAAGGAAATCATTATTGTTGGTATTGGTAAAGTCACACAATTTGGTATTATCTTGAGCCATGGTGACAAACAAGCAATCCAACACACGAGCAAACAAGAAGCAAGTGAAAAAGAGGCGAACGGAAAAGAGAGGGCGAATAAAACGGCAAGGGTGAAGTGGGGAAAGGAAAACGAGAGGCAAATGGCAAATAATGTAATGCGGGAGATAAGGGTATGGGTACTTGGTATGTTGACTTTTGCATAGACCTCCCCGGCAACGGCGCCAGAAATCCTTCTTGCTACCTCTTGAGCACTGCGTTGGTTTTCCCTTGAAGAGGAAAGGGTGATGCAGCAAAGTAGAGTAAGTATTTCCCTCAGTTTTTGAGAAACAAGATATAAATCCAGTAGGAGGCTACGCACGAGTCCCTCGCACCTACACAAACAAATAAATCCTCACAACCAACGCGATAAGGGGTTGTCAACCCCTACACGGTCACTTACGAGAGTGAGATCAGATAGATATGATAGGATAATATTTTTAGTATTTTTGTGATAAACATGCATAGTAAAATAAAAGGCAAAGTAAAAAAGCAAAGGAAATAACTAAGTGTTGGAAGATTAATATTATGAAGATAGACCCGGGGGCCATAGGTTTTCACTAGTGGCTTCTCTCAAGAGCATAAGTATTTTATGGTGGGTGAACAAATTACTGTTGAGCAATTGACAGAATTGAGCATAGTTATGAGAATATCTAGGTATGATCATGTATATAGGCATCACGTCCGAGACAAGTAGACCAACTCCTGCCTGCATCTACTACTATGACTCCACTCATCGACCGCTATCCAGCATGCATCTAGAGTATTAAGTTCATAAAAACAGAGTAACGCCTTAAGCAAGATGACATGATGTAGAGGGATAAATTCATGCAATATGATAAAACCCCATCTTGTTATCCTCGATGGCAACAATACAATACGTGCCTTGCTGCCCCTACTGTCACTGGGAAAGGACCCCGCAAGATTGAACCCAAAGCTAAGCACTTCTCCCATTGCAAGAAAGATCAATATAGTAGGCCAAACCAAACTGATAATTCGAAGAGACTTGCAAAGATAACCAATCATACATAAAAGAATTCAGAAAAGATTCAAATATTGTTCATAGATAAACTTGATCATAAACCAACAATTCATCGGTCTCAACAAACACACCGCAAAAGAAGATTACATCTAATAGATCTCCACGAGAGAGGGGGAGAACATTGTATTGAGATCAAAAGAGGGAAGAAGCCATCTAGCTAATAACTATGGACCCGAAGGTCTGAGGTAAACCACTCACAGTTCATCGGAGGGGCTATGGTGATGATGTAGAAGCCCTCCGTGATCGATGCCCCTTCCGGTGGAGCTCTGGAACAGGCCCCAAGATGGGATCTTGTGGGTACAGAAGGCTGCGGCGGTGAAATTAGGTTTTTGGCTCCGTATCTGATCGTTTGGGGGTACGTAGGTATATATAGGAGGAAGGAGTACGTCGGTGGAGAAACAGGGGGCCCACGAGGGTGGAGGGCGCGCCCCCTACCTCGTGGTCTCCTCGTTTGTTTCTTGACATAGGGTCCAAGTCTCCTGGATCTTGTTCGTTCCAAAAATCACGTTTCCGAAGGTTTCATTCCGTTTGGACTCCGTTTGATATTCTTTTTCTGCGAAACTCTGAAATAGGCAAAAAACAACAATTCTGGGCTGGGCCTCCGGTTAATAGGTTAGTCCCAAAAATAATATAAAAGTGTATAATAAAGCCCAATAATGTCCAAAACAGAAGATAATATAGCATGGAGCAATCAAAAATTATAGAGACGTTGGAGACGTATCATGCGTGCTAAGAAAGATTGTTTTATGAAAGCGTGTTCTTCAAATTTCTATGAAAATAAAGATGAAGATCTAAAATTTATTGATGTGTCCCCTATTAAATCTTTGTTTTGCAATATGAATCTTGATTATGATGGGACTGAATATGATCCACCTTTACCTAGAAGGCGTTCCAAAAATTCAGAGTTTTTAGATCTTGATGCAAAAATTGGTAAACGTGGGATTCAAGAGACATTAGAAGCTAATAAACCCACTATTTTGGATTTCAAGGAATTTAATTATGATAATTGATCTTTGATAGATTGTATTTCCTTGTTGCAATCCATGCTAAATTCTCCTCATGCTTATACTCAAAATAAAGCTTTTACTAAACATATCGTTGATGCTTTGATGCAATCTTTTGAAGAAAAGCTTGAGTTGGAAGTATTTATCCCTAGAAAACTTTATGATGAGTGGGAACCTACTATTAAAATTAAGATTAAAGATCATGAGTTCTATGCTTTATGTGATTTGGGTGCTAGTGTTTCCATTATTCCCAAAACTTTGTGCGATTTGCTAGGTTTCCGTGATTTTGATGATTGCTCTTTAAACTTGCACCTTGCGGATTCCACTATTAAGAAACCTGTGGGACGAATTAATGATGTTCTTATTGTTGCGAATAGGAACTATGTGCCCTTAGATTTTATTGTTCTTGATATAGATTGCAATCCTTCATGTCCTATTATTCTTGGTAGACATTTCCTTAGAACAATTGGTGCAATTATTGATATGAAGGAAGGGAATATTAGATTCCAATTTCCATTAAAGAAGGGCATGGAACACTTCCCTAGGAAGAAAATAAAATTTCCATATGAATCTACCATGAGAGCCACTTATGGACTGCCTACCAAAGATGGCAACACCTAGATCTATCCTTGCTTTTATGCCTAGCTAGGGGCGTTAAACGATAGCGCTTGTTGGGAGGCAACCCAATTTTATTTTTAGTTTTTTGCTTTTTTTCTTCTGTTTAGGAATAAATATTAGATCTAGCCGCTGGTTAGATGTGTTTTTATGTTTTAATTAGTGTTGGTGCCAAGTTAAACCTATAGGATCTTCTTGGATGATAGTTATTTGATCTTGCAGTAATTTCCAGAAACTTTCTATTCACGAAAATAATTGTTAAAAATCACCAGAACGTGATAAAATATTGATTCATTGCTGCTGATCAATAAACAAATTGCCTAGGTCATCCTATTTTGGCTGATTTTTTGGAGTTCCAGAAGTTTGCGTTAGTTATAGATTACTACAGACTGTTCTGTTTTTGACAGATTCTGTTTTTCGTGTGTTGTTTGCTTATTTTGATGAATCTATGGCTAGTAAAAATAGTTTATAAACCATAGAGAAGTTGGAATACAGTAGGTTTAACACCAATATAAATAAATAATGAGTTCATTACAGTACCTTGAAGTGGTCTTTTGTTTTCTTTCGCTAACGGAGCTCACGAGATTTTCTGCTGAGTTTTGTGTTGTGAAGTTTTCAAGTTTTGGGTGAAAGATTTGATGGATTATGGAACAAGGAGTGGAAAGAGAGTAAGCTTGGGTATGCCCATGGCACCCCCAAGATAATCTAAGGATACCATAAAGCCAAAGCTTGGGGATGCCCCGGAAGGCATCCCTTCTTTCGTCTACTTCCATCGGTAACTTTACTTGGAGCTATATTTTTATTCACCACATGATATGTGTTTTGCTTGGAGCGTCTTGTTTGAGTCTTTATTTGTTAGTTTACCACAATCATCCTTGCTGTACACACCTTTTGAGAGAGACACACATGATTCGGAAATTATTAGAATACTCTATGTGCTTCACTTATATCTTTTGAGTTATATAGTTTTGCTCTAGTGCTTCACTTATGTCTTTTAGAGCACGGTGGTGGATTTGTTTTATAGAAACTATTGATATCTCATGCTTCACTTATATTATTTCGAGAGTCTTAAAATAGCATGGAAATTTGCTTTAATTAATATCATGAGAAATTTGATGCTTGATAATTGTTTTGAGATATAAAGGTGGTAATATCATAGTTGTGCTAGTTGAGTAATTGTGGAATTGAAAAATACATGTGTTGGAGTTTGTGATTCCCATAGCATGCACGTATGGTGAACCATTATCTAACGAAGTCGGAGCATGAAGTATTTGTTGATTGTCTTCCTTTGTGTGGCGGTCGGGATCGCGCGATGGTTAACTCCTACCAACCCTTCCCCTAGGAGCATGCGTAGTAGTACTTTGCTTCGAAGGCTAATAAATTTTTGCAATAAGTATATGAGTTCTTTATGACTAATGTGAGTCCATGGATTATACGCACACTTACCTTTCCGCAATTTTCTAGCCTCTTCGGTACCGCGCATTGCCCTTTCTCACCTTGAGAGTTGGTGCAAACTTCGCCGGTGCATCCAAACCCCGTGATATGATACGCTCTATCACACATAAACCTCCTTATATCTTCCTCAAAACAGCCACCATACCTACCTATCATGGCATTTCCATAGCCATTCCAAGATATATTGCCATGCAACTTTCCACCGTTTCATTTATCATGACATGCTCCATCATTGTCATATTGCATTGCATGATCATGTAGTTGACATTGTATTTGTGGCAAAGCCACCGTTCATAATTCTTTTATACATGTTGCTCTTGATTCATTGCATATCCCGGTACACCGCCGGAGGCATTCATATAGAGTCATATTTTGTTCTAAGTATTGAGTTGTAATTCATGAGTTGTAAGTAAATAAAAGTGTGATGATCATCATTATTAGAGCATTGTCCCAAGTGAGGAAAGGACGATGGAGATTATGATTCCCCCACAAGTCGGGATGAGTCTCCGGACTAAAAAAAAGAGGCCATAAAAAAAGGAGAAAAGGCCCAAAAAAATGAGAGAAAAAGAGAGAAGGGACAATGTTACTATCCTTTTACCACACTTGTGCTTCAAAGTAGCACTGTGATTTTCATAATAGAGAGTCTCTCATTTTGTCACTTTCATATACTAGTGGGAAATTTCATTATAGAACTTGGCTTGTATATTCAAATGATGGGCTTCCTCAAATGCCCGAGGTCTTCGTGAGCAAGCAAGTTGGATGCACACCCACTTAGTTTCTTTTTGAGCTTTCATACACTTATAGCTCTAGTGCATTCGTTGCATGGCAATCCCTACTCCTTGCATTAACATCAATTGATGGGCATCTCCATAGCCCGTTGATTAGCATCGTTGATGTGAGAGTTTCTCCTTTTTTTGTCTTCCCACATAACCCCTACCATTGTACCTTATTCCACCATAGTGCTATATCCATGGCTTGCGCTCATGTATTGCGTAAGAGTTGAAAAGGCTGAAGCGCGTTAAAAGTATGAACCAATTGCTTGGCTAAAACCGGGGTCGTACATGATATGAATATTTTGTGTGGGGAAGATGGAGCATAGCCAGACTATATGATTTTGTAGGGATAACTTGCTTTGGCTATGTTATTTTGATAAGACATAATTGCTTAGTTAGTATGCTTGAAATATTATTGTTTTTATGTCAACATTAAACTTTTATCTTGAATCATATCAAATCTAAACATCTATGCCACAATAAGAAGAATTACATTCAAATCATGCCAAGTAGCATTCCGCATAAAAAATTCTGTTTTTATCATTTACCTACTCGAGGACGAGCAGGAATTAAGCTTGGGGATGCTTGATACGTCTCCAACGTATCTATAATTTTTGATTGCTCCATGCTATATTATCTTCTGTTTTGGACATTATTGGGCTTTATTATTCACTTTTATATTATTTTTGGGACTAACCTATTGTGACACCCCAAAACTTTGACCTTGTTTTATTTATTAAAATTTTGCCAGGAAATAAAACTTTTCCATTTGTCAAGATTTACCCTTTTGTTATTTTGGATTTTTACCTCTAGTGGAAAAACCTTCAAAGAGTATTGTTGGACTTATATGCCCTCTTTATAAAACAATTCTTTAACAATGGGTTTAATTGCAAGATTTGTTTTCTCAGAGCTTTATTCTCTCAGAAATGATTTCTTTGAATTTGGAGCCTGTTTTGCACTCCAACCATTTGATAAATGCCTTTAAAATTTCCACCAAAATTTGGGGATGTCATGTGATGTTTACACATCACTTTTATGCAAAAATACCTTTTGGCCATTGGAGATTTTGAGCTCTACACCAACTTTTCCAATCTGGTCCAGTAGGCACTTTTGCACTACAACCCATTTAAATATTTCTTTAAAAATTCTTCCAAGTGTTTGGAGATGTCAGTGGATGCCTACAATTCAACTCTATGGAAAAACCCAGTGATATTCTTTGAAAAATTTGAGTGAATCACCCTCTTTCGCATTCTGGCCCAATTTGGTGATTTGTACTACAACCTTATTTCATTTTGCTCTAGTGACCCTGAGCTTTTTCCTACTTGTAGCCCTCCCTTCAAAACCCTTAAGTCCAGGAGAGTGGACTCATTGGAGGTTTTTAAGTGCATGCTATAAACCCTTTTTCTTTCTGTCCAAAACTAGAGTTTTGCAAAACTTGAACTAGCAAGTTTCTGGTTTTGCCCATATGATCTTGACTTCATCATCCACACCTAAAGAGACCCCGATCTGGAGATTTTGGCCACTCCAAGAGTTGCCTAAGTGCACTTGGCATTCTGTCGAGCACTTGGTGTGCACAGTCAGTTTTGGGCATGTTTCCTAGTTTGCACTGTGAACTTGCTCCAATGACCCAGCAACCTTGTCCACTGAACTCCTAGCTGTCTCTATCCTAGTCCTGTTAATTGCCAGCCCCACCCTCGCGCTCTAGACCGCCCTGGCATTTCATCGAGCAGGTTCCGTGCGTGCTCTGGGCGCGCCCAGAGCGCACGTTTTGCACGCGCGCGCACTGAGCCGCCGCGCCGCACTGCCGCACTCAACGCGACCCGTCCCTGGCCCCTGCTCACCTGCTGAGCAGCGCACTAGCCTCGCCCACTCCCAACGCCACCCCTGGCGCCCTGCAGCGCCGCTGGCAGAGCTCTTGGTGGCACGCCGGCATCGGCAGCGAACCTCTGACATGGACGGCGCCGCCCAAGCCACCCCAGCGCGCCAGCTGCCCCTGTGAACAGCCCGGTCTTATCCCGAAGCTCGTCGGCACGCACTCGTCACCGCCACATCGCCCTGCAGCTACAGCACGGCTGTCGCCGGCGATCTTATCTTCAGCCGCCGCGGTCCAACCTCGGGCGCCTATTTAAGGGACCCCCGAGCTCGTGCAAGACCTCAGGCGACCTCAGACCCTCCCCGTAGAGCTTCCCTAGCAGTGGATTGACCGGAGAAGACCGTCTTCACCAACTCCGGCCAGTTTGGCCGCCGCCGAACTCCGGTGAAATACGTCGCAGCCAGCCACTCTCTCGCCCAACCAGCGCCACCAGTAGCTTCCTCTTGTCCTTGCGGAGCTGGCCAGCAACCCAACCTCGATCGGAGACCACCGGAGCCCAAAAACCACTTCTCACCCGTAGCCCCCTCCGCCGCGGAGCTCGCCGCCGGCGATTCCTTCCACCTCCGACGACCCAGCTTCCACCAAGAGGACCACCCCAGTCTGGCCGTTCCATCCCTGCCCTCGGATGCCCGTGAGGCGCTGCCGTTCGTCGACGGCGATCGCCGGAGTCCCGCTCCCGTCGGGTAGAGAAGAGGAGGGAGAGGGAGGAACGGTCAAACCTGACCAGTGGGCCCTCTGGACCCACTGTCAGTGACCCGCGCGCCGTCTTCTCTGTTTTAAGTGAAGGCGCATAAGTCCCGAGTACGTCTCCTCTGCTGCGAAAGCGTATTCCCCTCGAAGCGTTTTCCTTTTTCTGGTTTTATTAAAAACAGAGTTTTGACCAGACTTTGACTAGCTATAACTTTTAAAATAAAACTCCAAATGAATTGATTCTTTTTCCTACCTCTCCCAAATTTCATCTAGTTTATTTTAAGATTTATTTAAAAAATATTTGAGACAACTTTTTGTACTGTGTTTGAAATATTTGTTATTTGGATATTTTGCAAAATAGGGATAATGGAGAGAAGAGAAAGCTTTCAAAAAGTGCATCCTTTGCATACTCTTGAAGGCAAGCCTTTCTGGACTCTGGCATAATATTTTTTTGTGGTGTTCTGTACGATTACAACACCATTTGACTTGGAGTATGCGTTATCTTTATGTAACGATAAAGTCTCGTGCATGAGTGCTTTTTGGAGATATTTTGTGGTCAGCAATGGATACGCTAGTGATTTGGATCATCCTCGTGAGCTCCTCATGCATACCGGAAGGAAGCCGGGAAAGTCGTGGTCTTGGGTAGACACGAGCTTGTCCCTAGTCCCTCGTCGAGACGAGTATGTCCGGTATGGCATGGTGAGGCTTGATGAGTGGTGATTTATTCCATTAATGGCAATATTGTTGGAGGACATTTGGACCACCTGAGTCGGTCGTAGGTCGAGTCTTGATCAGTAGCTTCCCTATTTGTTGGTACCACCACTTGTCCCTGTCGCAGACGGGGTATGGTTCAGTAAGTTGTCAACCCCTTACCAAAGCACACACCGTACAGAGAGGCCATAGTGGAAGATACCTGAGGCCTCCGGTAGGCATGCCACTTGGTCCGGGGGCATGGGTGTTTCCGGTTGGGACCGAGAGGGGGGCACCCCTTAGAGCGCGCGAATAGAAATTTGATCCCATGCTACGTCGAGGTTGTAGCCTCCCCACTTAGAGTTTTGCTTGGCAGGTGTCGTGGGTGATTCCAGACACCGGTGAGTTAAGCTGGTGTGTGCAGGTCGGGCGTGTTTTCAATTAAAAGGCCGTAGGCGGAATTATTCCCGATGGGCTAAATAAATCCGTTACTCGTGGGTGAAGAGTACACCCTCTTCAGAGGTCATATCTTTTGGATAGCCATGTTCATGAGTAAGGACCACAATCTGAGTGAAATCTAGTAACGGTATTCGGATGGAGAACGATTTAACTAGAACTCCGTGACGGTTTTCGGAAGGAGACACGGCTAACTGGATCATAGTAACGGTATTCGGATGGAGAACGAATTAGCTAGAACTCAGTGACGGTCTTCGGATGGAGAAACGGCTAGACCAGATTTTTGTTTATGACCTGTGACATCTGAGGATCATGTTTTAATTTTATTATTAATATGGACTAACCATTTACATTATGTATTTTATTGAGTATCCCTGGGATGGTTCTACCTCCTGGATATTCACTGTGATTATTCTTTTATAAGCCCTTTCTGTGGTGTCGCTCAGACGCCCGACTGCGGCATGCTTGTTGTTTATTTATCTTTTATAAGCCCTTTATGTGGTGTCGCTTAGACGCCCGATTGCGGCATCCTTGTTGTTTATTTATCTTTTATAAGCCCTTTATGTGGTGTCGCTTAGACGCCCGACTGCGGCATGCTTGTTGTTTATTTATCTTTTATAAGCCCTTTCTGTGGTGTCGCTCAGACGCCCGAGTGCGGCATCATTAATTTATTTGCAACCTTTCGAGGAGTCATTTTAGACACTCGCTCAGTGCATTTCTTTTACTTCCGTATTGCACGTCCATATTTTCTCTGCACGCGTGCATCTCAGATTTTTGTTTACTTCATGGCAGACTTATCATCATAAATGTTTCGGAGTATGATTTATCTCCTGTTATATTATACCCGTGTTCTTAATGTTTGCGAGTACATTCAAACGTACTCACTGGCTTGTCCCTGGCTATTGTCTTGGCCAGATTTTCGCGCATGGAGATAAGCATCGCGGTGACAGCCTCGGAACCTACGTATTGACGATAGCAGCCTCGCGAAGATAGGAGTTATCCTAGTCAGCTGTTCTTGTGGGAATGGAGTCCCATAGACGCAGTTGTATCGCAGACCGCTTCCGCCATCAACCACTAGAAACCAAATGTTGTACTCCTAGGCCACAATGGTCTTGTACTACATATTTTTGTACCTTGCTTGGAATTCTTGTATCAAGTTGGTGTCTCATCAGCTAACAGTAATCCCGGGGCTGGTGAGCACAAAGGCCGTTTTCTGGGAAATTATTATCCCAAAAATCCGGTCGTGACACCTATTAACCGGAGGCCCAGCCCAGAATTGCTGCTTTTTGCCTATTTCGGAGTTTCGCACAGAAAGAATATCAAACGGAGTTCAAACGGAATGAAACCTTCGGGAAAGTGATTTTTGGAACGAACATGATCCAGGAGACTTGGACCTTACGTCAAGAAACAAAAGAGGAAGCCACGAGGTAGGGGGCGCGCCTACCCCCCCAGGCGCGCCCTCCACCCTCGTGGGCCCCTTGTTGCTCCACCGACGTACTCCTTCCTCCTATATATACCTACGTACCCCCAAACGATCAGATACGGAGCCAAAAACCTAATTCATTACAAGGATCCGGGTCTATTGCAAAAAAATCGTTTGTGGCAATACATGATGTTTCGTGGCGATAAGTACCTATTGCAACGAAATGACATTCGTTGGCAGCCGTTGCGACTGGACACATGGTAATAGGTTATTACCACGAAAAAGAAATTGTGGCAATAAAGTGTGCTATTGCAACAACCATGCGGGAAGTTGCCACATGTTTTCCTGTGGCAACACTCACTTGATGCCACAATTTGATTTGTGGAGATAGCTTTAATGCAACATGTAACGAATTGTGGAGATTGATATCTCGTAGCGATAGACATTTGTGGCAACAACCTATGCCAACGACGACCATTTCGTGGCGCAATACTCTTCCGTGGCAATAGTCAATTGTGGCAACAAACTATGGCAACAATCCTTGTTTTCGTGGTATTAGGCATGTTGCCACGATCCACTATACTTGTGGCAATAAACTATGGCAACAATCCTTGTTTTCGTGGCATTAGGCATGTTGCCACGACCCACTGCGCTTGTGGCATTAACTTATGGCAACAAATATTCGAATCGTCGTAACAGGAAATTGCAACGTACTTGTTTTTATGGTGATAAATAGGTATCACAACAGGTAAAAACTTTGTAGCGAGAAATTATTGCGACAATTTATACTTTCCGTGGCGATACTCTATTTGAACAAACTTACTTTGGTGGCGCCAAACTATTATCGCATCGTGAAATTTTTTGTGGCGCCAAGCTATTACAACAATATAAAGTGCTCCGTTGCAACATCCTAGTGCAACAAAACAGATAGGCGTAGCGAATGAGATATAACACAACACTATATTTTTAGTGGTGCTAGCATGTGGCAACCGAAAGTGGGTTGTGGTAATAGTCTATTGCAACCGTAAAAAAAATACAGGCTTTCGATTACAATATTCAAAACCATATGTATAATATGCAGATTCATAAAATTCATAATTCTCATAGCAAATATCCATCAAAAGAAACTCAAATGTAATTTAGCCACCCTAATTTACTTTGAAGGCTAAACTGCCCGTGATCTAGAGTCCAATCCAGCTAGTTCTTTGGATCCTGCAATCAAGAAACAAAAAAGTTCTTGTTAATTAGTCGAACATAACATACGTCATACAATTATTCCAGCCCCATTGTTAAAAACTATCGCCAGACTAACTAGACTAATACTGTGTCAGCAAGCATGTGACTAAGGGATCAGAACAACAATACACGTGTAAATGTCTAAAGCACAACCACAAGTACATCTACTAAAAGCTTCTTTTTTGAGAAAACACATTGGTTTAACTTAACGGTGCCGGGCTGAATCACCCAAAGCACAGGCAGCCACAAGGGCTGGTACATCGGCCTCCCATTCCAAATAGTGGTTAGGTTCTAACATCCTACCAAGACTAGCAAGCTCATGAGAGTTTGCCGAGCAACGACATACATTTATTTCATAATAAGAAAACCATAATTTGAGCGGGTACTTGGTATCCTCAATAACAGCAGCATGGGCTGACAAGTCAACCTTATTGATATTAAGTGCTTCCATCAGGAGTTGCGAGTCCGTTTAAAAAATGACTCTCACGACCCCCATATCAGCGGCAAGAGATACTGCATGGGACATTGCAGTGGACTCATCAGCGAAGGTATTACGCGCATCCTCATGACATCCTGCTCATGCATACAGAATGGTGCCATTGTCCGATCGTACATCTACTAAAATCTTCGGCTATCAATTTAAGTTAAGACTAGATGTATAGTTTCAGTTAAGTTCATGTCCCTAGCTAGCACATATTCCTTTTTCATTTAAGTTGTGACTCGATGCAGCAACACATGGTAAAAGAGAAGAAGCAGCTAGCTAACAATGAAGACCAATGACGTTTAAAATGCAGGTAAACATGAAGAGAAAGCAAAGGTTGTGACTTACCATTGCTTTAAACATTCGAGAATGCCTTGCTGCAGCTTGTATGAGCGCATTTGAAGAAATAGCAGTTGGCCTTGAACCTGGAGTCTTATTAGGACTAGATCTCTATAAAAAATATTTTGCAGGTTTGGATTACTATTTTCTTTGTCAACCCTCTTCGTAGGCACCTACAAATAGAAGTGCACATCTAGCAATGCAAGTAAGCAACATAAATCTTACATGGTCGGAAGCATATGACTGTAATCACCTGTTGGGTTCCCATCTGTTGGCTCAATTCTACAAACTTTGCCATCATGTTTCTTTCAAATTCCAGTCTTGATGTTCGCTCCTCTTGCAACAATCTTTCCCTTTCAGCACACTCTTCTTTTAACCTCTCCTCAAGTTGTTCTCTCTCAGCATGCTCCAAGTTAATCCTCTCTTGTGTGTTTGCACGTTCAGCTTGTAGTTGATCTTCTAATTCGTTGACCTGCTGGCTAAGCTGAGAGTTTCGCTCCTGGGTGGCTGCTGTAGCACGAGCTTGCTCTTCGATCTGGATACGAAACCTTTCAGAACCAGTTGAAGTTTTGGCCATGTATCCGTACGCACGAGGTTGCGATGACTTGCATTCCAGAGTGTCTTTGTAAGCGGTCTGGAAAATATTGTTTTTCTGCTCACTTGAAAGTGGACCTTCAGTTTTAGTTTCTTTGATTTTAACCTCTTGAAGTGCTTTGTCCTAAAAATGGAAGGAACAATTATAGGTGCACCATCAATATTGACACTATAAAAGATGAAACAAGAATAACACAGTCCAATGCATGAATAATCGCATCTGATGATGAAACATGCCGAATGCACATCATTGACTAACTATAGAATAACCAAAAGTCAGTGTACTCACGTAAACTTTCTGGGAATCTGTGTTAGACCATGTTCCATCGTTCGTCTGGGTGAGTTCCCACAGAGCAATACAATCTGGCTCTTCTCCAGTTTCCTGCGGAAGAAAGATAATGCTCCTCAAGTTTCTGCAGAGCATTAAGATGCCTGATGGCTATGCTTCACACATTAAGCGATGTGTAGTCCTCGATCAGTGCAAGATTAGCGGACTCAAAGCTCATGACTGTCATGTTATATTTCAGAAACTTCTTCCTATTGCATTGCGCAAGCTTTTGCCAGAGAATGTTGTTAACCCATTGCTTCAGTTGAGTAAATTATTTTCTGATTTATGCTCCAAGGAGTTAAGGCATGAAGATTTGGAGAGGTTGAGCAAAACAATTCCAGAAACTCTATGTCAGCTGGAGATGATCTTTCCACCAGAATTCTTTGATATTATGATGCATCTCCCAATTCATCTTGCTGAAGAGGCCCGATTGGGAGGGCCTGTCTTGTACAGATGGATGTGTCCAATTGAGCGATACTTGCGTACGCTCAAAGGATATGTGTGTGACAAGGCTCAACCAGAAGGTTCTATTGCAGAGGGGTACATACTTGAAGAGTGCATGACTTTTTGTAGTCGATTCGTTGATGGAATGCCTACCAAGCTAAGTCAGTCCGAACGTCATGAAGACGGAGGTACAGATCAACCACCAACAGGGATTAGCATAATGAGTACAGTTGATTACTCCAAGAAAGGTTTTGTTTGTGAATCATTGTCTTTGGCTGAGATTAATCAAATGAGGCATTTCATAATAACAAACTGTGAGGAAACCGCGCCATGGATTGAGTAAGGATACTTATGTATTTATTTCACATCATGATATCTACTTTCCTGTTCAACTAACAATCATTTCTCTTTGAAGTGAACATCTTGAGGAGCTCACAAGGAACAATTCTCCTAATCCTAAAAAGCAGCACAAGGAAGAGTTTGTTGGTTGGTTTGAGAGACGGGTAATTTTCTTACGCATTTTCACTAATGTTCCTTGTAATAACGTACCAACGCTGTACAATACACTCACACATATTCTGTTCCATGAAACAGATCACAGAACTCCACAATGATGGGAAGGTCAGCAATCTTATTTATGCACTAGCTAAAGGACCTGATCACCTTGCTAGGGTATACAACCGTATAGTTCTGAATGGATATTTATTTCGGAATTCCTATATAGAGCAGGACTTGAGTACCCAGAATAGTGGCGTCATAGTCAAGGGCGATGCGAACACAAGCAATATTGATTATTATGGGGTGATCAAGAAAATCATATTTCTTGACTTTCCTCCTAATAAGGAGGTTGTTCTATTCCAGTGTGACTGGTTTGATGTGCCTCCTGCCAACAGAACTGGGAGTAAGGGGTATAAGAAGGACAAATATGGAATTATTGACCTTGACACTACTCTACATCAATTCCAGGGAGACCCTTACATTCTAGGCCTCCAAGCTCAACAGGTTTTCTATGTGAGAGATGTGAAGAACCTTGATTGGGCATCTGTTATTAAAATGAATCCATGCAATTTGTTTGCTCCTTCTGTTTTAAATAGTGTAGGCCTTGATGAAGCTGTCGAAGCCGATGAAGGTGGTGAGGCAGATGTACTGGATGTTGTCGATGCAGAAATTACAGTGCCAAAAATTACAGTACCTGAAGAGATCACTAGTTGGTGCAGAAATGATGACGAAGGATCCAGCATTGATGTTTCAGTCATAGAAAATATAAAACCTATTGAGTTTGAAGATGTCCAATTCAAATCTGATGATGATACGGATGATGATGAGGCTTACGTAAATGATGGCCATGTTGCTCCTTTGGGACAAGAAGAATTGGATGATGACCAGGGGTTCTTTGTATAGTTTTTAATCTCTTGGTAAGGTGATTTTCACATGTTTAAGCCAGAGTATAAGTTCCTGAACTGTTATGATGGTTACCTGCGAGAAATATCTCTCCTGAAGTTTAATCTGATATGAAACAGGTTGAAACAAGGCATGCCTGCATAGTGTCATATGTTGTGGCAAATGGGAACAAGAACTAGTGCCCACCACTAACAATTTGGTGATGAAGAGGAGAGAAGAGTAGTTGCTGTTCTTTTAGTGTTGTTGCTATTTTCCTTTTGACAGTGATGCTATGTACACACTGTTGCTATGAACTTATGGTCTTTTAGTGTTGTTGCCATTTTCACTACTTTGCCTTGAACTTATGGTCTTTTGTGACAATCTATACAAGTATAGCAGCTGAAACTTGTGTGCTATCATTTTGAAACATTTGTTATATATCTCGCTGAGATGGTTTGTTATATCCTACTAAAATCTTGTGTCATATGTCCTTGTATATATCTTGATAAATTCTTGCTGAAAATTAGTCTGGGATACAGCTGTTATGTTGCTCAATTGGTGGCTGAAGAGCTGTTCAAATGAAGCTTGGGAGTGTTTAAAAATAGCTAGTATGCAGCCTTGCACAATTTCTGTACTTAACACATAATTTTATATTGAATCTCCTTTTTTATTAACAGCACACATAAATAGATCACATCAAGCAAGATACAGAAAAATTAGGAAGAGAATGTGTGGTGCTCAGTTCTCATGACTCACCTTTGTGAGAAGGGCACTGAGCTTGCCGTCTTTCGGGTGCCGAGCACGACCTTTCTACCGGAGGAGGTCAGTAGGGTGAGTGGAGGAGACCCTGGCGGTGCAAGAAACCCTAAAGTGAAGGGCATCCGCGAGTGTGAAACGCTTCGCACGCGCGTAAGCGAGCATTCCTCCAAGTTGTGGTCCCACCGATGTCCACTTTGCAAGATATGTGACTAAAATGCAACTTAGGTGCAAGTTGTGGTACCTAATGTGTTAATACCTCTGTAAACTAGTACGCCCCTTTAATTAGATCCTGCAAAAAAGTATAATAAATAAAGGAAAAAATTGGGAGCACGGTAGAGAATATCGTTGCAATATCCTGCCCCTTTTTGGCAACACTAGAGGATTGTTGCATTATGCTGTACGTATTACCATGGATGCTCAATTTGTCGCAATATGTAATAGTTATTGCAACACAACAAAGGCGAGGCAAAAAGTCACCCTATTACAACCAATACATGCTTTGTTGCAATATTATCTGTGACTAGCACCACATGTCAGAGGTGTTGCAATAGTATCTATGTACTTTGTTGCAATACCTAGCCGTTATTGCAACAAGATGACCAATTCACGCAACGGGACAGGACTGTCGCAATATCACTACCATATTACAACAACGATGCAGACCCACGAGACCCCATCTTGGGGCCTGTTCTGGAGCTCCGCCGGAGGGGGCATCGATCACGGAGGGCTTCTACATCAACACCATAGCCCCTCCGATGAAGTGTGAGTAGTTTACCTCAGACCTTCGGGTCCATAGTTAGTAGCTAGATGGCTTCTTCTCTCTTTTTGGATCTCAATACAATGTTCTCCCCTCTCTCGTGGAGATCTATTCGATGTAATCTTCTTTTGCAGTGTGTTTGTTGAGATCGATGAATTGTGGGTTTATGATCAAGATTATCTATGAACAATATTTGAATCTTCTGAATTCTTTTATGTATGATTGGTTATCTTTGCAAGTATCTTCAAATTATCAGTTTGGTTTGGCCTACTAGATTGATGTTTCTTGCAATGGGAGAAGTGCTTAGCTTTGGGTTCAATCTTGCGGTGTCCTTTCCCAGTGACAGTAGGGGCAGCAAGGCACGTATTGTATTGTTGCCATCGAGGATAACAAGATGGTTTTTTTAATCATATTGCATGAATTTATCCCTCTACATCATGTCATCTTGCTTAAGGCATTACTCTGTTCTTATGAACTTAATACTCTAGATGCATGCTGGATAGCGGTCGATGTGTGGAGTAATAGTAGTAGATGCAGGCAGGAGTCTTGTCTCGGACGTGATGCCTATATACATGATCATACCTAGATATTCCCATAACTATGCTCAATTCTGTCAATTGCTCAACAGTAATTTGTTCACCTACCGTAAAATACTTATGCTCTTGAGAGAAGCCACTAGTGAAACCTATGGCCCCCGGGTCTATCTTCATCATATTAATCTTCCAACACTTAGTTATTTTCGTTGCTTTTTTACTTTGCTTTTATTTTACTTAGCATCTTTATCATAAAAATACCAAAAATATTATCCATCATATCTATCAGATCTCACTCTCGTAAGTGACCGTGTAGGGATTGACAACCCCTTATCGCGTTGGTTGCGAGGATTTATTTGTTTTGTGTAGGTGCGAGGGACTCGCGTGTAGCCTCCTACTGGATTGATACCTTGGTTCTCAAAAATCGAGGGAAATACTTACGCTACTTTGTTGCATCACCCTTTCCTCTTCAAGGGAAAACCAACGCAGTGCTAAAGAGGTAGCAATGAACGGGTTAATGTCGGTTAAACATGACTTGGGGAGGAGATTGAATAAAGTGGTGGGATTAAAACTCACCCAGCTAGGAGGATTGTACATGGAAAATCCCTCTCGGCGCGTAAGACGAGTAAACTCCTATTTCTCCCCTTTATACAGATCGGCCAATATTGTGGCCAGGGCGACGATGGAATCCGGACCCTTTTGTCCGCAGCGTGAGGCGTCATCTTCCCCATTGTAGTGCCACATAGCGAGCCCCCTCAATTGGTGCGGCTGAACACCTCGCACTATGGAAGTTGCCATTACCTCAATTATTGATAATCCGGACTAGGCAAGTGTCCTTATCTTGCCCATTAATTGTTGGACCTCTGCGCTGTCTTCCTCCTCAAGGCTCCGAGGACGCCAGCTGTGGCGTTTCCTCAATGCAGCGCTGGAAAATTCGGGAAGGCCCATCCGGACTGGGCCGGGGAGAGTGACATCTTCAATATAAAACTACTCCGAGGGCCACTCTTTGGATGCTTTGTTCGGCGTGCCAGACAAATATCCGGTCCCTGCTATGCACCATATCTCGGCATTGCCCACCTCGAATGCGGATCCCTTTTGGGTACGAGGGACAAGGGAGAAAAGTTTCATCCATAGATAAAAGTGGGCCTCGCAGCCTAGGAATAGCTTGCAAAGAGCGACAAAACCCGCGATATGCAGGATGGAGGCTGGAGTGAGGTTGTGCAGTTGGAGGCCGTAGTACTCCAGGAGACCTCGGAGCAAAGGGTGGATTGGAAACCCGACGCCTCTTATTAAGAAGGATAGGAAGCACACTCGCTCCCCCTGGTTGGATTAGGGAAATTTTCCGCCAGTGCTTCGCCTGTAAAAGAGGTTAATCATGCCCGGACGGGGACTAGATCCGCGGGGGAAGGAATCCCTGCGTTTGAAACTTACTCAGCTGGTCAGCGGATACCGAACATTTCTCCCAATCGCCTTTTCGGAGCCATGGGGGCGGGAGGAAGAACTAGGAACGCTAGCCATGCTGGAATGATTTCTCCTAGCAAGCTCTAAGGATTTTCCGCCTGGTGTGAGATGGCATCTGAGATCCAATCCACTTAAATATACGCCTTTCTTACATGGCCAGGGTGTTAGGTGCAAATAATACTCTGACCTTTCGTGTTCGCTCGAAACGTGGAAGCCGAAGCAATGGAGGCGCAGAAGCCAATGGGTACGACATTAAATGGAAAGCCGAGTATGACTCTTAGGATAAGATGCTTTGAAGTATTCGGAGGAAGAACCCGCCTTGCAATGCCAAAGACTATCAGCTCGCCGGACACATCGTCATTGAAGCCTGGTTCGGGGGCTACTGAGGGAGTCCTGGATTAAGGGGTCCCTGGGTGTCCGTCCTGTGCGACGTGGGCCGGACTAGTGGGCCATGAAGATACAAGACATAAGACTTCCTCCCGTGTCCGGATGAGACTCTCCTTTGCGTGGATGGCAAGCTTGGCATTCGGATATGAAGATTCCTTCCTCTGTAAACCGACTCTATACAACCCTAGGCCCCTCCGGTGTCTATACAAACCGGAGGGTTTAGTCCATAGAGGCAATCACAATCATATAGGCTAGACATCTAGGTTTAGCCATTACGATCTCGTGGTAGATCAACTCTTGTAATCCTCATATTCATCAAGATCAATCAAGCAAGAAGTAGGGAATTACTTCCATCAAGTGGGCCCGAACCTGGGTAAACATCGCGTCCCCCGTCTCCTGTTACCATCGACCTTAGACGCACAGTTCGGGACCCCCTACCCGAGATCCGCCGGTTTTGACACCGACAGGGATAAACTCAAGCAATATGATATAAACCCCATCTTTTTATCCTCGATAGCAACAATACAATACATGCCTTGCTGCCCCTACTGTCACTGGGAAAGGACACCGCAAGATTGAATCCAAAGCTAAGCACTTCTCCAATTGCAAGACAGATCAATCTAGTAGGCCAAACTAAACCAATAATTCGAAGAGACTTGCAAATATATCAAATCATGCATATAAGAATTCAGAGAAGAACCAAATATTTTTCATAGATAAACTTGATCATAAATCCACAATTCATCGGATCTCGGCAAACACACCGCAAAAGAGTATTACATCGAATAGATCTCCAAGAACATCGAGGAGAACTTTGTACTGAGGATCAAAGAGAGAGAAGAAGCCATCTAGCTAATAACTATGGACCCGAAGGTCTGCGGTAAACTACTCACACATCATCAGAGAGGCTGTGGTGTTGATGTAGAAGCCCTCCGTGATCGATTCCCCCTCCGGCAGATCGCCGGAAAAGGCCCCAAGATGGGATATCACGGGTACAGAACGTTGCCGCAGTGGAAAAGTGGTTTCGTGGCTCCCCCTGATGTTTTTACGGTATAAGAGTATATATAGGCGAAAGAAGTACGTTGGTGGAGATCCAAGGGGCCCACGAGGGTGGGGGCGCGCCTACCCCCTGGGCGCGCCCTCCTGCCTCGTGGCCGCCTCGTGGAGTTCCAGACTTCAACTCCAAGTCTTCTGGATTGCTTTCGTTCCAAGAAATATCATCGCGAAGGTTTCATTCCGTTTGGTTTCCGTTTGGTATTCCTTTTCTGCAAAACACTGAAATATGCAAACAAACAGAAACTGGCACTGGGCCTTCAGTTAAAGCCCATTAAACATCCAAAACAGATAAGAAAATAGCATGGAACAATAAAAAATTATAGATACGTTGGATACGTATCATATATAGGTAGATATGGTGGACTCATGTGGCAAAACTAGTTTAAAGGTTTTTGGATGCACAAGTAGTGATCATACTTAGTGCAAAATGAAGGCTGGCAAAAGATTGAGAAGCGACCAACTAAGAAACGAATAATCTCATAAGCGAGCATTAAGCATAATTAACACTGAATAATGCACCACAAGTAGGATATAATTTCATTGCATAATTATTGAATTTCGTGCTTGCATAGGGAATCACAATCCTTAACACCAATATTCTTACTAAAGCATAATTACTCATCAACATAACTCACATATCACATCATCATATCTCAAAACTATTACTAAGAATAAAGTTTATTTTGTCCAATGATCTTCATGAAAGTTTTTATTATATCCTTCTTGGATATCTATCACTTTGAAACTAATTTTCATATGTTGCTTTTGATAAGCTCAAACAAATATAAGTGAAGATCATGAGCATAATTTTTCTTTCTCTCAAATTAATTTAAGTGAAGCAAGAGAGAATTTCTTGAAAATTTTACTAACTCTCAAATAAATCTAAGTGAAGCAAGAGAGCTTTTCTTCAAAAATACTAAAGCACAACGTGCTCAAAAAGATATAAGTGAAGCACTAGAGCAAGTCCATAGCTCATAAAAAATTTAAGTGAAGCATAGAGAGCAATTCTAACAAGTCATGACATAATTTTGGCTCTCTCAAATAGGTGTGTCCAGCAAGGAATCAATAATTAAAACCAAAAATAAAACAAGCAAAGACTCATATCATACAAGACGCTCCAAGCAAAACACATAGTATGTGACGAATAAAAATATAGCTTCGAGTAAAATACTGATGGTCGTTAGAAGAAAGAGGGGATGCCACTCGGGGCATCCCCAAGCTTAGTTGCTTGCTCTCTTTTGGATTTTTGGTTTAATAGATCTGAAAATAAAAGCATAGGAAAATAGATCGCAAAGGCAAATAATATAAGAAAGAGACCCGGGGGCGGTAGGTTTCACTAGTGCCTTCTCTCGAGAAAAATAGCAAATGGTGGGTAAACAAATTACTGTTGGGCAATTGATAGAACTTCAAATACTCATGACGATATCCAGGCAATGATCATTACATAGGCATCACGTCCAAGATTAGTAGACCGACTCCTGCCTGCATCTACTACTATTACTCCACACATCGACCGCTATCCAGCATGCATCTAGTGTATTAAGTTCATGGAGAAATGAAGTAATGCAATAAGAACGATGACATGATGTAGACAATATCTATCTATGTAGAGATAGACACCATCGTTTTATCCTTAGTAGCAATGATACATACGTGTCGGTTCCCCTTTTGTCACTGGGATCAAGCACCGTAAGATCGAACCCACTACAAAGCACCTCTTCCCATTGCAAGATAAATAGATCAAGGTGGCCAAACAAAACCCAAATATCGGAGAAGAAATACAAGGCTATAAGCAATCATGCATATAAGAGAACAAAGGAACTCAAATAACTTTCATGGATATAAAAAGATAGATTTGATCATAAACTCAAAGTTCATCCGATCCCAACAAACACACCGTAAAAAGAGTTACATCTTATGGATCTCCAAGAGACCATTGTATTGAGAATTCAGCGAGAGAGAGTGAGAGGAAGACATCTAGCTACTAACTACGGACCCGAAGGTCTACAAAGAACTACTCACGCATCATCGGAGAGGCACCAGTGGAGGTGGTGAACCCCATTCGTGATGGTGTCAAGATTGGATCTAGTGGTTCTGGACTCTGCGGCGGCTGGAATTGATTTTCGTCTACTCCCCTAGGGTTTGTGGAATATTGGGGTATTTATATAGCAAAGAGGCGGTCCAGGGGGCACCTAAGGTGGGCACAACCCACCAGGGCGCGCCTGGGCCTCCTGGCGCACCCTGGTGGGTTGTGCTCTCCTTGGAGCACCCCCAGGCGCAGCCCTGGCCCATTAGGTGTCTTCTGGTCCAAAAAAATCTCTGTAAAGTTTCGTTGCATTTGGACTCCGTTTGGTATTGATTTCCTGCGATGTAAAAAGCATGCAGAAAACAGCAACTGGCACTTGGCACTATGTCAATAGGTTAGTACCAAAAAACGATATAAAAGGACTATAAAATGATTATAAAACATCCAAGATTGATAATATAACAACACAGAACAATCAAAAATTATAGATACATTGGAGACGTATCACACCCCTCCACAAAACGGTTTAGCGGAGAGGAAGAATCGGACGTTGATGGACGCAACAAGGACCATGATGGTGGAGTTCAAGTCTGCGTACAACTTTTGGGCCAAAGCCATCAACACCGCTTGTCATGCATCCAATCGGCTCTATCTCCGCAAAGGCTTGAACAAGAATCCATATGAGATACTCACCGGCAACAAGCCCAACCTCAAGTATTTCCGGGTGTTCGGTTGTAAGTGTTTCAAGAAAGGTGTCCCTTTGTCTAAATTTGAGGCTAGAGCTAATGAGGGCATATTTGTTGGTTATGCTACAAACTCTCATGCTTACCGTGTCCTCAACAAGTCCACAGGACTCATTGAGGAGACGTGTAACGTGGAGTTTGATGAGAATAACGGCTCCTAAGTGGAGCAAAGTGGTACTTGTGATGTAGGTGATGAAATTCCTCCCCAAGACATAAGAAGAATGGGTGTTGGTCATATCCTACCCATTGAGGAACCCCTTGTGGCCGAAGGAGAAGGACAATGTTCCACTCAAGTGGAACCATCACCAAACCAAGACCCACACGCTTCTGAAGAACAAAGTGAAGGCCCTCAACCAAATGAACAAGATCAAGGGCAAGATCAATCTCAAGATGGTGGTGAACCACCAAGTGATGCCCAAGATCAAGTTCTTACCACCGAGAAAGTTCAAGATCAAGAACAAGCTCAAGATGATCAAGTTACCGCTCCTCAACTCTCTCTTGAGGAGGAATTGGAGCGTCGTGCCGCCAAGATTGCATCCAAGCTCACCACCAAAGATCATCTCATGAAGAATGTGCTTGGAAGCTTAAGAAAGGGGGTAAGCACTCATAGACAATTAGCAAACTATTGTGAACATCACGCGTTTGTTTCTTGTGTTGAACCCCAAAAGGTCCATGAGGCGCTCGAGGATCCGGATTGGCTTAATGCCATGCATGAAGAACTCAACAACTTCGAGCACAACAAGGTGTGGAGATTGGTGCCAAGGCCAAAGGAGAACCATAATGTTATTGGAACCAAGTGCATATTGAAGAACAAGCAAGATGCTCATGGGATTATCGTTCACAACAAGGCTCATTTGGTAGAACAAGGCAACTCCGAAGTCGAGGGTATCGACTATGGTGAAACCTTCGCTCCCGTTGCTCGCCTTGAATATATTAGTTTGTTCATTTCTTATGCTTCTCATCATAACTTCAAGTTGCAACAAATGGATGTGAAGAGTGCTTTTCTTAATGGTCCTATTAATGAGACTCAAACAACCCCCGGGGTTTGAGGATCTCGATTTCCCCACTCATGTGTACCAACTCGATAAGGCACTCTATGGCCTTAAACAAGCCCCACGTGCGTGGTATGAGCACCTTACCGAGTTGTTGCAAGATCGTGGGTTTGAAATTGGGAAAATCGACCCCACTCTTTTTACTAAGAAGGTCAAAGGGGAGTTGTTTGTATGCCAACTATATGTTGATGATATTATCTTTGGTTCTCCTAACAAAGCTTTCAATGAGTTTGCCGCTCTCATGACCTCGAAGTTCAAGATGTCCATGATGGGAGAGTTGAAGTTCTTTCTCGGGTTCGAAATGAAACAAATAAGAGAAGGAACCTTCATCAACCAAGACAAATACACTCAAGACATGCTCAAGAGATTCAAGCTAAGTGATGTCAAGCCGACTTCCACTCCAATGCCCGTCAAATGCCAACTTGACATAGATCCCAATGGTAAAGCGGTGGATCAAAAGGTATATCGTTCCATGATTGGATCCTTGCTTTAACTTTGTGCATCTAGACTGGATATCATGTTGAGTGTGGGAATTTGTGCATGGTTTCAAGCCGCACCTAAGGAAAGCCACTATGTGGCGGTCAAGCGAATCTTTCGATATTTAGCTCATTCCCCAAACTTTGGCTTATGGTACCCAAGAGGAGCTAACTTCAACCTTGTGGGCTTTTTGGACTCGAATTGGGCGGGAGTCAAAGTGGATAGGAAGTCAACTTCGAGAGGGTGCCAATTTCTTGGTTGCTCTTTGGTGAGTTGGTCTTCTAAGAAGCAAAGTTGTGTGTCTCTCTCGTCCACCGAAGCGGAGTATGTGGCCGTCGGTAGTTGTTGTGCTCAACTTCTATGGATGAGGCAAACTATGAAGTATTACGGTGTCATTTGTGACAAAGTTCCTCTTTGGAGTGACAATGAAAGTGCCATCAAGATTTCTCTCAACCCGGTGCAACACTTCAAGACGAAAAATATCGAGATTCGGTATCACTTCATCCGGGATCACATTAGGTGAGGGGAGATCGAGCTCAACTATGTAAACACTCATGATAACCTTGCAAATATCTTCACGAAGCCCTTGGATGAAGCAAGATTTCGCGAGTTAAGGAATGAGCTAAATATCATTGATTCGAGCAATGTGGCTTGAACCTTTGCACACCCCACCATACTCATCGTGATGTCTTGTTTAGGTGTAGGGATGGACATAGGGGGAGTATTGTTCTCTCAATGAACTCTTCCTCCCCCCATTATGCATAAATTGATCACGTCTTCCACATTAGCCATTTTTGATGGTACCTGTGCTTCAAAGATGAGGTCTGGTCATGGGCCCAAGGTTAAAATCTTCGCGGTGCCATACCACTTGACTCAAACATAGGTGGCCTCGGCCACCGCCCTCTCGTTGAGAGTTGTGTGGTTTTTTTTGTTTCTTGTCCTTTCATGGGCGTTTTTCTACCTTTGTGTTTGCTCCATCGTTTCTTCGTGTGTCTCCTTGCTTGAGCTAAGTCCTTTATCCTTGTCTAGTCTTCGAGTTGTTGGCTGGGCGGTACTACCCCTGGAGGCGCGCGCTACTACCACTTATGTATATCAAGCGGTAGTACCGCCCGCCCGAGCGGTACTACCGCTGCGAGGCGGGACTAGGGGGTTATGTCGGGGTGGGGGGAGTTTCCTTCTCCCGCATACCCATTCACTTGACCGTCTCGTCCTCTTCGTGCGCCAGCGGTGAACTCGCCGCGGGAGGGTGCCGGTGGGCTGCCTCCTCTGCGCCGTTCTTCACCTTTTCCTCCAGTGGGATCAATCCCCACCCCTTCCTCTAGCCATGGATGCTGGTATTACCCCCGTTCTCTTCCTCTTTGCTCCTAGGTTTTAGATCTAGGCTTTAGGGGCAATAGGCTTTGCATTCATCGATTTTTGGCCAAATCGAGGCTTGAGTAGGATGGTTAAGGCTACTCGTCCGTTTGGATTGATGTTTGGTAGTTCTATTTTCGAACTTGGCATCCCGGTAGTACCAGATTTGGCAGCGACAGTAGAGGAACCATCGTTCCCTGCCTGGAGCGGTACTACCGTTGAGTGGCACTACCGCTGCTTGATCATGGTACTACTGCTGGAGGCCAAGTTCCATCATACCCGTACCAACTATTGATCCCTTTTGCTTTCTCTGGTGGCTTATGCTCATTCTTTTGTGTTGTTTCTTGTGTTTGTGTGTTTGGTTCCAAGTGATGGCCCTTCAGAGCAACCTGTCCGTCGTGTCAACCCTGAGCGTTCTACTTCGAAGCGCTATCGCACTTATGAGACAGGGGCTACTTCCTCAAGTGTTCCTCCTCCTTCTCAGCCCAAGAAGTCTACAATGAACAAGCCCAAGCCTAGGGCCAAGTCTATGACAGAGATGACTGAAAAGGAGTTCTGGGAAAGGCGCCGGCGCAACCCATATGCGGAAGATCAAGAACCCACTTTGGTCAACCGCCCGTTCTAGAACCGTTTTTAGTGGGGAATCTATTTTGATGTTATCAAAGCGAAGAAGAATCTCTATGTTGATGTCCGCTCCATCGACATTGCCTATATGGAGAAGGATCCGGCCTACTTTGGCGAAGCTCTGCAGATGTGTACTCAGTTGAATATTCTCAGGATCATGGAGTTCAACAAGGACTTTGATGTGGATTTGGTGGCTCAGTTTTATGCCACGGTGGGCACTGATGCGGAAAGGACCTTGACTTGGATGACTAATGGCAAACTTGTATCTGTCAAATGGAAGGCGTTCGTGGAATTGTTTGGGATTGAAGGTCAAGGGCTTGAGAACCCGGTTGGCTTTCGTCCTCACCAGAAGACAACCTCTACTCACAAGCAAGCTCTCTGGCCATTCTGCACTGTGAAGATTAACCCCGAGACGCAGAAGGAGACGTATGAGCTGCCTGCCTACCTAGACATCCTTCATCGCATCTACAAAGAGACTCTTTTCCCATGCATTGGGAACTTGGATATGGTTCACTCGTTTCTCGTGGACATGTTACTTTTCTGTCAGCATGAGAAGGAAGAAAACACTGGAGAGTCCTTGGATATCTCTCATGTCATGTGGTCTGAGCTTCTCTCAGCTATCTCCGAGCGCAAGTGCCCCATCTATGGTCCTTTTCTCATGTTGCTTATTGTGAAGCCTTGGGAGCACACTTATCCTGGTGTCATCCTGGAGACTGGCGAGTTGATCCCTCATGAGATCAAGCGTCTGAGGAAGAAGGATAACTAGGGCACTTCGGTTCCGAGGTCTGGGATTCCATGTGGAGCTGATGCTATGGAGACAGAGGCTGATGCTGCTGATGATGAGGACTATGTGCCCTCTGGAGCGGAGCCCTCATGGGCAAAGAAGCTCAAGCGCAAGATGAAGTAACTTTTCTGCATGGAGTCTCATGGACAGTATATGGCTCATGTGTCTAAGAAGAAGGCCAGGAGCCGTCACAAGGAGCTCATGCATCAGTTAGGTACAACAGTTGCCAGTGGATCTGAGGGCAAGATCACAGATGAGGAGGAGTGGGTTCAGCAGCACTGCCCGTGGACAAACTCAGACACTGAGCAGCCCCCTGCCAATGACAGAGGAGCAGACGATCACGCGAGGATGTGATGATGGAGATCGTCAGTTGTGCTATCACCTGGGGCTGTAGCTGCACTCTTTGCCCTTTTGGTGTCTCGATGCCAAAGGGGGATAGAGTTTAGGGATTTGTCGAGTTGCGAGTGTCTTATTTGCCTTGTCTTTCTCTCTCGCAAACTCTTTTGTCGTCTTTTGCTTTGGTTTGGTTTGTGCTCGTGAGACCTGGTACCCTATCATATGGTGTGAGACATATGCTACCTTATCCTATTATTATCTTTGTATGTCGAGTACGTTAGTAGTTTGTGAGTTCATGCTTATCTCATATGTCTACTTTGCTCACTTGCTACTCTATTGTACCCTAGCCCTTATATGTCTCATCTTTGATGCAAATGTTGTCAGACTATAAAATATAGGGGGAGTGTTGATCCTAATGTGTGTACTTTGCAATCCAAATGCACCTCTAATTAAGTGCACACATTTAGGGGGAGACCGTCTATATTTTGTAGTCTCTGGGATTCGCTTATTCTCATGTCATTTCTTTGTGCAAATCCCGTGTTGTCATCCATCCACCCAAAAGGGGGCGATTGTTAGGGCATGTCTCTCCCTAAGTAGTTTTGGTGATTGATGACAATGCTTTTGCGGACTAATCGTGTGCGTTGAGTATTTCAGAGATTCATTCATTGGCACGAGAAGATTCTTTCCCCTCGGAGCTTTAAGTGAAGACGGTGTAGTCTCTTTCGTTTCGGTTTTGGTGGATTTGAGTCGTAGGAGACACCGTACTATCAAGAGGGGGTCTGCATTGGAAAGGCTGGGGTGGAATCAACACGTACACTTCATCTTTGCACCCCCAGCTCCTTTCCTGTTCTTGGAGTTTGTCGTTTCAATGAAAGTGGAGAGTGTGAGGTGCTAGCGGTAGTACCACCGCCAGAGTGGTAGTACCGCCCATGGTCCTCAAGCGGCAGTACCGCTGTACTACAGTGGTAGTACCGCTTGGGTGCATCGGCGGCAGTACCGTCCTAGTTTGGCACTACTACCGCCTCGTTTCGAGGGCGTCTCTCCTCGTGTCGGTTGAGCGGCAGTAGTAGCAGCAGTAGCAGCGGTAGTACCACTCGTGAGTGGTAGTACCTCGGCTACCACCGCTACTAGTGCCGCCCAAACCCCCTCTCTTTCTTTCTTTCCCTTCCGATGCCTCTACTCTCAGTCACCGCGGTAGTACCGCTGGGGGTCGCAGTAGTACCGCTGCTACCAGCGGTAGTACCGCCCCACTGAGCAGTAGTACCGCTCTATGCGGGCTGAAGAGGGGGGTAACGGTTGGATTTGTTCCCCCACTATAAAAGGAGGTCTTCTTCTCCAAGTTGACTTACCTCTTTTCCCCCAAGCTCCATTGTTTCTCCAAAGCTCATTTTCGCCCGATCTCTCTCCCTAGCCAATAAAACTTGTTGATTTTCTAGGGATTAGTTGAGAAGGCCCGGATCTACACTTCCACCAAGAGAAATTTGATTCCCCCCCACTAATCCCTTGCGGATCTTGGTACTCTTGGGTGTTTGAGCACCCTAGATGGTTGAGGTCACCTCGGAGCCACATTCCATTGTGGTGAAGCTCCGTGGTATCATTTGGAGCCTCCAATTAAGTTGTGGAGATAGCCCCAACCTTGTTTGTAAAGGTTCGGTCGCCGCCTTCAAGGGCACCAATAGTGGAATCACGGCATCTCACATTGTGTGAGGGCGCAAGGAGAATACGGTGGCCATAGTGGCTTCTTGGGGAGTATTGTGCCTCCACACCGCTCCAATGGAGACGTACTTCCTCTCAAAAGGAAGGAACTTCGGTAACACATCCTCGTCTCCACCGGCTTCACTCTTGGTTATCTCTTACCTTTACTTGTGCAAGCTTATATTGTGTTGTATCCTTTGCTTGCTTGTGTGCTAGTTGTCGTTGCATCATATAGGTTGCTCACCTAGTTGCATAGACAACCTACTTTATTGTTAAGTTTAATTTGGTAAAGAAAAGCTAAAAATTGTTAGTTGCCTATTCACCCCCCTCTAGTCAACCATATCGATCCTTTCAATATATCATGAACTAACCATATCCACAATAACATTTAGATCCCAAAATGGCATAATCAACTAGCGAGCAATAATAAATCTCGGATGACACCACTTTTCTCAAAACAATCATGATATGATATAACAGGATGGTATCTCGCTAGCCCTTTCTGAGACCACAAAACATAAATGCAGAGCACCCCTGAAGATCAAGGACTGACTAGACATTGTAATTCATGGTAAAAGAGATCCAGTCACAGTCATACTCAATATAAATTAATAACAATGCATACAAATGATGGTGGTGCTCTCTAACTGGTGCTTTTTATAAGAGGATGATGACTCAGCAATAAAAGTAAATAGATAGGCCCTTCGCAGAGGGAAGCAGGGATTTGCAGAGGTGCCAGAGCTCGAGTTTTGAAATAGAGATAAATAATATTTTGAGCTGCATGCTTTCATTGTCAACATAACAACTAAGAGATCTCGATATCTTCCATGCCACATACATTATAGGCGGTTCCCAAACAGAATGGTAAAGTTTATACTCCCCCACCACCAACAAGCACACTCCACGGCTGGTCCGAAACAACGGGTACCGTCCAACTAACAACAGTCCTGGGGGAGTTTTGTTTGCAATTATTTTGATTTGATTTGAGCATGGGACTGGGCATCCCGGTTACCAGCCATTTTCTCGTGAATGATGAGTGGAGTCCACTTATCGTGAGAATAACCCACCTAACCTGGAAGATATTGACAACCCTAGTTGGTACATGAGCTATTCGAGCATACAAAACAGATTATCATTTGAAGGTTTAGAGTTTGGCACATGCAATTTTACTTCGAACGGCAGGTAAATACCACATATAGGAAGGTATGGTGGACTCATATGGAACAACTTTGGGGTTTTATGGAAGTGGATGCACAAGCAGTGTTCCCGCTTAGTACAAGTGAAGGCTAGAAAAAGACTGGGAAGGGACCAACTACAGAGCGACAACAATCATAAACATGCATTAAGATTAACCAACATTGAGTGCAATCATGAGTAGGATATAAATCACCATGAACATAAATATCGTGGAGGCTATATTGATTTTGTTTCAACTACATGCATGAACATGTGCCAAGTCAAGCCACTCGAATCATTCAAAGGAGGATACCATCCTATCATACTACATCACAACCATTTTAATTTCCATGTTGGCACGCAAGGTAAACTATTATAAACTCCTAGCTAATTAAGCATGGCATGAGTAACTATAATCTCTAATTGTCATTGCAAACATGTTTCATTCATAATAGGATGAATCAGGAATGATGAACTAATCATATTTACAAAAACAAGATAGGTCGAGTTCATACCAGCTTTTCCTCATCTCAATCATTTCATCATATATCGTCATTATTGCCTTTCACTTGCACGACCGAACGACATGGATAATAATAATAGTGCACGTGCATTGGACTAAGTTGGAATCTGCAAACATTTATTCGAAGGAGAAGACAAGGTAATATGGAT